>NC_134483.1:242521197-242851197 GCF_040206685.1 Ascaphus truei
TAATGTATTAATCTGTCCACTGGTCTTTTTTTATCCCAGTAATGCTGATTTTTTTTTATTAATTGATACAAAATGCATTCATTTGAAAGTCAATACAAACCATTTGCAAAATCTGTTATATAGTATAGCAAAAATGGAAAGATTAGTAACTGCTTTAAGGGCTAAATGAAATAACATAGCTTTGATATTTAAAAAGGGTAGAAAGGGTAGGTAATTGAATGTTAAGTATTTCCTGCAACAATCTTCACTCAGCCATGCTTAACTGATTATTTGATATTTGCTTGTTCTTTTCTAGGGGCAGCCATCTGTATAAGAGACATGTTTAGTAGACAAGAAGATTACCAATAAATGTTAATTACTTTTGCACTAATTTTTGCTATGGATTTTACACTATGCATGCTCAGATCTGCACTGTTTATTCCAGTACAGTGGTGCTTAACTTCAGACTTGGTTCAGGCTACCATAAACGCAAAATTTGCAGGGTAATACATACATAAGCAAGTTGCATTAGTGATAACTCAGATGAAAACCGGCGCTCCAGTGGCCTTTGTCAACTAAATTGTGGATTTATTTCCAGAGGATTGACGTTTCAGTCTCTGCGTAGACATTTGTCTACGCAGAGACCAAATAGTCGATTCTTTTCAAATAAATCCACTATTTTGTTTGGAAAAGCCCACTGGTGCGCGAGTGTTCATCTGTTTTTGTTCAGCTGGAGCTTCACACAAGTGGACTTTTCTGTGTACCTTTGGCCGTTTTATTCAGTTTTTGTGAGTGCACCTATTTCTTCTTCTTGGTGATAACTCTGGATGGCTATTAGGTCAAGTATGTGTTAAACAAAGCACAGACTTGCATAGAGGCAGGTTAACAGTATTCCTGTGACCGGTGCCCACCTATATTTAAAAATAACTTTTAATACATCACTTAAAATAATGTTGAATAAAACATTCAAAATATTACAAATTAGAAGTAATAAGACACATATACTAGACCTGGCAACTCACATAGCCATACTCAATTCAGTTGAGACGGTGTGTCATTTAGAATATCTCATTCTTAGTAGTTGTAGTTTGGGGGATAAAGTGATACTTAAAATCTTCCTTGTATATAATATAAAACAGACAGATCAAAAATGTCTCTATTACCAAAGTGTAGCCAGACCTGGTTGTAAAATTCTAAAACTTGGTGATGAGGTGTGTATACAGTATATCCTTGGTGCAGCAAAGTATCAGAAAAGTAGTATACACATATTAGACTCAAATATTCTTCTTAATAGAGGCAGTGACCAGGGGAGCAGAGTCTGAAAAGGTCAGATGAGATCGTGTGATCCAGTGCCCTTACTAGAAAACGTTGCTGAGCACACCCTCATTTAGATGCATAGAAAATAGATCAAAAACTTATTGGGGATCTTTGGAGATCAATATCACAGATCCCTGAGTTTTAGCATCAAATCCCTCTTTTCTCACACCTTTCTAATACTGACTATCTTTTCAAATTCTTGCTCTTTTCCCCCTTTTAAACGCTAGTTAAATAGCACTCACAGGGCTTGGCATAAGCATCCATAAATTCTCTTGGCCAGATTCTCCAACTCCTCCAGGGACTCTATCATGTGTCCAGCTAGTTATGGGTTGACCAAAACTAGCTGGCCACTTGGGCTTCTAAGGGTTTAATATATTAAATAAGTTGAACATTGTTAATATTATATATTATATCATCATTTGTAGTGCTACAAGTCTTACCTATATTTATAGTGGCCATTATACACATTGGCAAGATAGGCATGATGCCAGCTTGGGGCAGTGATAAAAAATTGGTGTTCTTTTTGGAGTTCAGTTTAGTGAATAGCATGTGAATAAGGCATTACCATCAATTCTTCTTTTGCATACAGTACATTTGCATGCTTATCTGCATATGATGTAGTTAAAAATAATGGTTATGTACTACAATACTATATAAAAAAAACTCCTTTTCACTGCTCTAGCACTTGTGATTGGCTTTAATGAATAGATCAATAAATACAATTGTAGTTAAATACTGATAACACATATTTTTAATTTATCGACCTTCAGTGAATCTTCGCCAAAGAGAAACGTGTAATGCAAAGAGAAACATGAGCCTAAACTTATCTATCTCCCCCTATCAAGTTACAAACAATGTGATCTCAGGGCAGGGAATCAATGTATTATTTGAAAATGTAAGGACTGTAGAGGGACCACTTGTACACAAATAAAGACAGACCACAACAATTCTGAGATGGACAATGCCACAGATTATTCAAAAGTAAATAGACAAAACCAATAAGGATCTTGCCAGGCAGTCTAGTCAATATCGAGAGCTGGTGCACAGCAGTTCAGCACACCTGTAGCTGATGCACCAGCAGGATTTCTTTCTGTTCATCTTCTGTGATGGTGCTCCCATCAATGACCCACAATTGGTAAAAACCTGTACCTGTACCAAAAACAGATGTAGTGAGACTTACTATATCTGGAGCCGTGGCTGAAAAGGTTTAAAGTCGTGACTACAGAAATAGTGCTGCCACGGTTGCACTATGGGGGTCCACTTTTCATAATTGCCCCCCCCCCGAAGTAATGATTCACCTACACACGAGCAGTCATGTCCAAACGACTTGCCCTGTGCCAAAAACAGTAACGTAATGGGCAATAGGTATATATATATAGCCAGGTCCCCCAGGTTACCCTTATCTCCGGATGTTGAGAGGATAGGGAAGGTTGCAGCGTGTAGGGAGTGCTTTGGTGCATCGGAGGCTCCGCAGTGACCTGAGCAATAGGGCGCCGCCATGTTGGTGTTCGCGCATGCGCGGTGAGCCTGTGGAGGTGGTGAGGGAGCAGAGGTCGCGCATGCGCAGCAAGAGGTTGCAAAGCCCGCGAAAGAGGAGCGGTTCTTATAGGGTGGAGCGCACAGGACTACGAGTCCCAGCAGCTATAGCGAGACCAGGTGACGCAAGGGAGCCAATAGGGCGGCCGGAATAACGGGAGGAAGGGTTAGAGGTTGCGCAGGTGAGCACGCCGGGCAGAACCGAGTTGGAGGAGGAAGGAGAAGGAGCTCAATGTGTAGGGAGGCAACAGCCCCTACACTAAGCCACATACCCCGGCCCAGTTAGGCCCTGAGTCCCCGGAGAGTGAAGCGGAAATAGGGACAGGCCATCAGATAGGATACAGTCCCCCTTAATATCAGCAGGAGAGTGGTACACCCAGAGACTGTTGCCATATCAATGCAGACGTTTGGGCCCAGACCTCGGCCGCACAGCAGTCACCCACCGGGTGAGATCGCCCCGGACGGTGTTCCTGGGATTCGTGCGACGTCTGACCCTTTGTGAAGTTCCTTGGCAGGCCCGAGCGCTGGAGCACTCGGCAGGTAACATCATCAAGTGCACCAACTATATACATATATCAGGACATAGTGGCTGCGCAGTCACACACATATACCTCACTTTGGGGGTGGGGGAATATCGAGTGTGGGAACTGGACACGGTGTGGGTACACAGTGAAGGGGTCGCGTTCTGCGAGACGCAATAGCATAGTGTCTCCTCTAGGGAGGGACACCTGTTGATTATATGCAAAGTTATGGTTACATTAGTAAAGTCATTGGTTATTTTATATTCTGTGGGTGTGGAGCAATACATTATTTTCCTGCGAGGAACCACTTCCACTCTGCTGGGTGCCATCGCAGGTGGAGGCGCTTCACTAAGTAAGAGGTTATCAATATTCATACGAGTTGCCCCAAGCTCTCCGTGGCGGAGGCTTAGGCCCTGCGAGCCAACAGGTTGTACAGCATTGGTTGCGTACTGTATTCAATAGGAAGCAGGGCTACATATATATCGCAATAATACATACAGTATACAGTATATAACAAGACATATATAAAATGGAAATATTACTGTGTGCTCATTTGCATGTCTTAGACAGATCTGCAACCCCGCCTTTCACCATTATCACCCAGCACACAGTGCTTCCAATGCAGCAAGGGAGTCTGGGAAATCACATGCAAATGATGGTTTTGAAGCAAAAGGTGACACTGTGTGCTCATTTGCATGTCATTTCCCAGAATCCCTTGCTGCAGTGGAAGTGCTGTGTGCTGGGTGATAATGGTGAAAGGCGGGGTTGCAGACCTGTCTAACACATGCAAATGAGCATACAGTAATATTTCCATTTGCTATATGCTTTACTGTGGAGGGTTTTTGTCACTTTTTTTACCCACCATAACTTAACTAAGTGTGAAGACATATATACAAATATATCTTTTGAGTACAGCAAAGTGTATACCCCTGTAATTACTATTTTTGTTTAGGCCTGCAATACAATTTACCAAGTTTTGCAACGATGGAAAATTTTGACTTTTTGACTTTGTTCTGCATTTCAATAGATCTTCTGACACATAACCTATTTACTTCATCTTAGGTAGCCACAGGAAAACAATTAGGGAAGTAGTAGTTTGCCTGTTTGCTAAGATGAGGACAAACTGCCAAATTCCTATATAGAAATATTTCTCCAACATAGAAATAATTAGCATAGTCTGTTTTGCCACAGAACGACGTAGGCAGAGACAATATAAGCTATGCTTGCTAAGATATTGCTAGGAAAGCAGGAGATAGAGACAATAAGGCAAAGACGAGACTGATTTGGCATATTACTGTGGATGGAACGTTTTTTATATATGCAAGCATATCTAACTAACCATGCCCTGATTTCTGTAACGGATCTTGTGTACTGTAGTGCCAACGGTTATTCTAACACAAACCAGTGGCAATCGCTAAAAAGACCTAGGTACATGCTGGGTACATGCTGGGTCGTGTTTAAGGCAAGTTTAAGGCATTTCTGCATTGACTAAGGGCCCATCAGATTGACAGCGGGGGTCCCTGGCAGTCCCATTCAAACTGAATGTGACTGCCAGGGACCCCTGCTGTGTTAATCCGATGGGTCATTAGTCAATGCAGAAATGCCTTAAACTAGCCAAGTTACACCCAGCATGTACCCAGCATGTAACCGGGCTAGTTTAAGGCAAGCTTTAGAATACTCGTTGTTTCGTCTGTAACAAATCTATTACCTTTTTATTATCATTTACTCATTTTTATTGCTGTGTACAATTAAACATAGTTATCATTTTATTCAACTCTGAGCTTCCTTTTCATAATTGTTCATCCTATAGCCTGTGATAAGGATGTAAGGCTATTTTCTACAAATCTAATATCACTATTTTACGCTTCTCATTCAGTGTGAGAATATAGTTTTATTGTGAGACCCTATTTGGGTGAAAAGGTGTGACCCCACAACAGTAAGTCCCGCTACATCTGTGGAAAAACGAAAAACCTGGCGCCAAATGTTCAAAATGATAAGTCCTGTGATCCTCAAAGAATCTGCATGAGTGCTAGACAGGCCATGAAACGAGAAAAGAGAAAACAAACACAAATCAAAGCGTACAACTGCTGGGTAACTCAGTCTACCACTATACAACAAATAACAATAAGACTCCTATTGAACAAACTAAAAATAAAATTTATTATAAAATGAACTCTGTCATAAAAGACAGCAATGGAGCAGTGGAGGGCAGCTGGTCATCCGGAGATGGTAAAAATCAAAACCCTACTTACGACAAGCAAGGTGATAACAAGCGGTGAAATAACAGTGTCCTCTCGGCGCAGGGGAATGTCCTGGCAGAGTATACACTCTGCTCCGCCGGTACTCTCGCCCGAAATCCCTTCCGTTATGCACAAGGAACGTGCCAGTGGTGGAAACAGTCTCTCCGGGGTTCACAGACCGACAGCACGTGTATTCTGTTTGTACTAGACAGTAGGTACTAGGCAGCCTTCCTTTATTTAAAGGATATTTTTCACTGTTTGTACAGTATCACTAAGTAGGTATTTATACTTTAGCGCTATAGTCACAATTCTTTTTTCGCCTGCTACATCTGTATAATAACTAGCTGCCAAGGAGAGACATTTCAATTGGCCTTGACTCATCAACCACTGATAATTTCCAGTTGTTATACCAGTTTTGGGTAAAGTCAAGTTTGGCAATTGGCAAACTGATACTAGTTTAATAGGTGCAGCACCCTCTTCTCTCTGCTAGTGTACTAGCTAATCATTTCCTGTTGGTTTATCACATCAGGAAAGTTAGTTCCTGTCACGGTTGTGCTCGCTACAAACCAGGGTCGGACCGGGTGGCTGAGGTGGGGTTGTATAAGCACCGACCTTAGACCGCGCAGGCTGATCCGGATTGCGCAGTTCGTAGTCGTACATAGCAGGGTCAGGACTGGAGAGAGCAGTGTAGTCAGTGGACGAGCCAGGATCAGGATAGGTGACATCAGGGTAAACATAGTCCAAGCAGGGAGTCGGCAACAGGATATCAAGCAGGTCTTCCTGCTTCAGCGAAATTGCTGCAGGTCGGGAATGGGGTTTGTGCGAGTGGCGTCCATGGCCCATGGCGCTGGTTTCAGGAAGGAGAAGGCTGACTGGAGTGGGCACACCGCCAGGCAGCACTGGTAAACCAATGCTTCAGCGCAGGAGTCCAGAACGAGGCTGTGCGGGGAGAGAGAGCTACAGAACTCAGGACTCAGCGACAGGCCTCTGCTATGGGAAGGGCAGCAGGCCTCAGGAAACAGGAAGCTGAAGTTACGCTGGAGATCCAACGCTTCAGCACAGGAACCAGGAACATGGGCTAGGAACAAAGGACAAGAAACAGCGACAAGGTGGCCAAGATAGGTGGCTGTGGCAAACACAGGACATCCAAGAAGGATTATACTCGGCAGAGAAGGATTATGGGGGGATGCAGTACTTAAAGGCCAGCGGGCCAATCCCCAGAGGAGGGTGTGAGGGCACTGCTCCAATGAGTGAGTACAAGGCTAGGTTGCAGTGATAGCTTGCACAGCTACAGTAAATACCATGGGGAGTGTTCCAGGACTGCACAGGTCTGTAAGGCAAGGTAAGCAGTAAACTGAGGTGTGGATTCCTTACCGTTCCATCACATTACACCAGTTTGGTAAAGTGTTTGGCATACAGCACTAGTACTCTCTAATAGTTGATCAAAATAATTTCCCGTTAGTTTAACTGAAAAAAGTCAGTAACATTACATTTATATTCTTTGCACTCAAGGTTTATTTGATCTAGCTTTTTTCTTTTACCAATTTATTTAATTTAAAAATTCTATAGTAAAGTGTGTATTGTGATTCATTGTCACAAAGACAATTTGGGGTATTTGTTGGTAATTTGGGACAGTCTAAGGCAGCATGTGTAAGGAAGGTTCCTACCCTCTCTCTACATCATCTAGCTCTATTCCAATTCATTCTGATATGTGCGATGCCCCTGGCACCAGTTGAATGCAGCAGTTGACCACTAACTACCTGTGTATATGGGGGCCCTCTAAGTATAATCAAAACCAACTATGTGAGTCATAAGCAAACTCTTAGCTATATCTAAGCTATAAGCTATATCTTCTGTAGCTACGTCCCCATGCAATGTGAAGCCTAAACAGGGTGTGAGCACTACTGTATTAACAAAAAAACAAGTACATTAAAACACAGAAGCTGCAATGGGAAAGAGAGAATATCAGTTTGCACCCATAAATTGCTCCAAATCAAGAAATCCACCAAGTGCTCTACTTCCCCTTCGTCTACAAAAATCTCAGCTGGCACTGGCAGGAGTGGTTGCAATGGGCATTGGACAGAAGACATCATAATTCTTGAAATTATAACCTCAGAGTCATAAGCGTGATAGGGTGGATTCCCTGTCTGATAACTATGCATTGGAGACCTATATATAGAAGTTTAGTCCAGCGCTGAGTGGGTTAATCGCAGGCTGACTTAATTAGTCAGGTTCAGCTGGCTTGTTAGGGAGCTTTAAAAGGCTGTAGCTCCCTGTAATCTGTGTTCTGTGAAGGAGGGTCAGACAGCTTGGATCTTTGCTGGGGGGTCTAAGAAAGCCCTGTAACAAGGCCTGTCTGTTTTGGATGCTCTCTCTGATCCAGGGAGGTACACGCCCTGGAAGGCTGCTAGTCCCCACTGGACTTGAACTCTGCCCTCTTATACCAGCCAGGAGAAGGCGGGGAGACAGAAGGTAAATTTACATGCCACATACTTCGTTTGGTATAGTTGGTAAGGGGCATAGCCCTCTAATCTATAAATAAAGATTTATCAATGTATTAGTCAGCGCATCAGTTAGCAGATAGGCATTTTTGTTTGATCATCATATAATGCTGAAAATACGCTCTTTTTTTGTTCCAGGTTTTGAGGCTGAATAAAAGTCTGCCTTCAGACAATCCACGTCTTTTTGCGTTCTCACAGCAACACAAAGGAAGAACAGCAGTGGGTTATGCCTGTTTCTGCTAATCCTACTAATACCAACCTGGGAATAGTCCAGCCATGACAAGGGAAGTTTCTGTTTTTCCTACACTCTTTGAAATTGCAAAGCAGTGTGACAGTGACTTCCCTACTCCTGTGGAGCTAGAAAAAAACATCAACAATATTATTATTATTGACGTAGATCAAGGTTATCGAGAGAGTACTGCTAAAGCCAGGTTGGGAGCATTACCAGCTAAGCAGCATAACATGTCTACAAAAAATATCTCTCTACCAGTCTGGAATGTACTCTGACTCAAACACCAAATGCATGGCTTTTTGCAGTGTATGTAAACACAAAGGCAGGGAACTTAATCACCTTGGAACTTTGGCAATACTACACTACATGCAGAGATCCCCTTGATTCATTGTTGTACCGAAAACTGCCAGGAAGGGATAGAGAAATAGCAATTTCGAAGTACTTTTCACCTTCTTTAGAATCCTCTATAAAGTCAGGTCCACTGCTTCCTTAGATCAGGGGTGCGCAAACTGGGGGGTGGGAGATTTTTCGGGGAGGAGGGGGGGGCACGGGTGGTTGCAGAAGCCCCGCGCTCTTCCCCAAGTTATGTAAATTAAATGCCGGGGGATCGCATGAGGCCTCTGCAACGCTATGCTTACCAAGATTCAGACGTTCTGTGACGCGTCGCCATGGCAACGCGGCATCAAATGACGCCACAGGGTCACGTGTCACATGACCACGCAGGATCATTTGATACAGCTCTAAGGTAGGGAGGGGGGCATGAGCATTGAGGCAGGGAAGACAGGGGGGCGCAGCAGCAAAAGTTTGCGCTCCCCTGCTTTAGATGATGCAGTACCATCCCAGAATTCCTATTTATCTTCTTTTGCATACTATATGCCTGATAAAGAAGCATTTTCTTCACCAGAGAGTGTAAAAAACTGTTATGTATCATCATATTATCCATCACAAAAGCAGTTAACTGTCAGGGAATCCTTGCAAGTTAACGTAAAATTTGATTACAAACACCCTATAAAGTATATGGCAGTTAGATATGCTTTGCAAATGTGCAATTGATTCATCAAGCTTTGGCAGGCTCCTTGCAACTCCATGGCCACACTACTGAACTCAGTCCAGCCAATTTGGAGCTACACAGGGAACTGTGTATAAGAGTTAGAAAGGGCTTGAAATCTTCCATCATCAGATACAATTCCTAGGCAGTTTCTGATAAGAGCATCAACATTGTATGTGCACTCCATAGTGGCGACTATGTGCACATACTTTGTTTTGCACACACCATCAACTTGATTGTACTGAGTTTTCTTAAAAATGACAGGGCTGTGCAGTAAATGCTGGCCGTGACACACAGGACCTGTGTCCACTTCTGACATTCTGCCACAGCATGCAGAAAGGTGAATGACCTGCAACAGACCCATCATTTAACTTGCCAAGCACTTTTTATGTGTTAGTGACCTCTATATTATAAACAAGCAATATTCGGCTACATGACATCTCATGTTGACTTTCTTCACTCCATCACAGGAAAAACTCAGATTGTGTGTGTGTGTGTGCCTTTTGAAGTAGCCATATTTGAAGTTGCGAAAATGCTTCCCTCAATCAAGTTACAGTATAACCCTCATCCAGCTACTGAAAAAAACAACTAGAGATCCAAAAGGGGAGTTTCCAGCATGATCAATCTCTAAACTTTGTCAGCATCATCAACAACCTGTCTCATGCCCTTCATACAGATCCCAGGGTCATATGCATTTTTAAATCTGAACACTGTTTTAGCTACAATGCTAGATCCACGATGTAAAAGAGGCTGCTCTGCTCTCTCCGAGAAGGCGCAGACATTAATCCTTACAAAGAGCAATTTAGAAGACTAGTGTGATGAAATGCAAGAGTTATTTAAAAAAATAAAACCCGCTGAGCCTGTACCACTTAACCCTTCTGCTTCTATAGCTGTATCGAGAACTTTACTAATATAGAAGAGAACCAAAAAATAGCGATCCTACTAGCAGAAGACAAAGCCACAGTAGAACTGGCTGCGCACTTTATCAGCACCTGTCATAGGCTGAGAGATGCTCACTAAACCCTACATCCCTGTGTGTAACTGTTACCCGTGTAATCATTATACCCTACCCCGTTATTCATGCTTTGGCAATACTGAAAAGTTTTTCTGTCATGTCAATAAAGCTTATTTGATTTGATTTGCTAGTGCCTTTTCAAATCTATCTTCTAGTGCCAATCAGCAACAAGCTAACCAACAAAAACATCTCCATTTTTAATGTAGTGATAGTATGAGATCATTCGACATCTGATTAGTCTTTGAGAAAATGGCAGGAGGAGATCGTGTTAGTGCTTCGCACGCTTACTGAGCAGCAAGTATGGTGTATGACTATTTTAAAGATGAATGAAGTCCTCCTGACGAAGCACGTAGTGCGAAACGCGTAGAGGTCACGACAGGTCACTCTGCGCGTATCCTGACAGGCTGAGACAGCGTTTGCAAGAAGCTCGGGCGGTGGTAACATCTCTGCGGTGGCGTGGTCCGGATCCCTATACGTTCGCCGCGGAACCCGCTCTGGGCTTCAGTGTAAGTCTCCGTCTCCCCCTGTCAGCCTCAGGCAGCTGTTTAGCTATATTTTTAGCCAATCCAGGATTCATTTATCCCGTTTTATTGAACACTGTCTTTCTTTTTATTATTTTATATACCGTTTGTTATGTTGTTTATAGATTTAGTTTCATTTAGTTATATCTGATTATTCAAGTGGTTTCTGTTCATTGTAACCGAACCCGGATCTGTGACGCATATGTACTGAGGTGGGTTGGATCCCCTAGGTTATTATTATTTTTTGTTTTATTAATAAATAATTTAATATATTTTAATCTCTGGTGCGCATTGTGTGCATTTTTTTCTTTTTTTTTCAAGGCGTCCCCCTTCTGGGGGTCACCTTGTTTTAGGAGCTTACGGGGGAGACGCTCCGCACACATGCTGCAAAGGGATTTACGCTTCCAACAAATAATATATATGCAGCACGAGCGCTGAATTCCCTACATTATCTGCATTAAAGGAACCACAGCCTTTTTCATGAAAGGGACACCATAAAACAACAATTTCAATAGGATTTCAATTCCAGCAGGGATGTTTTATCAGATTTAGGGGGCTACTGCACGACACACTTTATTCGAGCAAATACCCAGTATGTACCTGGCAGATACCTGGAATGTGCCGCTCCTCACCTCTGACAAGCCCCGTTGCGTTTGCCTTCCCAGCCTGGGTTCATGCCTGGCTGACGGGCGGCTGATCTGTTAAATGATAATGATTAGGATTTAATAGGCTGCAATGCTTCGCGTGTCTACCAGATGGCATAAATTCATGAATTGTAATGCAGTATATATATATATACTGTGCAGTATTGCAGCCAGCGGGAATAAAATGCTTCAATCCCTGCCTGGAAAATACCTCAATGCACTCGGGCAGAAAACAGTCACAAACCTCAATACACCCGGGTATACCCGAATTCGTGGGACTAGCCGAGCTCGAATAAAGTGTGTCGCCAGTGTATGCACTAAGCAGTGATAAAAGCGATTTATTGGTCTTAAAAGAAGTCCGACCAATACTGCCTGCTGCGTGATTCACTAAGCAGTGATAACATGACTTTCCCTTTAACATGACGTCACCAAAAACCACATGGCTGGCGTCACATGGTTGAGCCAATTAGATTGTGTGACTATAGCCCCAATCTGATTGGTTGTTGTAGACCATGTGACTGTTACGATTGTGCTCGCCACAAACCGGGACCGGATGCGGGGCTGAGGTGGGGTTATATAATCACCGACCTTAGTCCGCGTAGACTGATCCGGAGTGCGCAGTTCGTAGTCGTACGTAGCAGGGTCAGGATTGGAGAAGACAGCATCGTCGTTATTCACGCAGGAGTTCGGCAACAGGTAGTCAGGTGTTCCCCGCTTCAGCTTAGGAGCGTGAGCACGGTAGTGGCCTCTGCGCGAGGAGCGGCCTCGGCCCATGACGCCGGTCTCAGCAGGGGGAGACAGCAGGCTGGCCGAAGTACACCGCAGGGCAGCGTCGGGAGACCAACGCTTCAGCACAGAAGTCAGGAACGGGCCCCCACATGGAACTAGCAGAAGGCCTCAGGAAACAACGCTTCAGCAGAGAAGTCAGGAACGAGCCCCCGCATGGAACTAGCAGCAGGCCTCAGGAACTAGGGACAAGAACCAGAAAGGTTAGTACACCAGGATGCAAGCCAGGGTGGCTTGTAGCAGAGACAGTAACGTCCAGGTAGGAATTTATACTCGGCACTGGTTCAGTGCCAAGGAACCAGGATCTAAAGGGCGGAGATCCAATCACAGAAGGAGGGTGTGTGAGTATTCCTCCAATGATGGAGCACAGGGCAGAAGCTGCAATGAGAGGCTGCAATGAGAGACAGCACATGTGCCATTGATTGCCAGAGGAAGCTTTTGCAACTGCAGAAGTCTGCAAAAGCTACAATCAAAGCCAGGAGCGGATTCCTTACAGTGACTCCCTTTGGATGACGTCACATCCTTTCCCCACAGGCATACCCCACATTAATGTACGCAATGGGACCGGAGCATGTATGTAAAGCAAAAATTTACTTAAAGTGAAGCACTACCTTTTTCCCACTTATCGATGCATGTACTGTACTGCAATCATCATATACGTGCATAACTGATGTAAATAACGCATTTGTAACAGGCTCTATAGTCTCCCCGCTTGTGCACAGCTTCGGTACAGGTAGGGAGCCGGTATTGCTGTTCAGGACGTGCTGACTGGCGCATGCGTGAGCTGCCGTTTGCCTATTGAGCGAGATGTACTTACTCGCGAGTGTACTTAAAGTGAGTGTCCGTAAACCAGGGTATGCCTGTATACAACAACCAATCAGCCATTCTGATTGGCTGGCGTAATTTCCTTTACATGACGTCACTCCAAAAAAAAAACCACATGTTTTTCAAAGCCAATCACAGGTGTGTGAACCATTTGCTCTCAAATTTGCTCTAAAAAAGCCTGTGCAGCCTCATTTGACGGCAAGAAGCCGAGGAGGGAGGACCCCCTCCTCCAATAGGATTACAAGGGTGTGCCTGAGTGAAGATGGATGAAGATACAGATGCAGAAGAAGATACAGAAGAAGGCGAAGAAGATAAAAGACCCCGAAAGACCCCCAAATGGATTACAATTTTAAATGAAAGAAGAAAAGATTTTGGATTTATTTTACCTGTGGCCCTTTCCTATTTCAGTTTGTGGATTGGTTCGAGAGCTTGTGGTGTCCCCAGGAATCGGAGGGTGAAGACATCTAAAGCTAAGGTCAAAAATTGAATGTATGTTATTTTTCTTTTACAGGTTTTTGATTTTTATTGTGATGGCAATTTTTTTATGCCCATTTATTGCCACTGTATTTATGTATGTCTCTTTGGATATACATACATACAGGGACAAACAATGGTTGTTTTTGCAAATGCTTGCTTGTATGTATTTGTAATGTATATTGTTTATTTGTTTTTAATTTTGTATGCTATTTATTTGGCATATTTAAGTAGTTTACAGGAAGTTTTGCTGCTGTTTTAAATTGGTTATTTCTGGCTTTTGATTGGTGTTTGCTTTTTAATGTTGGATCATTTTGGGGCTTTTGATTTTGAATGATGCAATTTATTTGCATATTTATTTTATTTATTCATGGTTTGGTTTTGGTGTTTTAATTATTTATTCTGCTCTTTATTTTGAATTGGATTAATTGACTGGTGGCAGTTTTGTTCTGTTTAAGTCTAAATGTGTTTTTATTTTCTGATAGTTTCAATTGCATTTGATCTTGTTTGTGATTGTTTATTTTAGGTGGACCGTTGCCTGGCATAGTGTTAAATGATGCCCATATAATATGGGCATCATGTACCCACTTTTCCATTAAATTGTTTTATTGCAATTTGTTATCTATTTAGTTGGCTATGCAGTATGTTTTATTTTGCAATGTTAGGTGTTTTATTTTGCTATGTTATGTGTTTTATTTGGGCCTGTATTTTTTTTATTCCTTCCCCATTTTTTGCTATAGTGGTAAATGATGCCCAAATTTTATGAGCAAGACGTACCCACTGTACCAATGAATGGGCGAAGGGTGGGGGTAGTTGCCTGCAGTGGGTGATTAGGCCTCCTGGGTGGGTAGTGGGAGAGGTTAGGTTAACCCCATAATTACTATAGTGGTTACTAACCGCTAAGGTGATTAAGGGGTTAGGGGACATTAGATTGTCTTTTTTTAATGTACTGTATTGTTTGTGGCAACGGAGGACATGGACGGTGATGAGGATGAGGATTGCCTTCATCGTAGCAGCCTGGCAGGAGTGAGTGCAAGATTTTTTTTCTCTGCTGCTTATTGTTGTATATTAAATGGACTAATGCACTATTATCAAAATCTGGATAACAGTAATTTTGTTTTTAACTTTATGCTGATATAACTAGAAAAACCTATACAGAGTATATATATTAAAATAGTAGAGGGTACAACTAACCCATAGGGATATAAAAAATATATGTTACACAGATTCAGCTAATGTCAGGATGAGCTCACCACAAATGAGGCGGGACAGCGGTGCTGAGGTGGGATAGGATATAACGCCACCCACAGCCACATGGGCACGTCTTGAGAGTAGAGTGGTCCGGGAGTCCGAGTCGGGGCAGGAGAGGTACGGATGGTAGAGGGTGCTGTTCGCCAAGTCCGGGGTTAGTGAGAAGGATGTAATCGTTTACCGTTTGCCGGGTTCGGGGTGCCAGACGTGCGGAGAGTCGTATTGCCGTACGCCAAGTTCGGGATGCCAGAGGTGCGGATAGTCGTTGAGGAAGCCGGTTCGGTACACGAGGAAGACTGCAAAACAAGACAGGACAAGACAGGACTAGGGAGGCAGAGAGTGATGAGAACAACTGGTTCTATGCTCAGCCGACGAGTTAATGAAGCTGCAGGGTATATATAGGCAAGAGGGTCCAATGGCAGAGTAGCAAGGTGGGGGTGTGTGAATGGGCCAGGCTGAGATAGGGATTGGTCTAGATGAGTTCCTGGAGGAGGGGCTATAGATCCTAGAAGAACTGGTATATTGGATTGCAGCATTGGAAATAGGTTCTGTGCCTTTAAGAGGCTGGTGCGCCTCCGTGTGGCCGCGCCTCCGTGTGGCTGGGCCTGTGGATGCGTAAGCGGGCACACGCCCAGACCCGAAGGCAGAAGAAGAGGACTGACGTGCGCGCGCACGCACAGGGGAAATGGAGCTCGGCGTCCTGGAGGAGGGATCTGTGTGAGACGCGGGAAGCCCTGGCAGGGCTGCAGGTAAGTGAGGAGCACGCCGAGAGCGGCATAACTCCCCGTTTGTTAAAGTACCCCCCCCTTCAGGGGCGACCTCCGGGTGTCCATGACATGGCTTGGAGGGATTCCTGCGATGGAAAGCCTGGACGAGTCGAGGTGCGTGGAGATCCCGGTGGGGAATCCATGAACGTTCCTCTGGTCCGAACCCCCTCCAGTGGACCAGGTATTGTACTCCTCCTCTGGAAATCCTAGAATCCAGGATAGACTGGACCTCGTACTCCTGTTGGCCTTGGAAAAGAAGAGGAAGTGGAGGAGAAGTGGTCTTAGAAAAGCGAGGACTCTGAAATGCTGGTTTAAGCAAAGATACATGGAAGACTGAAGGAATCTTCATCGAGGGTGGAAGGCGCAGGCGATAAGCCACAGGATTAATCCTCCTGACCATGGGAAAGGGGCCGAGGAACTTGGGTGCTATCTTCATGGTAGGAACCTTTAGTCGTATATTCCTGGAAGAAAGCCAAACCCTGTCTCCTGGAGTGAACTCCGGGACCTGGCGTCGAAGGCGGTCTGCCTGGAGTTTCTGTCTCCCTGTGGCCACCTTTAAGTTCTCCTGAATCCTCCTCCATAAGTCTTTCAGCCGGGAGATGCGCTTGTCAACCGCTGGTAC
The DNA here is from genome assembly GCF_040206685.1 of Ascaphus truei. NCBI lineage: Eukaryota > Metazoa > Chordata > Amphibia > Anura > Ascaphidae > Ascaphus > Ascaphus truei. The sequence goes on from NC_134483.1 coordinate 242,537,477, forward strand.
TCCTGAGGATAGAGGGGAGAAGGGTAAACGGGAAGGATGAAAGCCACAATTTATAAATAATGGAGATTCTTGAATGGAGTCATTGCGAAGGGAGTTAAGAGCAAACTCGGCCCAAGGAAGCAGATCCACCCAGTCATCCTATGTATCGGTTATAAAACATCGAAGGTATTGTTCCAGGTTTTGGTTGGCCCTCTCCGTCTGCCCATTAGTCTGTGGGTGGTATCCAGAGGAGAATTGCAGTGAAATACCCAATTTTCGAGAAAAGGCTCGCCAAAATCTTGACACGAATTGGGACCCTCGATCAGAAACCATGGTTGAGGGCACTACATGAAGGCGAAAAATTTCCTGGATGAAAACATCCACAAGCCTGGAGGAATTCGGAAGGCCCCTCAAGGGAACAAGGTGCGTCTGTTTGGAAAAACGATCAATTACCACAAGAATAGTATTCATCCCTTTGGAGGTTGGGAACTCTACGATGAAATCCATAGAAATATGGTTCCAAGGCCGGTCTGGAATGGGTAAAGGAAGGAGAAGACCTTGTTGCGAGCGCATGTGCCACACGCTTTTACAAACTCCTCCACATCCTTAGCCCTCTCTGGCCACCAGAAGGTACGCTGGACAAGGTCGTTGGTTTTCCGTATCCCTGGATGTCCTGCCGATTTAGAGGAATGGCACCACTCGAGGACTCTCTTGCGATGTTGGGGTGCCATGTAGAGTCTTCCCTCCAGAACCTTGAACCACATTGGAGCCCGAGATTGCTCGGATCGAATCTTGTCCATGATATCAAAGGAGTTGGCGGACACAATAAATTTAGAGGGAATTATCGTCTCTAGCTGCTCTTCAGACCTATCCTCTGCAAGGAACTGTCGAGACAGGGCATCGGCCTTCAAGTTTTTGGAGCCAGGAATGAAGGAGATGATGTAATTGAACCACGAAAAGAATAGTGCCCAGCGGGCTTGTCGAGCGCTCAAACGACGTGCCCCTTCTAAGTAGAGAAGGTTCTTATGGTCTGTGAGTATGGTTATGGGTGTCTCTGTACCTTCTAAGAGGTGTCTCCATTCTTCTAATGCCAACTTGATTGCCAAGAGCTCCCGGTTACCGACATCGTAATTCCGTTCTGCGGAATAGAATCTCTTCGAAAAGAAGGCACATGGGTGTAACCTGGCTAAGGGAGAAGTCCTTTGGGACAGGACAGCACCAGCCCCGATATCAGAGGCATCCACTTCCAGAGTAAATGGAAGTTTAGGGTCTGGGTGGGTGAGGATAGGGGCAGACACAAAAGCCTTTTTAAGAAGATTAAATGCCCATATGGCGGTTTCGGACCATGATGAGGGATCTGCACCTTTCTTGGTTAGAGCAGTGATGGGAAATACCGTAGAAGAAAAATTGCGAATGAAGCGCCGATAATAGTTTGCAAAACCTAGAAAGCGTTGCACGGCTTTGAGGGTGGTCGGACGGGGCCAGTCCAAAATGGCCTTAAGTTTCTCTGGATCCATATTGAAGCCGGAGTCAGAGATAATGTATCCCAGAAATGCCACGGATGTCAGATGGAACTGGCATTTCTCCAATTTCGCAAAGAGATGATTCTCCTGGAGGCGTAACAGCACCTGTTGAACGTGTTTGATGTGTTCTTGGGTGGATTTAGAAAAGATTAGGATGTCGTCTAAGTAGACGATAAGGAATTTGTTAAGAATGTCCCGGAAAATCTCATTGACAAAATCCTGAAAGACTGCTGGTGCGTTGCACAGACCAAACGGCATGACCAGGTATTCATAGTGGCCGTCATGGGTGTTAAAAGCAGTCTTCCACTCGTCCCCCTCACGTATCCTTACTAGATTGTAGGCGCCTCTTAGATCCAGTTTAGAAAAAATAGTAGCTCCCTGAAGGCGGTCGAAGAGTTCCGATATCAAGGGCAGCGGGTAACGGTTCTTGCGCGTGATGTTATTCAAACACCGGTAATTGATGCATGGACGAAGAGAACCGTCCTTCTTTTTTACAAAAAAAGAAGCCTGCTCTGACCGGGGAGGAAGATTTTCGGATGAAACCCCTCTCTAAATTCTCTGCAATGTAAGTGTTCATGGCTTTAGTCTCTGGGAGAGAGAGTGGGTAGGATCGTCCCCTGGGAAGAGCTGCCCCGGGCAGCAGGTCAATCGGGCAGTCGAAAGGTCGGTGCGGAGGTAGAACCTCGGATCGTGCTTTGTCGAACACATCGCGGAATTCCAAATACACAGAAGGCAAGGAGTCGACCTTCTCTGGCAGGGTACACAACCCACCAACCTTCTGGAATATCCTAGTACAGGACTTGGCACATGGAGCACCCCACTGGATGGGTTCCCGATCTGTCCAGTCGATGCGAGGATTATGGACTTGGAGCCAAGGAAGACCCAAAATCAACTCAACGGAGGGAGTGTGGATAACATCGAGGGTAATGATCTCTGTATGAACGTCGACGAACTGCAGTAGAAGAGGCACCGTCTGTAGCGTGATGAATGCTGGCTGTAGGGGTCGACCGTTAATGGCCTCCAGACCCACTAGGGTCCTCTTACTGATAAGTTGAATATTGTTCCGTCTAGCAAAGGTTTGATCGATGAAATTGCCTGCAGAACCGGAGTCTATGAACGCCCGTGCTTGAGTATGAAACCCCTCTCCAGACAGTGTTACTGGCAACAGTATCCTGGTGGGAAGGAGGTCTTTGATGATGGGAGAGAGAGACAGTATTCCCAACGAGACTCTCCGGGATCTCATTGGGAGTTGGCGTTTCCCGGCTTGTGGGGACACTGGAGTACTAAGTGACCGGAATTGCCACAGTACATGCAGAGACCGGCATTGTGCCGGCGTTGCTTCTGGGCAGAAGACAGCTTATTACCTCCCAACTGCATTGATTCCGGGACGTCCCAGGATGGAGGTGTTGGAGGCATGAACGATGCGGCAAGAGGCCTTGAAACCCGTTGACGGTAACGAGAACTTTCAGTCTTCTGCTCCTGCAGACGCTGGTCCACCCGAATGCACAGACCGATCAAATCCTCTAGGTCAGTGGGACATTCCCGTGCCGCGAGCTCATCCTTTAGGGATTCTGACAGGCCTTACCAAAACGCCGAAGATAGTGCTTCATTGTTCCATCCCGTCTCAGCAGCAAGGGTGCGGAACTCCACAGCGTACCGGGCGACGGAACGATCTGCCTGGGTTATGTGGTGGAGAGAAGAAGCTGCCGTTAATTGCCGTGCAGGGGTGTCGAAGACTCTTCGGAACTCATGGGCCAAGAGGTCGATGTCCTGTGTGATGGGCCCTTGTTGTTCCCAGATGGGAGAAGCCCAGGCCAGCGCCTCGTTGGTGAGAAGAGCCACGATATAGCCGACCTTAGAAATGGAAGAGACAAAACGAGAGGGCGAGAGTCGGAATTGGATGAAACATTGATTAAGGAAACCCCTACATCCTTGGGGATCCCCATCATAGCATTTGGGAGCATGAATACGGGGTTCCAAGGCAAACGGAGGTGCTGGAAAGGCTGTTGCGGAGGCTGTGGAAGCCATGGGTGAAGGTTCCCGACTGGAAGCTCGGACTTGAACGGTAAGGGAATGAAGGCTCTGCTGAAACATATCCATTCACCTATCAGCTTGTTCCAGATAAGTTTCTAGCCTGGTGAAGTGATTTGTGTGGGAATTTAAATTACGCTCCACCTCAGCGGGGTCCATGTTTGTTGGGCTGAGCATAATGTCAGGACGAGCTCACCACAAACGAGGCGGGACAGCGGTGCTGAGGTGGGATAGGATATAACGCCACCCACAGCCACGAGGGCACGTCTTGAGAGTAGAGTGGTCCGGGAGTCCGAGTCGGGGCAGGAGAGGTACGGATGATAGAGGGTGCTGTTCGCCAAGTCCGGGGTTAGAGAGAAGGATGTAATTGTTTACCGTTTGCCGGGTTCGGGGTGCCAGAGGTGCGGAGAGTCGTATTGCCGTACGCCAAGTTTGGGATGCCAGAGGTGCGGATAGTCGTAGAGGAAGCCGGTTCGGTACACGAGGAAGACTGCAAAACAAGACAGGACAAGACAGGACTAGGGAGGCAGAGAGTGATGAGAACAACTGGTTCTATGCTCAGCCGACGAGTTAATGAAGCTGCAGGGTATATATAGGCAAGAGGGTCCAATGGCAGAGTAGCAAGGTGGGGGTGTGTGAATGGGCCAGGCTGAGACAGGGATAGGTCTAGATGAGTTCCTGGAGGAGGGGCTATAGATCCTAGAAGAACTGGTATATTGGATTGCAGCATTGGAAATAGGTTCTGTGCCTTTAAGAGGCTGGTGCGCCTCCGTGTGGCCGCACCTCCGTGTGGCTGCGCCTGTGGATGCGTGAGCGGGCACACGCCCAGACCCGAAGGCAGAAGAAGAGGACTGACGTGCGCGCGCGCGCACAGGGGAAACGGAGCACGGCGTCCTGGAGGAGGGATCCGTGTGAGACGCGGGAAGCCCTGGCAGGGCTGCAGGTAAGTGAGGAGCACGCCGAGAGCGGCGTGACTCCCCGTTCGTTACAGCTAGTGCTCATGCCAATAGTATTGATAAATGCAAAATACACAATGCGTAATGGGGTTAATTACCCCTAATAAATAACACAATTAAACTGTAAAGAAAGTCCAACATGTGCATATAAGGAATAATGTCCAGTAATATTATGGGTTATGCAGCTTGCTTTGCCAGATCCAACCCTCGGGTCCAGATAGAAACTACAGAAAATAAAGAAAAGAAAAAGCGCAAAACCCATTGTGTAGAAGGTTTAATAATAGAATAGAAAAACGGTTAAAAATCACTTACAAACGTAAGTAGGTATCAGGCACATAAATATGTGAGATGGTCAGTTGAGATGTGTCCGCTGGAACAGCCGCAGTATCCTTGCTCTCCTGCCGAGAGACCTCCTCCAGTCTGCGTTGTCTTCCCCTGGTAACCGGTGCAGTCCCGCTTCCGCATCATGTGTCCTCGTGACGTCAACGCTCTGCATACTCACGCCGTCATTCAGGGGTTGGACCCAGGCTGGTGTTCACTCCCACACTAGATACTACAAGCAGGCTCAGAGTACTCCAACCGGACTTCTAGCTTGGCAACCTTAGTAGACACAGCCCTACGCATTTGGAGGATAGATTCCTCTTCGTCAGGGGCACTGTGTCTCTAAGGGTGCCATGGTTCCTATATGTAGTGGTACTCTAACTCCTGTCCACCAATGAGAACGATTGGAAAATTAGCTAATCATTAATAGTGTAGGTAAAGGTGCAAACATAAGCGTCATGTGACCTATTAACCATGGTAATATGTGGGACTTGAGTGAGAGTAGTCACAACACAGGGTCTTAAAAAATCAGTGCATAGTATTAATTGTAAGAGATAAATATTGGAGACTTTAGTACTTGTATTAAAAAACTTTCATAAAACTATTATAAAAGGGAGCTAATGTAGGAAAAACCATAACATAATTTAGGCAAAGCGATATTAATGAAACTGCTAATAGGATATAGAACATGATAGAATACTAAATAGTGCTTAAAGGGGCTGTCAGTATTAAAATCAACAATAAAGGCAACATATTTTGCTCGGTATGAGAATACATGACAACATAATACAATTGAATGAATATAAATAGTTCTACAATATTAACATCGATACTCTCAGTGGTTCTAAAAGTTACTAATAAAAAATATTAAAAAACAATAAATACAGACACTAGAACCAATCTGTATAATAGATACATAAATTTCATAAAAATGCTGCAAGATCTATATCCTCATTAAGTCCTCTGGGTGACATTGTCCCTAATTGGTGAATCCAATAAGTTTCCCTACGTCGTAAAGCCATAATTCTATCACCTCCCTTATCATCCATGGTGACATGTTCAATCCCTGTGACTTTTAGTCCATGAGGATCCATGTTGGGCTTTAGTCTAAAATGTTTGGAAACACATTGAGTCATAAATAACTCCTTTTATTATGTTACCCCGATGTTCTAAAAATCTTTGTTTAAGACTTCTTGTGGTCTTGCCTACATATTGCAGACCACATTTGCATACTAATAGATCAACTACAAATGTGGTTCTTCAATTAATTATACTTTTGATGGGATATGTGAATGTCTAATGCCTGGAGGTGAATGTTGTAACACCATTGGTGATATATTTGCATGTTATACATCTACCTCTGCATAGAAAATTTCCAACAATTAATAATATGCTTGTAGTATCCAGTGTGGGAGTGAACACCAGCCTGGGTCCAACCACGGAATGACGGCATGATTACGCAGCGCATTGACGTCACGAGGACACGTGATGCGGAAGCGGGACTGCACCGGTTAACAGGGGAAGACAACGAAGACTGGAGGAGATCTCCCGGCAGGAGAGCAAGGATACTGCGGCTGTTCCGGCGGACACTTCTCAACTGACCATCTCACATATTTATGTGCCTGATACCTACTTACGTTTGTAAGTGATTTTTAACTGTTCTTTCTATTCTATTATTAAACCTTCTACACTATGGGTTTTGCGCTTTTTTCTTTTCTTTATTTTAATAGTAATTATGGCCGCTAGCCGCTAAGGTAATGAAGCTGCTTTAATGTATTTTTGAAGTGAAACTTCCTTAGTGGCACCTCATTCGAACTGGGGCAAAAATGGATTGTGGAGACAGAAATGAAACGGATGTGACGTCAGTGCTGGCAGCTGAGGCCGGGCTGTGTTCTGGCTCAGCCCGACCCCAACACTGACATCACACCCGCTCAAAAAATCAATGCGGCGGCGGCGGCGATAGCTAGATAGATAGATAGCCGCCGGCGCCGCTCCTAACGGCCGGCCGCAATTTCCCCCAGTTGGAGATGGGCACGGGCGGCATCCGGGGCAGTGGGGACCGGGCCCGGCTCTCCTGCTACAACGCGCTGACTAGCTCCTGGGACCAGGCCCGCTCTCTGTCCCAGCCGCACGCAAATTACAGCAGTAGCTCTGTACTCCATCGGGGGCGAGTGCTTCTGCTGCACGGTGATGGGGGCAGCATCTACTGCTTGAACCGAACGGCACCCTGCAAGTCCCCCTGCCCCCGGATAGATGGGCACCCTTCCCCATTTGTGCTCTCCTTGCCCGAGGGGAAGATAATCCATTAAAGCAGAGGTGTATATACAGTACATGTGCAATGTACGTTTTCTAGGGTCACAGGCCAATGACATGTCACACACACACTGACACAAACACACACACTGACACAAACACACACACACACATAAATACATACACATACCTCCGCAGGTGGGCTTGCTGCCACAGGATACACGGGCTGGTGACTCCTCTGCGCCGGGCTGGAGACTCCTCTGCCGCGGGACTGGTGACTCCTGTGCCGCCGGGCGGGTGACTCCTGTGCTGCCGGGCTGGAGACTCCTCTGCCGCCGGACGGGAGACTCCTCTGGCGCAGGGCGGGAGACTCCTCTGACGCCGGGCAGGAGACTCCTCTGGCGCCGGGCGGGAGACTCCTCTGGCGCCGGGCGGGAGACTCCTCTGGCGCCGGGCGGGAGACTCCTCTGGCGCCGGGCGGGTGACTCCTGTGCCGCCGGGCTGGAGACTCCTCTGCGCCGGGCTGGAGACTCCTTTGCCGCTGGGCGGGAGACTCCTCTGGCGCGGGGCGGGAGACTCCTCTGGCGCGGGGCGGGAGACTCCTCTGGCGCTGGGCGGGAGACTCCTCTGGCGCCGGGCGGGAGACTCCTCTGGCGCTGGGCGGGAGACTCCTCTGGCGTGGGGCTGGACACTCCTCTGGCGCCGGGCGGGAGACTCCTCTGGCGCGGGGCGGTAGACTCCTCTGGCGCGGGGCGGGAGACTCCTCTGGCGCCGGGCGGGAGACTCCTCTGGCGCGGGGCGGGAGACTCCTCTGGCACGGGGCGGGAGACTCCTCTGGCACCGGGCGGGAGACTCTTCTGGCACGGGGCGGGAGACTCCTCTGGCGCGGGGCTGGACACTCCTCTGCCGCCGGGCGGGAGACTCAGACAGAGCTCCCCCTGCTGGGATCACTCGCGTACAAGCAGGAAGGGGAGCTGTTCAGCTGCCGACAACCTCTGCGCAGCCCGCGCCGCGCATGCACAGTAGTCATGGCGACCCTGTCGGAAACCACGCATGCGCAGAAGCGTCTGGCAGCGGCGCCGTTACCCCCACGCGCCCATTAAATTTTTAATAAAAGGACACGGAGCGCAGACCACCCACCCACACCCCCTGTGTCATACTGTAACACACACGCACACTCAGTCACGCGCACACTCAGTCACGCGCACACAGTCACACGCACAGTCACAGTCACGCACAGTCAGTCACATGCACACTCACAGTCACATGCACACTCACAGTCACATGCACACTCACACGCACACGCACAGTCACACGCACACTCACAGTCACACGCACACTCACAGTCACACGCACAGTCACATGCACACTCAGTCAGTCGCACGCCTAGTCAGTCGCACACACAGTCACATGCACACTCTCAGTCACACACACAGTCACATGCACACTCACAGTCACATGCACACTCATATGCACACTCAGTCAGTCGCACGCACAGTCACACGCACACTCTCAGTCACACGCACACTCTCAGTCACACGCACACTCACAGTCACACTCACAGTCACACTCACATGCACACTCAGTCAGTCGCACGCACAGTCAGTCGCACGCACAGTCAGTCGCACGCACACTCTCAGTCACACTCTCAGTCACACGCACACTCTCAGTCACACGCACTCTCAGTCACACGCACACTCTCAGTCACACGCACACTCTCAGTCACACGCACTCTCAGTCACACGCACACTCTCAGTCACACGCACACTCACAGTCACACGCACAGTCACATGCACACTCAGTCAGTCGCACGCCTAGTCAGTCGCACACACAGTCACATGCACACTCTCAGTCACACACACAGTCACATGCACACTCACAGTCACATGCACACTCATATGCACACTCAGTCAGTCGCACGCACAGTCACACGCACACTCTCAGTCACACGCACACTCTCAGTCACACGCACACTCACAGTCACACTCACAGTCACACTCACATGCACACTCAGTCAGTCGCACGCACAGTCAGTCGCACGCACAGTCAGTCGCACGCACACTCTCAGTCACACTCTCAGTCACACGCACACTCTCAGTCACACGCACTCTCAGTCACACGCACACTCTCAGTCACACGCACACTCTCAGTCGCACGCACACACAAGGAATTCACACTTAGTGCAAATAGCTAATAGAGGGGATGTGTACCGAGCACGCGCGTTATAAGTCAAATTTATTTGCGTTTTGTCAATGAAATTGTATTTTGATTTTTAATTAAAACATCACAAACACAAATACAATTTCTGTGACAAAAGTCAAAGAAGTTTCACTTACTATGCGCGTGCACAGCACACACAGCTATTTTTTTTAAAATATTTTGCGGGAACAGGGGGCCTCCTAAACTGAACCGCTTTGATTTCTGGCTCAGGGATCACCTGCTTCCAGAGTTACAAGCCCCGGTATGGGGCATCAGATGCCAGTGTCTCCGCCATCTTTAAAGCGTCCACGTCATGTGACGTGTAACATGTAAATAATGGGATACGAGCACCCCATATTTGGGCCTGTAACTCAGGAAGCAGGGGGGCACCGAGGCTGAAATCAATGCGGTTCAGCTCAGGAGACCCCCTGCTCTCGCACAATATTAATAAAAATGATATTAAAGCATCTTCATTACCATAGCGGATATCCGCTACGGTAATGAATTATTTGTTATTGATATGTGTGTTTTGATACTAGTGTAGATGAGCAGGGGGTTTCCCTGAAACCGCATTGGTTTCAGCCTCGTGGACCCCCGATTTCATGACATACATACCCTGTTATGGGGTTCCGGTATCCCCTGTAGGATTTAAATCCCCTGATCACGTGATGCGGCAGTTTTAAAAGCACAGGGGATACCGGCACTCAAAAACGGGGCCTGTATCTCATGAAGTATGGGATCCCCGAGGCTGAAACCAATGCGGTTAAGCTCAGGGGACCCCCTACACATGTAAACTATTATTACAATGTACTGTATATTTATACTGCACGATCGTCTGTAAGAGCCGTGAATGGAGACGCAGCGCCTCCATGCAGTTCTTTCAAGCTGTTTTTTTTTCTATCGCCTATCGCACTTTACAATTTTAAACGCGATAGCAGGGGGGGGAAAGCTTGGCCGATCTGGCATATTTTTGATCGCCCGGACCAAAATGCGGTTCACTTGTTAGTGAATCCCGCATTTGGCTTCACTTTGTAACGGGCGAGTAAAAATTTCCCAATCGCCCACAAAAGCTCACTGCTTAGTGCGCAGTCCCCTAAGTGAGGATGATTGTGATATCAGGAAGATGATCATATGTAAAAGTAGTAGGCTCTCTGTTGCAGGGTACATGCAACCACACACGCGGGTTCCCTTGATAAGGCTTATTTATTGAGCCTTAAAACATACAGCACACAAAAACAAAATAGCTTCTCATAAGCAGACAAAAAGAAAATAGCTTCTTCTTCAGCAGACAAAACAAAATAGCTTCTTTTTAGCAGCTAAAACAAAATAGCTTCTCTTTAGCAGACAAAACAAAATAGCTTCTCTTCAGCTTAGAAAACAAGGCAGCTTCTCTTTTGCATGCAGGACACAGACAGTTCATCACATATGTACTTTGCAACACAGACCTTATAGCAGTAATCTCTTCAGTATTTTCAGTCCTGTCTCCTGACCTGCTAGCTTACATGTGTGTGTAGCCTGGGGGGTTTCAAAAACCTTCATTATGCAGCTGGGGTCAGACTAATTAAGCAGCCCTTCTTCACTGAAAGTTAACCTCGTCACTGCTGCACTGCAAACTTAGACATATGTTTACCAGGTATATGGCTGGTGATGTTCATTCACCCTGTCACACTCTCCCTCAACCCAGTTGCTGACTGACAGCAGTGACGTGGACTAAAATAATTTTTGCTTTATCTTTTTTTTACTTCAGTCACATAAATGTAGCTTTGCATTTTTTTATTGACTTATTCAGAATAAGACAATAAGCACACGCTGTGCCACCTTTGAAGCTAGTACAGTGCTATTATGATCAAATAGACCCACTAATCTATCTGGAGTGGTCCCAATTTGTGTGGTGACTTAGGATCACTGGTTTACTTTCCCTAGAGGTATAATACTTATTATTAGGCAAAAAGCTTTTTGCAATATATTTCAAATGGGGTTCAGTGCAATGCATGTCCTAAATTTTGAGGTGACTTAGGGTCACTGTGATTTACTTTCCAGTTTCTATATGATGAATACAAGTTAAAATAAAATAAACATCATTATATGATAAATGTTTCTTAATGTTTGCCCCAAGTTAGCTACACGTTTGTATATATGTCTATCTATCTATCTATCTATCTATCTATCTATCTATCTATCTATCTATCTATCTATCTATCTATCTATCTATCTATCTATCTATCTATTTATCTATCTATCTATCTATCTATCTATCTATCTATCTATCTATCTATCTATCTATCTATCTATCTATCTATCTATCTATCTATCTATCTATCTATCTATCTATCTATCTAATAATAATAATAATAATAATAATAATAATAATAATAAAAGCTTCAATCAGACTTAGAACTATGCACTAATTTTGACAGATTTATTATAAATCATTCTTCCTGGTAATACACAGGTTATTAAGAATTTATATTAGTGTTAGGGACCCTTGAGATGTGGTCTGCCGTGTAGTGGCTCAGGGGCTTACAACACTTTGGCCAACATGTTAAACTAAAAGACCAATTTATTTAATAGATATCTATACATATATATTTAGGAACTGTACCGTGTATAAGTTTCACTGGATGTGCACTGAGCTCTGCCTGTGTTTTATGTTCTGTCTCTGGTTTTAAATATATATTGCCATGCTCAGTAGCACTCCTGTGTGACACTTATATGCTTATATATGTTGTGGTTAATTTGGGGGTTTAATATGAGCTTGCAGGTGTCCTGTATGTTTAACAATTCTTGTTCAGCTGGTCTTAGCTGATTGGAAGGTGGCGCTTCCTGTCTTGTTGAAGCTCACCCCTTCCCACATTTAAATGGTTAAAAGCTCACTCCATAGCATCTCCCACTCTCTGCGGAACTTGCTTGCTTGCAGTATGATTGTGACAAATCTAATAAAGAGTGCTTTTCCTGGTAATGTACAGGTTAATAAAAGCTTCAATCAGACTTCTATGCAACTAATTTTGACAGATTTATTATAAATCATTCTTCCTGCACAGGTTATTAAGAATTTATATTAGTGTATATTTTATGTTCTGTCTCTGGTTTTAAATATATATATTGCCATGCTCAGTAGCACTCCTCTGTGACACTTATATGCTTATATATATTTTGTGGTTAATTTGGGGGTTTAATATGAGCTTGCAGGTGTCCTGTATGTTTTACTATATTCTGTACAGCTTTTCACCCTGGAAAGGGGACCAGTGCTACGAACACATTTTTTTTTACCACTCCCCAAAACTATATCACAATATGGTGCCCATTAGGCACATATACTTAATATTATGGAATCATAGTGTAGGATCAATTTCCGTATTGCCCCAAAAGGATTTCATATTTGTTAATGTGAGAGCAAACCCTTTAAAAACCCAATGTATAACTATCACATCCCTTGTTTTAGCAATCTATTAGTGATAAATTATTGTCTAAATATGTATCTAAAGAGTAGACCATATACATTTATTTATTAATTCTTATTTTATTTAATTTTTAAACTAATAAAGTTGTAATCACTATTGTATTTTAACGTTATCCATATTTTCCAGCATACGATATAGATAATTAATTATTTGACATGAACCATTCTATAGCTACCCAATAGTGTTTGTCCAGCTAATACACTCTGAGGTGGTTAGTTATCCCCATGTAGTTTACCAAGTAGGGGTTAACACACTGACACTCATTGATCAATAAATCAATTAAGTATGAGGCCACAGCCTATCCTCTCTGTATAAATTCAGGATCAAACACTGTACTGTAGTAACCCTGAGGAAGGCACAACCATGCCAAAACGAATAGGAGCTTTAGGAATCAGCTTTTCATTTAGTCCCAAGTTCAAACGTTATATTAGCCAGTTCCAGCCTTTAAACAGACGCCCATATTTCGACGGAGTCTGTTTTTATTCACTGTCACATTTACCAACTCAGAGCCATGGGGATTCCCCAACCAACGAAATCGTATACACGCAGCAGTGACATCACTCCGGTACATCGGAGGACGAGCCGCATAGGACTAGGACGCCAGCCGCAGCATACACAGCTCCAGGCATGAACGCTACACCCCCTGAGCAGACCGCCCAGAGGACCAGCGCTCCACAGGAACACAGTGCAGCGGTACAGCATCAGCTACAGAGTCTCCAAGCACACAGAGGAGGATGCCAGATGGACTTACATGTGGGAAAATCACCATCCCCTTAATCGGGCTGCACAGATCTTCTACACACAGACAAAGTTTTTGTTTTCATGCTTCTGTTCACTGTGATTAATTAATTCACTACATAAATGTTGCCCTTGTACCCACCCCCCTAAGTGAGATTGGGGTGGGAATACTCTTCTAGCTACTTCACTAGGTGTTGTGCTGTGTACCTGTTGGCAAACAGGAGGGCTGAGTGCTCCGTGATGTTGTGGAGAGAAACAGGCAGGATCACAGGTTACCTTAGATCTTCATTGGTGCAGCACCTCCGGTCAGCATGGATCCTATGTGAAGGCAGGGGATGGCCCATACTGACACCTCTTCTTCTTTGGTAGACAGTGAATCACACATCATTTCTATTTTCTTGTCTTTATTGCATGCAGATCTTATTACAGAGACATTACATCCTTCCCTGCTTGCTTTGCCCTGACTCAGGCTTTAGGCCCAGGTCAGGCATGTTGGACCTCTCCTCACATCTCCTTGTGAGATGGAGGGCTGATGTTCCTCACGCCACAGAGGGAGGAGAGAGAATGACAAGGACCCCCTCAATTTGGAAAAGTGCCAATATTTATATCCTTTGGGGAGTGGCTGTAATTCTGACTCATAACAAGCCAGATCTGGATACCAATAGGCCCTCACATCCAGTTTGTGGTCCAACCAGTACCCACCCCTTCAGGTTGGCACTCTCTGGCTGTTGCTAAAGCCCGCCCTTGGATACATATCCAAGTCTGCAAAAACACACAGGCCTTATGAAGGAATTATCCCATCCACTGCCTGCACTTAACAGGGCTTACATTAGTAGGGCCCAGGAAAAGACATAGCGGCTGGGAGGCTATGCTATATAAATATCATATTTATTTGCTACAAATGCGCACCTCTCGTTTGTTTTTGGGGTGTTGTTTTACTTTAATTTATTAATGGAATGATTAAATGGACCGGGGGAGAGGATAGTGGGGTCCAAGGTCCTGCCATGTCCTGGGTCCCTAGAGCTTGTGGGGTATAGAAGGGGGAATAGCATGGCCTAGAACTTTATTATGGTATAGGGACTTATGACTTGTGAAGTGGTAATTGTGTGGGTGGGAGGCAGGGGGGGAGATATTTTTACACCAGATAGTCTGGCTATATGGACCAAATGGTTCTTATCTGCAGTCAATTTCTAATTAAAAAATGCATGGCAGTGCACCTGATTTTTCGGGCCACTGTTTTCTCCTGGTTGAGGAGGGTATTGGCAAAAGCCTGTTACCGTGCGGGATACACCACAAAAGAAGAAAGGGAAACCCATATTGCTGGGTGAATTAATGATTGCACTAACACACACTGTCAGTGATTAGGTTGATCAAGATAAGTTAGGGGGTCATTAATTTCATGTCACTCAGAAATTCACAATACATTGGATGTCTTCATCGGATATAACATTCTGTAGGTGTAGATGTTATGTACCAGGACTCCAAGTAAGATCTACAATAATTAAACACTTCATCCGTGACCTTGGGTTGACCAAGTTGCAATGTTCAAGTTGGCTTGAATTTCTGGTGTGGTCATCCATTTCATGCCTGAAAATACCCCTACTGTACATCTGGGCTACTGGGGCAGGAGAGGAGGGTTGTGCCATTTTTCAATTTCAATTTGTAGAGTACAATGTACATACTAAAAGGAGAAGTAGGGAATTGAAAATGTAGAGTATTTCTTGAACAAATCTTTTTGAGAAAAAACAACTCCAAATCGAAAACAGAAATTTCTTAGAGCCAAACCACATCCAAAATCAGGCACAATTTATTGAGGTCCTATACCACTATCATAACCAAAACACACTGAAAGTGCCCATTCTTACAGAAAATATCAATTATTTTACTCAAAATACTCTGGGAACATTTTGAAACTTCACTGTTGACATACACCAGACACCAGAACGTTTTAAGTATGCATATGCTGAACTCAAATCTATTTTTCTATTTATTCTTTAAAACATATGTAAAAATAAAAGGGTGAGTTTCAGTTATTTTATATGAACATAAAGGTATATACATTTGCCACAATTGCATTTTAAATACTGGCTTTTAAAAACAGATTACCATGCCCTTATAGTATATTTATTAAATTGTGTAAACCACAGCAAATATAATTATGGCCTTATCATATTTCCTAACCATATGTAGTTTTTTCTACAGTCTATATTAACTAAAGGATGGTAACACCTTAACTCAAATTCAAACTTAAGCTTAGCACTCTTTTGTGAATATGTGCCTTCGGATAATAATGTTTTTGTTATTCTTGTACACTGAATGCATCAACTCTATTTCTTTGTCTGAGCAAAATGCTTACTTCCCATATGAAACACCTCTGGGGATTCAGCTTTACTTAAAAAAAACACCAGATAAAGTAATATAAAAGAAATGTATTGATCCAAACAGTTGCCATAAATATCTCTGTAGAATAAGCTTTGTTAACAGATGACAGAGGTTAAAGAAACTATAATAGATGTTCAGATTTGGCTGTTAGGAAAGCTGATCCCAGTATTTCAGATGAATGATCAAAGTCATATTTCTAGCAACAGCACAGACACATATGCTACACGTACAGTATGTAGAATGAAAAGACCAGCAAAGCAGTCTCAGAACTAGATATGCCACGAGATACCGTATGTTTGAGCCTCTGTGTGCATTGTCGCTAATGTCTGCATTCATTTTTGCAATATTTAATACAGTTGCATTTTAGTAGTTTGCTTTCTGCGGCTTTGTTTGAGTATAGACTTCATAGTAATAATTTCTGGATGACATAGATTATATAGTCCATATGTAGGGAGTAATTTTTGTAAAAGCAATAGGAAATATTGACATTACTTATTTTTCTTTTTTTGGATAGGCCTATTAGTTTTCTTTATTCTTCATAACAAAAATTTTACATCATATACAGTTTCATATAAGCAGATGCAACATCAAGTAAATGTACAGTATATCTCCATATCTAACACAACTGTTTAACCAAACATTAAACTATATATTAAATTATACCAAATTAAATCATACATGTACAGAAATAGAAAAAGAAAAGGCAGTGCTCATATTGCTGTCAGTAAATGTAACAATCTCCATTATATAACATATTGCGAATAATTCTCCTCTTTATTCATATATTAACGCCTTCATGACTAGTTGAGCATCCTTATTTATGTTATTGCATATATATACAGTACACCCCTTCTACTTTATCATCTGGTCTAATAGAAACCACCTTGATCCCTCAAACACCTTTATTAACTGTTCTTCTTGCGTTGGCGAACGAAGTTCCAAATAATTCTCCCACTTATTATAGAACTTTTTAACTCCTTTCTCTAGATCTTTTATTGCATCCCTATCATATACCAGTATCAATATTACATCCGATTTGATTTATGTTTTTAGGAGCATATGGTTTTAATCAATTCCTTAATGTGTGGCAGGTCTCCCTCTGGGGTTCCCCCTTACGTCCAGTAGCTGTGAAGGGCTGCAGGGACACTCGGCTTGTGCCGGGGGCGAGCGGGAGCATGGCGGGCTTTCAGGATGGCGAGCGATTCCCCGGAGGTCTGAGGCAGCTCCCTTAGTAGGGCGCCACCATCTTGTGCGTGGCCGTGCATGCGCGAGGCTGGCGCATGTGCAGAATGGAGTGTGGCTGCCATTACAGATGTGCGCATGCGCAGTGTAGTCAGACAGCGTTAGTTGTAGATCCGCAGGGGAACTACAATCCCAAGCAGCCCCAGGGGCTGCTAGTCAGATGGGGAGATATAGCCAATAGGGCTTCAGGATTCACGGAGGACTGCAGTTGATACATTTGGCGTGCTGAGGAGCATGCCAGACAGAGCTGGGACACAGTAGAAAGAGGGTGTATGTGCAGGGTGTCTGTGGCCCCTAATAGGCCCCAGTTAGACCCCGACTCCCATGTAGGTTGTGGCTGCTACAGGGACAGGCCCCTTCGATAGGGACACTGCCCCTTATCTGATTGAGTGTCAGGGACACAGTAGAGGACGCCGTGCAGCAGATGTGGCCTGTGGTCTGGGACCAGACCACCACTGCATAAAGAGACTATTAAAGAGGTGGGACCCTCCAGCTGGATAACACCCCACATAGAGGCAGACGCCATCACGGTCAACATCGCTGGATCAGCGGAACCCTGTTTCCCTTCTATCAGTGCTACCGGGTGTTGGAGCACCCAGCAGGTATCACATTCATCTACAAGTGCACCAACTGTAACATTTATTGTGGGCAGCGCTGTCACACACTTCCGGATGGTTTGGCTCTTGTGGACACCAGATTGAGACCTGTTCAATCACACCAAGGGATTGACTGAGATTCAACCAGGGGGAGTGAGGGTTATGTATGCAGTGTGCTGCTGTCCGGGCCGAGACGAGGCCGATCATCTCTTCTCTCTACCGAGGCTACAAGCTTGTGCCAGAGGTATGAGACTGGAAGTCTTCACGATCAAGACGATGGCTGCTCAAGAGAACACTGCGGCCGTGCAAGATCAATCACCTGGGCTGGCATTCGACTTCGGGGAGGTGTTCTCCACCAGCGAAATGGATGTGGGATGTAGCAAAAATGCTCAACACATCATCCAGCTAAGTGATACCACGCCTTTCCGGGAGCGTTCCCGGCAAATCACTCCCAGAGATGTGGAGGCGTGTGAGACGTCTTGCAAGAAATGGAGACGGCGGGCATTGTGACGGAGTCCCGTAGCCCCTACACGTCACCAATCATGGTGGTGCGGAAGAAGAATGGGTCGGTCCGATTTATGTGTAAACTATCGGACCCTGAACAACCGCCGCATACCTGACCAGTACACTCTTCCAAGGATTGAAGGAATTCGCAACGCGCTGTCGAAGCCAGTGGTTCGGTAAATTGGACATGAAATCTGGGTACTACCAGGTACCAATGAGTGCAGAAGACGGCATTCGTATGTCTCTTGGCTTCTACCAGTTTACCTGCATGCCCCAAGGTATTTGTGGTGCCCCAGCAACATTCCAGCATTTGATGGCGAAGACCATATGCGACATGAAACTACTGGAATGCTTAGTCTACCTGGATGATTTCATCGTCTTTGGTAAGACTCTGAAGGAGCACGAGGAACGTCTCCTGAAAGTGCTGGATCGGCTGGGCAAGGAAGGCTTGAAACTGTCTTAGGACAAGTGCCAGTTCTGCCGCACATCAGTGACCTACGTGGGACACATTGTGTCCTTGGACGGAATAGTGTGAGGATTGGACCTCGGTCCGGCCACTGTGACGTGTCCAGTGACGCATTGGGTGACACACCCCGTGTGTGCACTGCGCGCAAGCGCCGCAATACTCCTACCTGGACCAGACCTAAACTCCGCCCCCGTGCCACGTGATGCAAGGGAGGACGTCACTGTTCCCACTTCACATCGGTGCCGCAATACATGGGGCACACGAGGGGTTAATGCTGCCAATTACTCCACAGCTGTGATACACTCCGTCCCTGTCTATAAGTACACAGCTTACCTAATATTATGCATGACTCAGCCTGGAAAAGCCTTCCCATTGGCTCCCTGCTCCTTATACTGCACCGACACACTTTATTCGAGCAAATACCCGGTATGTACCTGGCAGATACCTGGAATGCGCCGCTCCTCACCTCTGACAAGCCCCGTTGTGTTTGCCTTCCCAGCCTGGGTTCATGCCTGGCTGACGGGCGGCTGATCTGTTAAATGATAATGATTAGGATTTAATAGGCTGCAATGCTTCGCGTGTCTACCAGATGGCATAAATTCATGAATTGTAATGCAGTATATATATATATACTGTGCAGTACTGCAGCCAGCGGGAATAAAATGCTTCAATCCCTGCCTGGAAAATACCTCAATGCACTCGGGCAGAAAACAGTCACAAACCTCAATACACCCGGGTATACCCGAATTCGTGGGATTAGCCGAGCTCGAATAAAGTGTGTCGCCAGTGTATGCTCAGCCAACTGTGAGGCAAATATGCTCAGCATACACCCAGTGTTTGTTTCGCGTGCTTGCCTCAAGCATCCTGCTCTTGCTTTGTATTCTGCAGTGTCTTTGTTTACATCTAACCTCAGCTTGTACCAGGACCTCTACCTTCTCTGACCCCTGGACCTTGGATACGCACAACGACCATCCAACTTCTCCTATCCTAGACCACACTGTTTTTCATGACTATTCTGACCTCTCCTATCCTGACCCAGCTAAACGACTACGACTCTGCAATCCGGACGCGGTTGTTGGTCAGTGTTCTCTAACATCCCCACCTCAGCCCTGCGGTCCCGTCCTGTTTGGGGTGAGCACCCGTTACAAGTTGCCACCGACCCTGCCAAAGTTGATGCCATTGTGGACTAGCCAAGGCCAGAGAATGTCATGGAGCTATGCTCCTTCCTCGGATTCTGTGAATACTATCGTCCCTTCATGGAGGGATATTCAAGCAAAGCGAAGGTCCTCAACATCCTTCTCAAGATATACCCCGAGGATAAAGGACGGAAAGCCACCTCTGCGAGACTACCTTTTGACAAGTGGATAGCCACCTGTGAGCAGGCGTTCATTGGTCTAAAGACAAGCCTAATGGAGGAACCCATTCTAGCTTACGCTGATCCCGAACAGCCATACATTCTTCATGTGGACGTGAGCTTCAACGGCCTATGTGCAGGCTTGCACCAGAAGTATCCGACTGGTCTCCAGCCAGTAGCATACGTCAGTCGTAGCTTGACCTCCAGCGAGCAGAATTATCCTGTCCACAAGCTGGAATTCCTCACCCTCAAATGGGAAATAGTGGACAAACTCCACGACTATTTGTATGGTCAACTTTGAAGTGCGAATGGACAACAATCCGTTGACGTACATACTGACGTCTGCCAAACTGGATGCCAACGGTCACAGATGGCTGGCGGCTCTCTCGAACCACCAGTTTATGGTGAAGTACAAACCGGGGCCCTTGAGTGTAGGATCTGATGCTCTGTCCAGAAGACCGGGACTGTGTACCACACCGGACGACGGCCTCTGGGAAGAAATACCTGGACAAGGGCTGCGGGCTATGTGCTCTACTGCAGCCATCGTGGAAGACAGAGTGGCTTTCTCAGAACTAAGGGTCGCAGACTTCCTGGATGCCAAACCAAGGCTACTGTCGCGGCAAGCTTAATTCTAAAGCTTAAAACGGAGTTTCCCGTGCGGTGGCCGCTTCAATAGATAAGCGCTAATGGCGCTTACTATTGAAAGCACCCGAGGCGCGGGAAAACCGGCCGAAAACGGCCGAAGACAGCTGCGCGCCGCCCGCAGCTATTTTTAATATGCGGGGGCAGCCGCATTAGATTTAGCCCGGCCGCCACTATATTTCTTCCGCCACTATTAGGGTGTGAATGATGTATTTAGCCAATTCACCTGCAGCTGTTTATTGAGCAGCTTTTCAAGGTATATAATCTCCCAGTAAGATCCCTGTAAATTCACTTTTCACTTTACTTACATACATGTAAGTATCTTCACTGGTATATACCAGTTTTAAACTGCACATAGTTACATAAGTTTATGCTTATTATATTAACCCCTTCAGGGTATATTTCACAGAACATTTATATGCATTTAGCATAGGGACCTGCTATTGAGATTTACCTTGACGTGGTTAGCAGGCTTGGCATTATTTGATCAAAGGATGTAACCAAAAGTCTCCTTTGTCTTATAGATTTAGTTTTCACTATGTATATTTATTTTCCCATTTATTGCTATCCCAATGTGAGAAGCGCCTGGATTAACTTTCTGTTTTTGCACATTTGTATGGCCAATCCTTTCACCAGCAGCACGCTCCTTATATTTGTTTGACATATTCCTGCTATCCAGATGGAATGAATATCACACAGATAAAATTATCCCCTGAAAAGAAATTGTACTGTACCAGATAAAGGACCCAGAGCCTGGAGCTATTCGCCAGGTCGTCCAGCAGAACAACCCGTCATTGATGAAACGTGCTCCCAGCGACACGGTCGCAATACTAATGTGGGAAATAGACAAATTTGAAATTAACAAGGGTCTACTCTATCGTGTGGTTCAATAGCATAACCACCTGGATAGAAGGGAGCTGGTTCTACCAAGGAACCTCCAGCATATGGTCCTTCGATCGCTACATGATGACCATGGGCATCTTGGAATGGACAAGACTTTTTGCTTAATACGACACCAGATATTCTCGTCGCGGATGAGAGTCGGTAGAACACTATTGCCGCTGATGCTCACAGTGCATCCAGCGAAAGACACTTCCTATCAGAGCCTCTCCAATGGCTCATCTGAAGAGCTCGGGTCCCCTGGACCTTGTATGCATGGACTTTCTATGTATTCAACCAGATGCCTGAGGCATCGGCAACGTACTAGTGATCACAGACCATTACACCCGCTATGCCCAAGCCTTCCCCACCAAGCCATCACGGTGGCGAAGATTCTGTGGGAGCGCTAGTTTATACATTACGGCCTACCCAATCGCCTACATTCGGATCAAGGCCGGAACGTTGAAAGTAACCTCATCCGGGAGTTGCTGAAATTGCTAAACATCACCAAGTCCGGAACGACCCCTTACCATCCAGAGGGAGATACTCTGCCGGAGAGGTTCAACCGCACCCTCCTTGACATGCTCGGCACCCTAAAGGGCTCTCAGAGTAAACATGCACCTGCCACAAATCTACGGGATTCACTCCCTACTTCTTAATGTTCGGGCGAGAAGCACGGCTTCCTGTAGACATACGTCTGAGGGTATCGACTGACGGGTACCAAACAGGATGCATTTCAAATAATGTACATTGGCTCCAAGAAAGCCTGCAACGAGCCTACCAGATAGCAGAGAAAGCATCAGCTCATCTAAAAGCCGGTAATAAAAGGCGCTACGACCATAAGGTCCGCCATTGGGAAATTTGTCCTGGAGAGGCCGTTCTCCTCTGCAACCTCGGGATTCTCGGCAAACACAAACTTGTTGACCACTAGCTCAACGGAGTCTGTGAGGTAGAATCTCAGGTGCCGGGCCTCCCGGTCTAACACATAAGAGACACGGATAGCTGGATAAAGGTCTGGCACCGCAATAATCAACTGCCTATCCTGCAAGTGGGAAATGATGATACAGAGATTGAGTCTACACCATTGTCTGGGGAGCCCGAAAGATCTGAAGAGAATTCAGAGACAGTGACCGAAACAACCGAGGATCCAATTGAATGACCCTCTAGTAGTGCAGCCCAAAATCAAGGGGCTCCTCCTGAAGGAGCAATGTGTAATGGGCCCAGGTCGCATACACCTACTCCGGTATTTCCAATGAGCCCTTCTCTGGACCCCAGAAGTCCCTGTTTTATACCTCACAGAGGAAGGTATAAACAACAGGGGTCCATGGAATTTTCAAAACTAATTTATTGCCAACAAAATGACTCTGTTGGCAATAAATTAGTTTTGAAAATTCCGTGGAGCCCTGTTCTTTATACCTTCCATTGTAAGCTGGATCATCACAGAGAATCCTGAATCAGGAGCACCGGTAGTTGTATCCTTATATTATTTTTATGTGGTGTGCAGCATTTTCGCTATAGTAGCTCTTTATACCTCACAGAGATAGTTCAGAGACTGTAGTACCCATACTGAGAGAGACTGAGGGGGTCATGTACTATGCTCCATTAAGTCACTTTTAGAGCGCAAAGTGCTGTTAGAACGTGATGTTGCGCTGAACACGATGCACTAAGCCATGCAAACAGGCACTTTGCGCTCTAAAACTGTCTTTTTTCAGGAAATTTTTCTAAGTCCAACTTTACTCGTTCGTTACCCTGTTTGCGTTAAATTCTGCCCTTAAGCAGGATGCTCTAAGCAACGCAACCTTAGCGCACGTGAAAGTTGCGTTGAACAGAACACGTCAGCTCAAAGTAGACGTAAAAAAAGCTGGACTTTGAAAAATTTCCTACTTTACATTTTTGCATGCGCAAAACCCATACAACAGGCCGGCGGGTGTCCCCGGCTGACCCCGCGGAGGTCCCTGAGGGAGGCCGGGGGTCTCGTGGGTGTCCCCGGATGACCCCGCGGCCGTCCCGGGGTCCCTATGGGAGTCCCGGGGTACCCACGGGCCTGCGGTACCAATGTTGTGCCTACAAAAATAATAAACATTATTTCTAACTAAATACACCCCCCTAACACATACAGTACAATAAGCACCCACCCTGAACTGACTATACCCACCCTGTACCCATTGAGTAGTATTGTGGTACATCATACACATTTAATAATAATATGGGCATGATAAGCCTCTATAGCACTCAATGGGCACCCTAATTACAATACATTAATGCACCAGATACACAATAATAAAACCTAACTCCAAAAAAACATACTTCACTAAATAAAAACAGTAGCCAGCTAATCCAATGAATACAAGCAATAACATCCAGAATGAATTAATTAAACCATTAACCAATTAAACCAATTAATTCCTAAACCAACACAAAATGAATAGTAACACTAACCAATCAAACCAATTAATTACTACAACATTAATGAATGTAACCATTAAAAGACAAAGAAATACATTCAAACAATCTCTGGAGTAACCATAAAATGCATTAGCTAACATAATACAACATTAACTACAAGCGAACACCAATCGCAAACATTTTATTACATTAAGCAGGAAAAAAACAAACAATGACATCCATATAAAAAACTGACATTAAAAACACCAACAGCAATACCAAGCCACAAATGCCCCCCAAATATTGTCATAATAATGTATTAATCTGTACCTTAAAGTGGTACAGATTAATATATTATCAGTCAATGTGCCTCCCCCCAAAAAATCAAAAAACACATCAATGAAGACACCTGTAAAAAGAGATATTTACAAACATTCTAAATATTACTTACCATTAGAAGCGGTGGCCCTCTGACTCCTGGGGTAACAGGAAGCTCACGTATATTGAAAGCCTCCAACAGCATCCGATGCCATCCGCCATGAAGATCCGGATCAGGTACCCAAATCTTCTTTTTTCTTTCTTTAATCACCTTCTTCTATCTTCATCTGTCACCATTTCTTAATCTTCTTTATCTTCTTTCTTCATCTGTCAATCCAAAAAACCCCATGGTAAATCCCAACCGATGTTGTCTCGTCGTCTTCTTGGGCTCAAATGAGGTGTCACGGCCTTAAATAGGGCTTGTGACGTCACATTTAGCCTAAAAATGGTTAACAGCCACCTGATTGGCTGTTAAAACCATGTTCCGACTTTAAATTTTTTTTTACATGACGTCACTTAAAGGGAATGATGCCAGCTAATCAGAATGGCTGTGCTTCATTTGCCTTTAAGATGACGTCACGAAGCCGGCGTCACATGGTATATCAGCCAATCAGATCGTGGGAACCAATTCCACACTCTGATTGGCTGAAATACCATGTGACGCCGGCCATCTTGGATTTAGTGATGTCATCTTAAAGGCAAATGAAGCACAGCCATTCTGATTGGCTGGCATCATTCCCTTTAAGTGACGTCATTTAAAAAAAATTAATTAAAGTCGGAACATGGTTTGAACAGCCAATCAGGTGGCTGTTAACCATTTTGAGGCTAAATGTGACGTCACAAGCCCTATTTAAGGCCGTGACGCCTCATTTGAGCCAAAGAAGACGACGAGACAACATCGGTTGGGATTTACCATGGGGTTTTTTGGATTGACAGATGAAGAAAGAAGATAAAGAAGATCAAGAAATGGTGACGGATGAAGATACTGCTGCGGCACATCTGAGTCTAACACATCGCCGTTTTTTCCCTGGCTTTTTCCTGGAATGCGACGCACTTCACCTGGAGCATGCCGCATTCATTTTGCATTCCCAGCCGCGGGTCATGCGCGGGTCATGTGCGGTTGACGCGCGGTTGATGCGTTTATTGAGAATGGTTCGGATTTAATAGGTTGCAATTCTTCGCGTGTCCGCCAGATGGCAGATATTCATGAATTGTAATGCGCATGCGCTTCAGTAATGTGTCGACTTGCAGGTGTTTCATTTAAAAATGATACCGCAGTGTGCTATTGTAACTTAGCCTTGAGACTGAAGGAAGAGGTTGCAAAAATGTATCAATTTATGCTTTTCATATTAAAGAAAGACAAAGACCAGTTTCGGTTACAGTATTCTCCAGAGCCGCCCGCCATGAGTGTTCAAGTGCAGCCCGTTTTCCAAAAACCCGACAGAAGTTACGCGTATTTGATATGGGCCCCGATTATTGCAACAGAAGATAAGATGGCAACAGTTGTTCAAATTTATCAGTATTTTATCGAAAACTATGACTTTTACAAATTTTCGCCAGCTCCTCATATGTGGAAGCGTGCAATAAGGAAAAGGTTATATAGCGATACCTGTTTTATCGTATTGAGCCACAATTTGTTGGAGGGTATTTGTGTGTATCACCGTCTTTTTCCTGTATCTATGATCATGCAGACTGCAAAAGGTGAAGGGTCGTGTTAAAACCAACTAAGAAACGACAGTCGCTGCCAAGCAATGCACCAGCACCGGCTTCCAATGACGGTCCCGCCGTCAGTGACAACCCTGAGCCTGAGCCGGATTTTGCGTGCAGTTTCGATCAAGCTTGCATGTACCTAAGCAATTTCCAGCCTCATCAGCTGACTACAGGTGGACTAGTCCCTCTGCAAACTATCGACGTGGATGATCAAGAACGCTGGACTGGCAGTGGACCGGCGCCGGCGCCAGCTGAATGGGAAATTCTATGGTGAGCATTGTTGCCGTATTATTTTCTGTGTTTTTTTTATTTTGTCAATACAGTATCAATATCGGTGCGATTCAAAATTCAAGCGATTCTCCTGTAAGCAATATTATTGGCTGAGCGGTTTCTACAGTACTATACTGCAGATACTGAACAATTGGTGGAACGCTAAGCGCATGCGCATTGGAACCTTCTTGAAACGCATACAGTATGCGTGTCATTACAACGAGGGTAGGTGCATGCGCAAGTGAACAGGAGACGCCCACCGAGAAAATTATTGGTGGGACTGGTTGGGAACTTCTTTAGACCATTACAGTAAAACTTTTCTTTTTGTTTTTCCTCAGAAAAGATAACGGCTAATGGAGGGATTTCGATGGATAATATCGCTTTGTGTAACAATGCCTGCACATTGCTGAATCGGATTTAAAAACCCACGTACCGGAGTCTACAGTTTAGTGGCTGATGTACACTATGCTGATGTTTTGCGGCCATACAGTATACCAGGGCTGCACAACATACGGCCCGCGGGCCGCATGTGGCCCACCTGGCCTCTCTGTGTGGCCCGCAGTGACTCCGGCCGGGCGCCAGTTAATTAATTAAATAAATTTAAAAAAAAATAAAAAAAATTCAAGTTTAAAAAAATGGCGGCGATTCATCCCCCTCCCCTCCTACACCGCCCCCCCCCCCCCCCCCGCCCCCGGGTTTTGCAGTGCGCGGGGGCAGAAGCAGCATGCCAGGGGCGGGGCTTAGTACCGGGGACAGAGGATGTGCTGATCTAAAAGAGGTGTGTGTGTGTGTGTGTGTGTGTGTGTGTGTGTGTGTGTGTGTGTGTGTGTGTGTGTGTGTGTGTGTGTGTGTGTGTGTGTGTGTGTGTGTGTGTGTGTGTGTGTGTGTGTGTGTGTGTGTGAAAAGCGGGCTGGTGCAGAGGTGGGGGTGTGTGAAAAACGGGCTGGTGCCTGAGGTGAGGGGTGGGCTGCTGACATGTGAGGGGGGGTGCTGACATGTGAGGGGGAGTGGGCTGCTGACATGTGAGGGGGAGTGGGCTTCTGACATGTGAGAAGGGGTGGGCTGCTGACATGTGATGGGGGTGGGCTGCTGACATGTGAGGGGGGTGGGCTGCTGACATGTGAGGGGGGGGTGGGCTGCTGACATGTGAGGGGGGGTGCTGACATGTGAGGGGGGGTGCTGACATGTGAGGGGGGGTGCTGACATGTGAGGGGGAGTGGGCTGCTGACATGTGAGGGGGAGTGGGCTGCTGACATGTGAGGGGGGGTGGGCTGCTGACATGTGAGGGGGGTGGGCTGCTGACATGTGAGAGGGGGTGGGCTGCTGACATGTGAGGGGGGTGGGCTGCTGGCATGTGAGGGGGGGTGGGCTGTTGACATGTGAGGGGGGGTGGGCTGCTGACATGTGTAGGGGGGGTGGGCTGCTGACATGTGTGGGGGGAGTGGGCTGCTGACATGTGAGAGGGGGTGGGCTGCTGACATGTGAGGGGGGGTTGGGCTGCTGACATGTGAGGGGGGGTGCTGACATGTGAGGGGGAGTGGGCTGCTGACATGTGAGGGGAAGTGGGCTGCTGACATGTGAGGGGGGGTGGGCTGCTGACATGTGAGGGGGGGTGGGCTACTGACATGTGAGAGGGGGTGGGCTGCTGACATGTGAGGGGGGGTGGGCTGCTGACATGTGAGTGGGGGTGGGCTGCTGACATGTGAGGGGGGGTGGGCTGCTGACATGTGAGAGGGGAGTGGGCTGCTGACATGTGAGGGGGAGTGGGCTGCTGACATGTGAGGGGGGGTGGGCTGCTGACATGTGAGGGGGGTGGGCTGCTGACATGTGAGGGGGGGTGCTGACATGTGAGGGGGGGTGCTGACATGTGAGGGGGGGTGCTGACATGTGAGGGGGAGTGGGCTGCTGACATGTGAGGGGGAGTGGGCTGCTGACATGTGAGGGGGGGTGGGCTGCTGACATGTGAGGGGGGTGGGCTGCTGACATGTGAGAGGGGTTGGGCTGCTGACATGTGAGGGGGGTGGGCTGCTGGCATGTGAGGGGGGGTGGGCTGTTGACATGTGAGGGGGGGTGGGCTGCTGACATGTGTAGGGGGGGGTGGGCTGCTGACATGTGTGGGGGGAGTGGGCTGCTGACATGTGAGAGGGGGTGGGCTGCTGACATGTGAGGGGGGGTTGGGCTGCTGACATGTGAGGGGGGGTGCTGACATGTGAGGGGGAGTGGGCTGCTGACATGTGAGGGGGAGTGGGCTGCTGACATGTGAGGGGGGGTGGGCTGCTGACATGTGAGGGGGGGTGGGCTACTGACATGTGAGAGGGGGTGGGCTGCTGACATGTGAGGGGGGGTGGGCTGCTGACATGTGAGTGGGGGTGGGCTGCTGACATGTGAGGGGGGGTGGGCTGCTGACATGTGAGAGGGGAGTGGGCTGCTGACATGTGAGGGGGAGTGGGCTGCTGACATGTGAGGGGGGGTGGGCTGCTGACATGTGAGGGGGGGTGGGCTGCTGACATGTGAGGGGGGGTGCTGACATGTGAGGGGGAGTGGGCTGCTGACATGTGAGGGGGAGTGGGCTGCTGACATGTGAGGGGGGGTGGGCTGCTGACATGTGAGGGGGGGTGGGCTACTGACATGTGAGAGGGGGTGGGCTGCTGACATGTGAGGGGGGGTGGGCTGCTGACATGTGAGTGGGGGTGGGCTGCTGACATGTGAGGGGGGGTGGGCTGCTGACATGTGAGAGGGGAGTGGGCTGCTGACATGTGAATGGGGGGTGGGCTGCTGACATGTGAGGGGGGGTGGGCTGCTGACATGTGAAGGGGGGTGGGCTGCAGACATGTGAGGGGGGAGTGGGCTGCTGACATGTGAGGGGGGGCTGCTGGCATGTGAGGGGTGGGTGGGCTGCTGGCATGTGGGGTGGGTGGGCTGCTGGCATGTGAGGTGCAGGGGGGGTATGATGTGAGTTGCAGGGGGGGAGAGAGTGTCATATTGAGGAGAGGGGGAAAGAGTGTCATATTGAGAGGAGGGGGAGAGTGTCATTTAGGGGAGGGGGAGAGTGTCATATTGAAGAGAGGGAGAGAGAGAGTGTCATATTGAGGAGAGAGAGTGTCATATTGAGGGGAGGGGGAGAGAGTGTTATATTGAGGGGAGGGGGAGAGAGTGTCATGTTGAGGGGAGGGGGAGAGTGTCATATTGAGGGGAGGGGGAAAGTGTGTCATAATGAGGGGAGGGGGAGAGTGTGTCATATTGAGGGGAGGGAGAGGGAGAGTGTCATATTGAGGGGAGGGGGAGAGCGTGTCATTTAGGGGAGGAGGAGTGTGTCATATTGAGGGGAGGGAAAGTGTCATATTGAGGGGAAGGAGAGAGAGAGTGTCATATTGAGGGGAGGGGGAGAGAGTGTTATATTGAGGGGAGGGGGAGAGTGTGTCATATTGAGGGGAGGGGGAGTGTGTCATATTGAGGGGAGGGGGAGAGTGTGTCATATTGAGGAGAGGGGGAGATTGTCATATTGAGAGGTGGGGGAGAGAGTGTCATATTGAGGGGAGGGAGAGGGAGAGTGTCATATTGAGGGGAGGGGGAGAGTGTGTTATATTGAGGGGAGGGGGAGAGTGTGTCATATTGAGGGGAGGGAGAGTGTCATATTGAGGGGAAGGAGAGAGAGAGTGTCATATTGAGGGGAGGGGGAGAGTGTCATATTGAGGGGAGGGGGAGAGAGTGTTATATTGAGGGGAGGGGGAGAGAGTGTCATGTTGAGGGGAGGGGGAGAGTGTCATATTGAGGGGAGGGGGAAAGTGTGTCATAATGAGGGGAGAGGGAGAGTGTCATATTGAGGGGAGGGGGAGAGCGTGTCATTTAGGGGAGGAGGAGTGTGTCATATTGAGGGGAGGGAAAGTGTCATATTGAGGGGAAGGAGAGAGAGAGTGTCATATTGAGGGGAGGGGGAGAGAGTGTTATATTGAGGGGAGGGGGAGAGTGTGTCATATTGAGGGGAGGGGGAGTGTGTCATATTGAGGGGAGGGGGAGAGTGTGTCATATTGAGGAGAGGGGGAGATTGTCATATTGAGAGGTGGGGGAGAGAGTGTCATATTGAGGGGAGGGGGAGAGTGTCATATTGAGGGGAGGGGGAGAGTGTGTTATATTGAGGGGAGGGGGAGAGTGTGTCATATTGAGGGGAGGGAGAGTGTCATATTGAGGGGAAGGAGAGAGAGAGTGTCATATTGAGGGGAGGGGGAGAGTGTCATATTGAGGGGAGGGGGAGAGTGTGTCATATTGAGGGGAGGGGGAGAGTGTGTCATATTGAGGGGAGGGGGAGAGTGTCATATTGAGAGGAGGGGGAGAGAGTGTCATATTGAGGGGAGGGAGAGAGAGAGTGTCATATTGAGGGGAGGGAGAGAGAGTGTCATATTGAGGGGAGGGAGAAAGAGAGAGTGTCATATTAAGGGGAGGGGGAGAGTGTGTCATATTGAGGGGAGGGGGAGAGTGTCATATTGAGGGGAGGGGGAGAGTGTGTCATTTAGGGGAGGGGGAGTGTGTCATATTGAGGGGAGGGAGAGTGTCATATTGAGGGGAGGGAGAGAGAGAGTGTGTCATATTGAGGGGAGGGAGAGTGTCATATTGAGGGGAGGGAAAGTGTCATATTGAGGGGAAGGAGAGAGAGAGTGTCATATTGAGGGGAGGGGGAGAGAGTGTTATATTGAGGGGAGGGGGAGAGTGTGTCATATTGAGGGGAGGGGGAGTGTGTCATATTGAGGGGAGGGGGAGAGTGTGTCATATTGAGGAGAGGGGGAGATTGTCATATTGAGAGGTGGGGGAGAGAGTGTCATATTGAGGGGAGGGAGAGGGAGAGTGTCATATTGAGGGGAGGGGGAGAGTGTGTTATATTGAGGGGAGGGGGAGAGTGTGTCATATTGAGGGGAGGGAGAGTGTCATATTGAGGGGAAGGAGAGAGAGAGTGTCATATTGAGGGGTGGGGGAGAGTGTCATATTGAGGGGAGGGAGAGTGTCATATTGAGGGGAAGGAGAGAGAGAGTGTCATATTGAGGGGAGGGGGAGAGTGTCATATTGAGGGGAGGGGGAGAGTGTGTCATATTGAGGGGAGGGGGAGAGTGTGTCATATTGAGGGGAGGGGGAGAGTGTCATATTGAGAGGAGGGGGAGAGAGTGTCATATTGAGGGGAGGGAGAGAGAGAGTGTCATATTGAGGGGAGGGAGAGAGAGTGTCATATTGAGGGGAGGGAGAAAGAGAGAGTGTCATATTAAGGGGAGGGGGAGAGTGTGTCATATTGAGGGGAGGGGGAGAGTGTCATATTGAGGGGAGGGGGAGAGTGTGTCATTTAGGGGAGGGGGAGTGTGTCATATTGAGGGGAGGGAGAGTGTCATATTGAGGGGAGGGAGAGAGAGAGTGTGTCATATTGAGGGGAGGGAGAGTGTCATATTGAGGGGAGGGAGAGAGAGTGTCATATTGAGGGGAGGGAGAGAGAGTGTCATATTGAGGGGAGGGGGAGAGAGTGCCATATTGAGGGGAGGGGAAGAGTGTCATATTGAGGGGAGGGGGAGAGTGTGTCATATTGAGGGGAGGGGGAGAGTGTCATATTAAGGGGAGGGGGAGAGAGTCATATTGAGAGGAGGGGGAGAGGGTGTGATTTAGGGGAGGGGGAGAGTGTGTCATATTGAGGGGAGGGGGAGAGAGTGTCATATTGAGGGGAGGGGCAGAGTGTCATATTGAGGGGAGGGGGAGAGTGTCATATTGAGGGGAGGGGGAGAGAGTAATACTGAGGGTAGGGAGGGAGAGAGAGTGTCATATTGAGGGGAGGGAGAGAGAGAGTGTCATATTGAGGGGAGAGAGAGAGTGTCATATTGAGGGGAGAGAGAGAGAGTGTCATATTGAGGGGAGGGAGAGAGTGTCATATTGAGGGGAGGGAGAGAGAGAGTGTCATATTGAGGGGAGTGGGAGAGTGTGTCATATTGAGGGGAGGGGGAGAGAGTGTCATATTGAGTAGAGGGGGAGAGAGTGTCATATTGAGGGGCGGGGGAGAGTGTGTCATATTGAGGGGAGGGGGAGAGTGTGTCATATTGAGGGGAGGGGGAGAGTGTGTCATATTGAGGGGAGTGGGAGTGTGTCATATTGAGGGGAGGGGGAGAGTGTGTCATATTGAGGAGAGGGGGAGATTGTCATATTGAGAGGTGGGGGAGAGAGTGTCATATTGAGGGGAGGGAGAGGGAGAGTGTCATATTGAGGGGAGGGGGAGAGTGTCATATTGAGGGGAGGGGGAGAGTGTGTCATATTGAGGGGAGGGGGAGAGTGTGTCATATTGAGGGGAGGGGGAGAGTGTCATATTGAGAGGAGGGGGAGAGAGTGTCATATTGAGGGGAGGGAGAGAGAGAGTGTCATACTGAGGGGAGAGAGAGAGTGTCATATTGAGGGGAGGGAGAGCGTGTCATATTGAGGGGAGGGAGAGAGAGAGAGTGTCATATTGAGGGGAGGGAGAGAGAGTGTCATATTGAGGGGAGGGAGAAAGAGAGAGTGTCATATTGAGGGGAGGGGGAGAGTGTGTCATATTGAGGGGAGGGGGAGAGTGTCATATTGAGGGGAGGGGGAGAGTGTGTCATTTAGGGGAGGGGGAGTGTGTCATATTGAGGGGAGGGAGAGTGTCATATTGAGGGGAGGGAGAGAGAGAGTGTGTCATATTGAGGGGAGGGAGAGTGTCATATTGAGGGGAGGGAGAGAGAGTGTCATATTGAGGGGAGGGAGAGAGAGTGTCATATTGAGGGGAGGGGGAGAGAGTGCCATATTGAGGGGAGGGGAAGAGTGTCATATTGAGGGGAGGGGGAGAGTGTGTCATATTGAGGGGAGGGGGAGAGTGTCATATTGAGGGGAGGGGGAGAGAGTCATATTGAGAGGAGGGGGAGAGGGTGTGATTTAGGGGAGGGGGAGAGTGTGTCATATTGAGGGGAGGGGGAGAGAGTGTCATATTGAGGGGAGGGGGAGAGTGTCATATTGAGGGGAGGGGGAGAGTGTCATATTGAGGGGAGGGGGAGAGAGTAATATTGAGGGAAGGGAGAGAGAGAGTGTCATATTGAGGGGAGGGAGAGAGAGAGTGTCATATTGAGGGGAGAGAGAGAGTGTCATATTGAGGGGAGAGAGAGAGAGTGTCATATTGAGGGGAGGGAGAGAGTGTCATATTGAGGGGAGGGAGAGAGAGAGTGTCATATTGAGGGGAGTGGGAGAGTGTGTCATATTGAGGGGAGGGGGAGAGAGTGTCATATTGAGTAGAGGGGGAGAGAGTGTCATATTGAGGGGAGGGGGAGAGTGTGTCATATTGAGGGGAGAGGGAGAGTGGCATTGAGAGGAGGGGGAGAGGGTGGGATTTAGGGGAGGGGGAGAGCGTGTTATATTGAGGGAAGAGAGACATGGGGGGGATGCTGACATGGGATGCTGACTTGGGGGAGGGGCTGCTGACATGGAATGGGCTGGGGGGATGTGGAGGGGGTATTGTGTTTTTGATGTGGAGGGTGGTATTGTGTGGGTGAGGGGGAGAGATTGGGGTATGAAAGATAGATGGGGAGTATCATAAAGGTTGATAGTGAGGGGTTCTGGGGGAGATGAGGATGATGATGATGGAGAGGTGCTGGAGGAGAGATGATGATGATGATGATGATGATGATGATGATGATGATGATGATGATGATGATGATGATGATGATGATGATGATGATTTAACCCGTGCGGCTCAAATTTTTTTTCCTTGGAGCAGTTCGGCCCTTCTCACTTTACGAGTTGGGCAGGCCTGCAGTATACAATACTTTTTTTATAAACAGTATACTGTGTAACAACCACGAAAAAAAAGAAACTATGCATTTATTCTACATGTATTACAGTACTGTACATACAGTATGTATCTTCTATACAGTGCCAATACATACAGTACAGTACTGTATGTGCCTTCTATTTTTTTTAATACTCTTGTACTGAGCATGCCTACAGTATACAGTACAGTGTGCCTGGACAGTAGTGTACATTCTAGAAACACTGTATTTTGTTACAGTAGCAAAGGAGCCAATGGAACAATGTAAAACAAATCAACATGTTCTTTTATTGGTGGAGTAAGTACAAAAACATTTATTTACAAATACTGTACAATGTAGAAACATTTTAAGTGCACAGCAATTCAAAACATAAACAGGTGTATGGTTTAGTGCTACAGTTGTGAAAACATTTATGTATAGAAAGTACAAACATTTACAGTCAGTATGGTTTACAGTCACATGTTTTAAAAACAAATTCTTTATTCATAAAATATACAAAACGCAACATCTCCTTTATCAAAGAACGGCAAGTCAAAACATATACAGTGGGATGGTGTGCAAAACATGCTGCACCATTACAGTCCTCGAGGGCAGCAGACAGGCCCGGGTTTCAGGACAACCTTGAAAACCGTGCCTGTTCGCGGCCCTCAGGGACTGGAATTGTGCAGGTCCTGTGTGTGTGTACAGCAAGTTAAAACATTTCTGTATACAGTAAATAGAAGTTAAAAAACACACAACAACATCTCCTTTATTTAAGTACAGCAGGTCAAAACATGTACAATACAGTTCAGCACAACAGTATGGTCTTACCTGTGATTAAAAAAATTCTTTATTCATAAAATACAGTATACAAAACGCAACATCTTCTTTATTAAAGAAACATACAGTATACAGTACAGTGGGATGGTGTGCAAAACAGTCAGTCAGGCCTGCACCAGTACAGTCCTCAAGGGCAGCAGACAGGCCCGGTTTTCAGGACAACCTTGAAAACCGTGCCTGATGGCGGCCCTCAGGGACTGGAATTGTGCAGGTCCTGTGTGTGTGTACAGCAAGTTTAAACAGTAAGTTAAATACAGTATAGCAGGTCAAAACATCTCCTTTATTTACAGTAAGTTCAGCAGGTCAAAACATGTACAGCACAGTTCAGCACAACAGTATGGTCTTACAGTTCCCGTGATTAATCCAGAAAGTCCACCACATTGTCCGTCCATGGCCGATTCCTTGCATGGCGCAAAACGCCATTAATGCAGTCTCGAACGCCTTTCATTACAGGATCTGTAATTGGATAAAAGCGCCGCATTTAATCCAAAAAGTTCTTTCTCAAATTGGCAGGAAGCGCCTTTTTTATGCGATTTCCGTCATAGTTCACTTTGAAGGCCCAGTAGCAGTACAACGAGTAGGGAACATGGTGCTTAAAAAGTAGCAAGGCATACTTGTGGGGTGCACCGGCACTCATCACCCTATACTTCTCCCTGAGTGCCGGTGGCAGATCGCGCAGGGTGATGTCGGGCACCGTATTGATGTGAGCGAATGTAGGTCTTCTGCGAGCGGGTGTGATTGAGGCGACGGGCGATGGTAGGTTGTCTGGGAGGAAGCTTTCCTCCGGTCTTGGTCGCCGTGTTGTCTCCTGGCGTGGTCTTGACGGGGTTGTCATGTCCTCCTTACGGCATACATGTACACTACATCTTCTGGTGGAGGGGGTGCGCTTGGTGATGGAAGGGGGTCGATGCTCCCATTCATCACATCCATGTCACCCCCCTGCTCCGGCGTCGGGGAAACAGTGGCATTAACACCGAGCAAACGATGTATAACCGCTATGTCAGCCTCTATCTTCTCCATCCGTCGATCCATCCGTTGATCCATATCTAGCATTCGTTGATCCATATGTATCATCCGTTGATCCATATGTAGCATCCGTTGCTCCACATTTAACATGGTCTCCAGAAGCAGATCTATCTTTGCTAGCACAATAGAGTTCCCGGGGAGATCCACACTTATCCCATTCAGCATCCGGTCTAACGAGCTGCTTCTTGTGCATGGCGTGTGGACATCTGGGTGGAAGGGTGCAACGGAGGATGAGATGGGGGTTCCATGGAGAGAAGCGGCAGCGACATCAAAGAAGAGTGGAGGAGGTGACCTGTGGATATCCGGTAGAGGAGAAGCGGCAGCATCGTTGAAGAGGTATGGAGAAAGCGTCATCGGATAGAACCGGAGAAGATGGCCTGTGGGTTTCCGGGAGGGCGGTGACAGCGTCGAGGACGAGGGGTGGAGAAGACGGGCTGAAGTTTTCCGGGACAACGGCGGAAGAGTCGTTGAAGCGTATGTGAGGAAGTGGTCTGCGGGTTCGATGTGTTGGCTCCCATTCGTTTTGCGTCGAGAGTACATCACCGTATATCTTCTTGACATAATAAGGTTGACGTCTATGAAAACCCTTAGCCTTTGAGGTCAGCAGAAGGTATTCTTTATTGGCCTTAGCCTGTCGCTTTTGCCTTGGCGTGGAAACAGAAACCGCCTTTCGCTTTTTCTGCATGACTGGCACGGCAGAGGCGAGTGGGTTCCTCCGTCCGTAGAATCGGGGTTGCTCCATGGAAGCAGGTGGCACAATGCAGTATCTGGACAAGGGCAAGTTTAGATAAAGATCATCGATTGGTGGGCTATGCAAAGTGTGTAACCTTTTATGCATGGCGGAGAGTACAGGTGCTGAAAGTGGGCGTACTCTAATGTGAGTCATTAACATATAAATGCACCATCCATTTTGTGGATTCACTGCACATTGAATACACATCGACTAAACATCGAATATACATTCTTGTGTTTGTATTTCTTTATACTCACAGCAATGGTTGTTAAAAAGATTTCCAAGGATCTCAGCATGCGAATTAAGGAGATGTACACGAGCGGACACCGAATTGCTGCTATCCCACGCTGGTTAGCTACTTCTGGCCTCGTTGTGCCAGCAACCACCATGAGCTATCATGCACACGGAAAAAACAGAGAACAAAAAGGGCACCAAGGGTAACTAAAGCGTAAGTATATTTATAAAACTTTTTAAACAAATTTTGATCCAAAAATGTACTGTACATCTACAGTACTGTATCTAATATTTTTGTTATTTCTGTAGATTTATATTACAACAGTATATAAATTTTGTATATTTATATTACAACAGTGTACAGTATATATTTTGTATATTTATATTACAACAGTATATATATTTTGTATATTTATATTACAACAGTATATATATTTTGTATATTTATATTACAACAGTGTATATATTTTGTATATTTATATTTATATTACAACAGTATATATATTTTGTATATTTATATTTATATTTCAACAGTTTTATATTGCTGCATACTGTATTAATAGAACAATATATTGTATCCTCTTGATCTACTGTCTCTAATATTTTTACTTACCGGAATGTTTTTCTTTACATTGTAGGGAGACAACTCTTCTGGTGGACAAAATAAGTGAGGAGAATGATGAGAAGAGTGCATTAAGGGTCAAATACACTCTGCAGGAAAATCACAATCTCGCTGTATCCGAGACCAGCATAAAGAAGATGAGACGCAGCATTGGATGGAAATATGAACGTGTGAGGTTAGTACTGGACAGTACAGGAGGTAAAAGTGTTGTTTAAGAAACTGTACTGTACCGCTAAAATTATTTATTCCTTGTCATTACAGAGCGTACCCCATGATAAGGGATGCAAACAAAATCAAAAGAGTGGTCCAGGCCCAGGTATGGATCGACAGTGGGGAAACTTTCCAGGATTGCATCTTCACTAACGAGTCTACTGTGTCGCTGGAGAGATTTGCAAGCTTTGCATTCCACAAAAAAGGCTGCATATCTTTGAAGCCGCGGCCAAAACACCCTGTGAAGCTGCATGTGTGGGGTGCCATCTCTAGGCGTGGACCAGGAAGCATTGTCATTTTTGAAGGTAAAATATATCAAATATAATGTAGCCTTATGCACTGTACTTTACTAGTGTAGCCTTACTTTATGCACTGTACTGTACTATTGTGCAGTTTTTTGAGCACTTTTCTTGCTATAGGAATCATGAATAAAGCTTTCTTCCAATACAACATTGTCCCTGAGATAGTGCAATACATCACACGTGAGTTCCCGAATGGTCACCGTTTTTACCAGGACAACGATCCGAAGCACACCACGTCAACAGCGCATATCCTTGAGCGCGGTATCAACTGGGTGAAGACACCAGCGGAGTAAGTGCGGTAACCGTGTCTCATTTGTTTCCCACAGTTTTTACTGTGTACTGTATCTCTTAAACTAATTGTCCTTTTTTTCCAATGACAGATCGCCAGACTTCAATCCGATCGAAATGGTCTGGCATCAGCTGAAGGACCATATCCGGGAAGTGGCGAAACCCTCCAAAAAGGACGAGTTGTTGAAAGGCATAATGAGTTTTTGGAACGATGTACTCACCGTGGAACGCTGCAATAAATATATAGACCATATTGCCACTGTGTTGCCCATTGTGATCGCGCGTAATGGGCAAGCATCAGGAAAGTAGTACTGTGTTGTAGTATTGTAAGTACAGTATGATACAGGTAAGAATGGCACAGCTTTTTTCTTTCCCAATAGTCAGAGTATACAGTAGTTACAGTTTTTTCTTTACAGAGAGAGCAGCATTAGCCATCAGGTTACAGTACATAGTATTTAACAGTAGTCAGAGTATACAGTAGTTCCAGTATAGACTAGTTTGACAGTACTACAGTAACTACCTACTAACTGCTCATTTTTGTTTCGAGAGAATGCAGCACCAGCCATCTACAGTTGTACTACACATCACACAATGCCATAATACAGTACGCACATAACTGCACTAATTTTTTGTTTTCTTGTCGTTTCAGGAAAAAAGGGTGGCATGGGGGGAGGTGGGGTTTTGTGTCCAGTCTAATCTGTTTGTACAGTAAAATGTACAGTATATAAACAGCAGTAATGATGTACACAAAACCTCTCCTCTCTCAATGAACTACTGTACTGTACACAGAATGAGGAACAAGATAAAGACGGAAAAAATTATATATATATATATATATATTATACATTACAGTATATATTATTAAATAATATTCTTATAAATGTACATTATTCATGTTTCCCCATGTTTTACAAATGTTTTCTAAATGTTTATCCAATTTCAATCTGCCAAAAGAACTAAAGACTGCATTATGTATTATTCATGGTTATTTTTATATTTGTATTTTTTGGTTCCTGATAAAATAAATATTTAGTCACATTCCTGCTAGTCATAATCATTTACAATAACCACAAACCCCCCACCCCTACAGTACACCAATGAATGACAAAACAACATGAATCAGTTAATGTTTTTTTTAACTCTCAGTTCTCACAATGCTGTGCAAATCGGATTTACATTTCAAAATCGAGAAGGGATTTTACAAAGCGTTACCGTAAACAAAGCCTCAAAGGATTGGGGGGGTGGGGTGATTACACGCAGGCACACTGAGGCTTTGTAGCTCGGCTATGGACGGATTAAGAACACAATGGCAATATTCAGAAAATTAACGACTCTGTGGAGAGAGGGGTTGAGTGACTCATGCGTAGTAAGCAGCAAGCTCCCATCTCTAAAAGGATTAGAGTATACGCAGGCGCAGTGAGGCGATTGACGCTCGGCTCAGAACGGATTAAAAACACAATGACTAACTAACTTCAGAAAATGAATGACTCTGTGGAGGTGTCTGTCGATAAATTTGTGTGTGCGTGGGGGAACGATGAAGGATTAGTTGTGCAGCAGTTCAAAGAAATAACATACTGTACTGTACTGTAGAGTACAGTAATTTCACAAGGCAGTTCATCATAATACTGTAATTTGATCCCTACACCTCCCCAAATACAGTACATAAAAAGCACACAAATCAACCATGTGCAGGCAAACGCACAGATTGAATATCGTAATATCAAGATTGTTTTTGCAGGCTTGTGGATAAAATAACAGTTAAAAAATCAAAATTAAAAATTTTTGGGGGGCACATAAGCAAGCAGTGGTGGGTGAAGTTACATGCGCATGAGCAGGAGTAAACTAGCTCCCATCCGAAAGAGGATTACACACCGGCGCACAGAGAGGTGATGCTCTGTGCAAATCAAATTCGAGAAGGGATTATCCAAAGCGTTGCCGTAAACTGAGCCTCAAAATTCCCATCTCAAAGAGAATTACACGCAGGCGCAGTGAGGCTTTGTAGGTCGGCTATGGACGGATTCAGAACACAATGGCAAGATTCAGTAAATTAACGACTCTGTGGAGAGGGGGGGGGGGCGTTGGGTGACTCATGCGCAGTAAGCAGCTAGCTCCCATCTCTAAAAGGATTACACGCAGGCGCAGTGAGGCTTTGTAGGTCGGCTATGGACGGATTAAGAACACAATGGCAAGATTCAGAAAATTAACGACTCTGTGGAATTTCAAATCCTTGAGCTAGCATTTGTGGGGGAGGGGGCTGCAGGGTACAGCTGCATGAACTTCAAAGCTAAAGACATACTTTGATTTCAAAAGGCAGTTCATCATAATAATACACCCCCAAATACAGTACGTAAAAAGCACACAAATCAACCATGTGCAGTCAAACGCACAGGGTCGCTGTCACAAGCTACAGCACAGATTGAATATCGTAATACAGTAAGATGGTGATTGAAACCAGACATACGTTCAAAGGAATGGTGTGGGAGAGATATACTGCATTGCACAGAAGATAAGAAGTTGAAATACCCTGCAGTGCAGTTAATTATCCTGAGCGAGGGGAGAGCGCTGTATATGCCGAAATGTGACACTGTTACAGTACTGTACACGCCTATGCGTTTCAACAATTTTCAAATGTGACATACTGTACCGTACAGCAGCACAGCACTGCAAATGCATGTATACTTTAAATATGCAAATTTACAATTACTGCGCGCGCACACATAGACTGTGTACTGACGTAAATTGATCGGCGAAGGTATTAGACTTCCAAGACAACAGCTCGCAAATGCCCCCTGAGTTTTTACACGGCATTGCAGTATTGCAGACAGTGAGAATAAAATGCTAATATCACGAGCGCAAAAATAACGCAGTTCACTCCGGGCGAAAACGACAAAAAAACGCACCTAACCGGGATAATCT
Source organism: Ascaphus truei (assembly GCF_040206685.1). Classification (NCBI taxonomy): domain Eukaryota; kingdom Metazoa; phylum Chordata; class Amphibia; order Anura; family Ascaphidae; genus Ascaphus; species Ascaphus truei. The sequence goes on from NC_134483.1 coordinate 242,578,635, forward strand.
CAGAACCGCGGCTCTAGTCGTCTTAGACTCAGATAGGCCACCACTGTAGAAGAAGGTGATTAAAGAAAGAAAAAAGAAGATTTGGGTACCTGATCCGGATCTTCATGGCGGATGGCATCGGATGCTGTTGGAGGCCTTCAAGGTACGTGAGCTTCCTGTTACCCCGGGAGTCGGAGGGCCACCGCTTCTAATGGTAAGTAATATTTAGAATGTTTGTAATTGTCTCTTTTTACAGGTGTCTTCATTGGATGTGTTTTTTGATTTTTTGGGGGAGGCACATTGACTGATAATATATTAATCTGTACCAGTTTAAGGTACAGATTAATACATTATTATGACAATATTTGGGGGGCATTTGTGGCTTGGTATTGCTGTTGGTGTTTTTAATGTCAGTTTTTTATGTGGATGTCATTGTTTGTTTTTTTCCTGCTTAATGTAATAAAATGTTTGCGATTGGTGTTTGCTTGTAGTTAATGTTGTAGTATGATAGCTAATGTATTTTATGGTTATTTCAGATATTGTTTGAATGTATTTCTTTGTCTTTTAATGGTTACATTCATTAATGTTGTAGTAATTCATTGGTTTGATTGGTTAGTGTTACTATTCATTTTGAGTTGGTTTAGGAATTAATAGGTTTCATTGGTTAATGGTTTAATTAATTCATTCTGGATATTGTTACTGCAAGCAGTAATTAGATTGTATTGGATTAGCTGGCTACTGTTTTTATTGACTTTATTTAGGTATGCTAATGCAGTGTTTAATAATGGGCAAATAATCTATTATCCATATCTGGATAATAGTAATTTTGCACATTATTGTACTGTATGTGTCAGTGCGGAGGGGGGCCGGGGGGGGGGGGGGTTGTGTATTGATGTTTGTTAAATCTTTTTTTAATATACATTTGATTAATAGTGTACATGAGCAGGGGGTCTCCGGAGCTGAACAGCATTGGTTTCAGGTCCGAGGACCCCCTACTTCAGGAGATACAGGCCCCGTTATGGGGTGCCGGTATCTCCTGCACTTTCAAGCTTCCGCGTCACGTGACCGGGACATTGAAATTCTATAGGGGATACCGGCACTCTATAACGGGGCCTGTTTCTCCTTAGTGTACAATCGCCTGTAACAGCCTTGCATGGAGATGGCAAATCTCCATGCAGATGTTACATGCGGCTTTTTTTTCTATCAGCTAGCGAACGTGAAGTTTAAGAACGCTAGCAGGGGGAAAAAAAGCAACAGGTACGCTGTGGGTGTTTTGAGCAGGTACGTTAAAAAAAGAACTCAAGGCCTTAGTGAATCGCGGCCGTGGCCTCACTTTTTAACGGACATGCTTTTTTTGAACATCAGAACGCAAAGCCATTGAGCTTAGTGCATAGCCCCCTGAGTCTCAAGCATACGATTACTACTCCCCAGAAAGAGTTGAAGAAGAGCTTCGCCGAAGCCAACATATATGGTACCCTCCCAACCGGGTAGCCTATGATTCCTTTGGGGCACCCCACTATGAGGCTCGGCAGTGGTCTTGAAGCAAAATAAAGTCTTTAATTGTCATGTTCACCGAGATGTATAACCTGATGCAGAGTCCTGACAATGTGCTGTTCTACATATTGCAATGCATTTTTATTATATAATTCATGTGTGCTTATGTGTTACCTTTTTCCCAAGTGGAGGCGTTGGTCTTTTAACCAGGGGGAGAATGTGGCCAGGTCTCCCTCTGGGGTTCCTCCAGTAGCTGTGAAGGGCTGCAGGGATGCTCGGCAAGTGCCAGGGGCGAGCGGGAGCAAGACGGGCATTCAGGATGCTGAGCGGGTCGTTGGAGGTCCATGGCGGCTCCCATAGTAGGACGCCACCATCTCGTGCATGACCGCGCATGCACAGAATGGAGTGCGGTGGCCATTACAGATGCGCGCATGTTCAGTGTAGTCGGACAGTGGAGGCCATGTTAGTTGGAGATCCGCAGGAGAACTACAATCCCCAGCATCCCCAGGGGCTGCTACTCAGATGGGGAGATATAGCCAAAAGGGCTGCAGGATTCAAAGAGGACTGCACTTGATACATTTGGCGCGCTGAGGAGCACATGTATGTGTAGGGTGTCTGTGGTCCCTGCACTAGGTCAGAGACCCTCTATATTAGGCCCCAGTTAGACTCCAACTCCCAATGTCGCTGGATCAGCAGATCCCTGTTACCCTTCTGTCAGCACAACCGGGTTTTGGAGCACCCGGCAGTTATCACATCAATCTACAAGTGCACCAACTGTAACACTTATTGTGGGCAGCAGGTTGGGTAGGTGCCAGGGGCACCTCTGTACATTGGGGGACATTCTCACTGGGGTGTGGAGTAGGTGGATGGACAGTGGTATATGGTGTGTGGGTAAAGCCGTGCGTGGCCCGATTTCTATGTGTATTGTGTTGCCCATTGCATGTTAGTAAACTTATTAGAATATACACAGTGTGATCTTATTGCATTGGGTCCTGTGAAGGGGTTATCCGGGCTGTCATGGTCTCTCGCAGGTGGAGGCACTGTCACCAGATGGATCAGGTACACCCCAGGCTTCCAGCAGTGGAGGTCAGGCTTCCTATGATCCGCAGATAAAGCACCACACACTCAGTAGCTGCCATATCTCCCGTAGGGTGGGGGAAACTGCTCTACTGTACATAAGCTTTTTTTTGCCAAGGTCATTATTACTATTGCTTATTTTGGGAATGATTTCTTATTTAATTTATCTTATTGTTTTTCAAAATTGTCAAATAATAACACTAGATAAGATTTTTCAAATCTACACTTGAGAGTATTATTCATAAACTGAACTACCTTATTCCTGAATGTTGAGCTTTTGACACAATCCCAAAAGCATTGTTTTAAATACGCTTTCCCGTGCTGGGATTTTACACAAGACCATTCTTCCTTCTTAGTTATGTGAGCTCTCTGCCATGGAGACGTGTAGGCTCTGTTTATTAGTTTAAGTTGCACTTCATGCACTTCAGTGACCCATAAAAAGTTTTAAGATTTGATTCATGAATATTTTAACCAGGAACATAGTAGAGATCTGAAATCTTTTTTCCATGCCTTTAAAGTATTTGCCCATTTAGCTTCTGCATTTATAATTAGGATAGGATTATATAAAAAAATATAGGGGCCTATTCAGGTAGCTTCGATAAGGGACGTAACGCATGTTAAGTGTACTTCACAAGCTACAGTATTTTGCATGTGTCGCTATTAAGGAAGCGATGATAACATGTCAAAAACGCTTGTAAACAGCTTTTTAATGAGCGTTATCATTCTTCCTCTGCAAGCCATGCGGTAGCTCAAAAAGGCCCAAACGGGCATTTTTTTCCAGTGACTCCTATTCAGGTAGCTCCGAGATGCAAATCGTGGGATAAACACACATTTGTTTTTCCCACCACCTAAAGTGTGGCGAGATCGGGTTTGTGCTTTGCATCTGACGGAGTATAATATATTTTTACTACATAGGATTAAACAATAGGACCCGCATTAATTTCTGCTCCAGAGACCCCCTGCTTCAATTCTATGCAATTCATAAAAATAAAATTACAGGCGACCTTCATTACCTTAGTGGTTAACTGCTATGGTAATGAAGAGGTTAAATAGCAGTAACTGGTTTGTTGGTGGTAAAGGGGGGTGGAAGAAGGTTGTAGTTGCCCTGGGGTCGGTGTTCAGGCCTTGCGGAAGGGTTGTAGGAGGGGTTATACCCTTCATTAATATAGTGATTAATTCCTCTACAGTAATGAAGGAGTTAACCACTCCAGCTACCCACCCTGTGTCAACTACCCCCTTCACCCACCCCCTCTACCACCAACATCACAAACACGAAAATGGACAATATCCCTATTTGACAAATATGGCTAATAGCGCTTTTGCCCACTCATAGTACTGTAAATTGCAATAAAATAAAATACAATAATATTACAATAATTTATTTCATTACATTTAAAAAAATACTAACCGGTTACCCACCCTAGAATGATAAAGACTGGAGAACAGGAAGTACCATTGTTTTTTTTCTGTGGGAACAGGCATGAAGTTATCCCCCAAAACTTCGCCCCCTTATTTAGTTTGCTTCGGTTTTGTATATTTTCCCTCGATACCCCCCTTTTTTATGTACTTTTATTGCTCTTGGCCAATTGACAATGCTCACTTACTCTGTACTGTGTTTTAATTAGTTGGTTCATTAATGCTTTGACCACTGACTACATTTATACATTTATGATTTGAGTTATTGTGTTATCTCTGTAAATGTGCTGAGCTCTTTATTGTTCAGTAAAAATATCTTTATTTTTCTATAAAATTGTCTAGTCCTGGTTATTGTCTTCTGAGTGCTGAGAACTTCCATATTTTATTAAATAAAATAAGCAGATATTAACCAAAAATTGTCCAGAACAGTACCTTCTTGTATTTAGACAGCACAATCCAGACGAGGAGAAGCGGAGCTTGTTGATGAGAACAAGTGAAAGGGGGCAATGAACCTGGTGTTGATAAAAATATCCTTTATTGATCCAGCGACATCAGAGGAAGATATATTTGCAGCTTCTTGTATTTAGATTAATAAGCTATAAATAAATTCCTATTTATTAACACACTTCTAAACTTGACTTCTGAGGTCACTATCCTTTCTTAAAGTTATCTTTCCATCTATAATTGCTCAATTTTGATGCAAACAACTCTTATTTGCTGACAAAACTATTAAACTTTGTAAATATGAAGATTCAAACTTTGCTTTAGGTCATTGTAAATGTAACCCCTTTAGCTATAAAACTTAATAACTGTAACTGAATGTGGCTAAAGATGCAGGCTGAGTAGGGTTGCCAGGTGGCTTGTCCAAAAATACTGGACACAATGGTAACAGATGCGACCCCCCCCCCAATTCCCCCCAATACATATAAAAAATACTCCACACGCTCCCGAATACATATACAAATATACCCCACACGGCCCCCGAATACATATAAAATATATCCCATGCCCGCAAATACATATAAAAATATACCCCCGCGTCCCTGAATACATATAAAAATATAGCCCCATGCCCACCGAATACATATGTAGCCCCCTGGAAACAGCACAGGCTATACCTATCTCCTTCTGCTGTGGTAAGTCCTGTTAAGATCAGGCACCAGTAATCATCATGGGTTTTCCCCCTTCATAGCCCTATCCTGAGTGATAGACGCAGGCCAGGACTCTGCTGCAGGCGTGAGCAAGAGGGGAGGTTCTGCTGACATCACGAGGGGCGGGGCTAGCTCTATATTTAGCAGCCAACTCCGGTGAGTAGAGATAGAGAGTAAATAGTGATATCGAGAGTCTGGAGTTGCCGGTTAGTTATGCCGAGAGTATAGAGTGCAGTTAATATGCCATGAGTCGAGGAATCCTACGGATCGGTCTGAGGATTTGGAGGAGCCTACGATCTCCCCTGCGCAGAATGCAAGAGAGAGAAGAGCGGAAAGATTCAGCGTCCTTTAGTAGAGCTGATAGAATTATAGACTTGGTGGACCAATGCCCTCACCCCACTGCCAGGGGTGATGGGGAGAATCCAAGACCCACCTCGAGGCTAACCTCGGGGGTGGGCCATGGGGTATTGAAGCCCTAGCCCAGACCATCCTGCCGGAGGAGCGACTTAGAGGGAAGGAGAGGAGGAATTATCTCGGTGCAATGCGAGCGCTGTAATAACCCATCCTGGCTATTGTTGTTGCGGCTGTTGAAAGCCACTATCGTTGGGATATTGCTGCTCTGTCAATAAAAGAGACTATTCATTATCATCAAAGACTGTGTGTGACTTGGAAAGTATTACCCTGGGACCCAAGGGGTTCTTCTATACCGGTCCTGTCCCATATTCCTGGGAGTATAGAAGATGGAGGCGCTGCACCACTAAGAGATCATGGAGGCTACCACCCCAGAAGCCCGGTCCTGGCTCCCCCACAACATCGCGGGAAGCTCAGGCCCTCCTGTTCCTCACAGGTACGCACCACACCGCATGTAATCTGCCCTCATGCACCCTAGACACCACCGTAGAGTCTGGGGAAAGGGGGGAAGCAGGGTTACACATATAAAAAATTCCCCCATGCCCCCCAAATACATATAAAAATACCCTCACCTCCTCAATTACATATAAAATACACCTCCCCCAATACATATAAAATATACCCCCACCTCCCCAATACATACAAAATATACCCCCACCTCCTCAATTACATATAGCATATACCTCCACCTCCCCAATACATATAAAATATACCCCCACCTCCCCAATACATACAAAATATATCCCCACCTCCCCAACACATATACAATATACCCCCACCTCCCCAAATTTTTTAGACATACCTTACGGATGGTGTCAGGTCGGGCTGGTGGCTGCGGAAGGGTGGAGGAGGGGGGGTGGCGGTGGCTGCGGTGGGGCAGAGGGTGGGTCGGTGGCTGCAGACAGAGGGGACAGTGGATGGCGAGGCGCCTGTGGCCGGTCAGCACAGTTGCCGCCATGCCCGGCTCTCCCCCACTGGAAGCTTCTCTCTCCCCGTCTGTCACACGCCGAGGTGTCTGAGGCTGACTGGCACCATGCCTCCCTCTCACGTTGGCACGCACCATAATCCAAGCTGATTTACAGCACTGACGTCACGCTCGGCGTGGGACAGACAGGGACAGAGAAGCTTCCAGTGGGGAGAGAGCCGGGCATGCGGCAACTGTGCTGACCGGCCGCCGGTCCTTCCCGCAGCCACCCTGCATTCGGAGAGAGGTAATATCGGACACATACATGTCCGGTATTACCTTTAATTTTATACCGGATGCAGGGGCAAAATACCGGGCTGTCAGATTAAAAACCGGACACCTGTTAACACTACAGCTGAGCTGTAACTGAATGTGGCTGTAGATGTAGATGCAGGCTGAGCTGTAACTGAATGTGGCTGTAGATGTAGATGCAGGCTGAGCTGTAACTGAATGTGGCTGTAGATGTAGATGCAGGCTGAGCTGTAACTGAATGTGGCTGTAGATGTAGATGCAGGCTGAGCTGTAACTGAATGTGGATGTAGATGTAGATGCAGGCTGAGCTGTAACTGAATGTGGCTGTAGATGTAGATGCAGGCTGAGCTGTAACTGAATGTGGCTGTAGATGTAGATGCAGGCTGAGCTGTAACTGAATGTGGCTGTAGATGTAGATGCAGGCTGAGCTGTAACTGAATGTGGCTGTAGATGTAGATGCAGGCTGAGCTGTAACTGAATGTGGCTGTAGATGTAGATGCAGGCTGAGCTGTAACTGAATGTGGCTGTAGATGTAGATGCAGGCTGAGCTGTAACTGAATGTGGCTGTAGATGTAGATGCAGGCTGAGCTGTAACTGAATGTGGCTGTAGATGTAGATGCAGGCTGAGCTGTAACTGAATGTGGCTGTAGATGTAGATGCAGGCTGAGCTGTAACTGAATGTGGCTGTAGATGTAGATGCAGGCTGAGCTGTAACTGAATGTCTGTGATCTGAACTGTGGAATTCTCTTCTGTCTGTTTATTTCTTATCCAGTGTTTTGACCATTACAAGTCAGTGGTGGTTGAATCCCCTCAAGAGGTAAAAGCAGCTCATTCAGCTGCCTCAATAACAAGAAGTCATTGACATCACTTTTAATTGTTTTTTTTTTTGTTTTTTTTAAGAAACCTAGTGTTAGTTTTTACACCAGAATCCACCTAGCTTCCCATCAAGAAGACTTGAATTAATATGCAACAACTAGAGTTTTGTTATTTATGATGTATTGCAAGAGTGCTTCTTTTTAGCGCATTTTCAAATGTTAGCATTTACCACAAACAAGGAAGTTACACTATATCCAGATGAAGTCGGACTTACTGAGTTCATGACCGCCCAAAATAAAGTAAAAATCCCTGGAATGTATTTGCACTTTGCTGCCCCGTGATTGTGACTACACAGCAACTGCAGTAAGATTCAGGGCCACTGACGGGGGGAAAGCCTGGACAACTGTCCCAGACGAGGCATCTCTGTGGGACTCTGGCCTTGACAGGAGATGGGCCAGAGCAGAAGTCAGGCCTAACTTCCGCAAACGTTCCCTCTGGCGCCTGCATGGGATGAGATGCCTTCCGGAGCCTTGGTGGGACTGCTCCCTCCTCCTGTCCACCTTCAACCACTCTACAGGGCCTGAGCTGTCCCCTCTGCTGGAATTCCAGGTTCTCTGGGGCATCCCCCTGTTGAATTACCATTAACCCCCCCCCCCTTGCTCAAAAACCCGGGGCCCAGGTCATTGCTCTGTCCTGGGCCCGAAAATGCTGTCGGTTGGATGGAGTGATAGCTTTCAGTTTTAGTTTGACAATGTACAGTATGTGTACATTTGTATTTATTCAGTGCAGACTGAGCATGCAGTGCATTACAAACATATTATACTGAGAGAATAGAGGGATATATAACAGATGTGGATACGTGAATCTGATATACTGTAAACACAAGTTGAAGGAAGTACCCAATTAAAGAGGTTCTAAACTATTCCTTAACAATATTGTGAAATGTGTTATGAATCAAATATTTATAGGCAACTTTAATAAATATGGGTTTCTAAATTAATGCAAGCCTATGTTGTAAAAAACTAATGCAAATTGACTATTTTTTACAATTGTGCAACAGTTGTTTTTTATTAATAGTAAGATAATTTTGACATCAATAATAACTGCAGCAGACACGTGACCTGCCAGGTCCTTTGCTGAATTTATGTTTATTATTTTTTAGATTTAGAATATGTAGTGGAGAAAATGATCCATCTATTGGGGTTGTCGGAAATCAGAAATGTAATGGCTTATTGAGGTTTTCCATGCATCCGATTACATTTTTCACGTTTGCAGTTTTATTGTTTAAACATTCTAAAGCGAGTTATTTTTTATATTGTTCAGATTACTGTTCAGATAATGCTTCACACATGGGTGTTGCTTGTACAGTTTAACTGATATTATTCCAGATTGGATTTTAGGAAGGTAGTTAAAATATGCAGTGTGTGCAACAGTGCTTAACCAGAGAGCAGTTATAAATGGTGCTGTCAGGATATTTTACGCACTGAAAATACAATCCTGTAAATTCAGAATACTTTACACTTGTTATGCAGTGGTAAACTACAATTTTACATTCATTGCTGGAAGCAACTGTCTATTTATAGGGTGAAATATAGGTTGTTTCACCAAGGCAAGTTATTATCATATTTATTTCATACAATCTAAGCTTCATAAAATCTAGTCAAGTCTAAAACACATTGCGTATTATAAAGTTGTTAAGGTCTCTTTTGTCAGGGATCGAGCTTAATGCCTCATTGCCATCTTCACACCTGTGAGTTATTGTTCACATGAAATATAATAGTGTCCCATAGGTCAATTATTGCATAGGTCAGTTCTTTCTTCCAAAATAAAATGAATTTTTTTTAATCAATTCTAAAATAGGTTAAATCTGCAGTCTGTGTCGTGTTTCTATACTTGGTGGCAATCGCTGTTATATATAAAAAAAAAAACAGGAAAAACAATGTAAACGGAAAAGCAAGCCTACCATTGTCACTATACAGCCATGAACATTTTACATTTTCTGTGCAGTATGACAACAAAGAGGCAAAAAGCTAACTGCCTCTTCCCCCAACATCCTTTCACTCAAAATCCGGCTCCTATCACTCAATTCCCCCTCCTCAAATCCCACTCCCTCTTTCAAATTCCAATGCCCCTTAATCCCCCTCCTCAAATCCCACCCCACACACCTTCAATTTCCACTCAATACACACACATGAAGCATGAAAACACCCTCAATTTATTTAAAAATAAATTGATGTTATTAGTACCTTTCCAAAATGTACTATCTATCAGCATTTAACCTGTTAATGTCCTGTGCTTTCAGGTGAGACTACCCCTTTAAATAAACACCCCCCACAAACATTAACTCACAATTCTACCTCGGGTGAGAGGCCCCAGGTTCCCACAGGCGGATGCGGAAGTTGGTCTGGCATAAAGGCCTGCCAGCATCAGGGGAGAGCAGGGGTCTGGACCAATTTCCAGCAACATCTGGCGATCCCACCACAGCCACAGGACCCAGGAGAGTTGTCCAAGCTAATCCTCTTTCCTGTGCTGGCCCTGAAGGTGTCATGTGGGGGAATTCAAAGGCGATTATAAATCTTCACTGAGACAAAACCTTAGGACAGGTCTATACTTACAGACCAATATGAATGAAAATCAATTCATGTTCTGTACAACTCATAGATATGTGAAATGTGAATGCACTTGGGTGTTATAGTGTACAAATTAATAAATCACTACTATTACACATATTAGAAAATCTCACTCCCTCAAGGTTACCAAGGGGTCCATTATATGTCATGTGTATGACTGAGAGGTTGTCTGGAATATGATAACTCTGGTACTGTGAATCTGAGAATTACTGGGGGAGAGTTATTGCAAATGTTATAATTCCTTATTAAACTCAAAATAAAATAATTCCCCTATCCCAAACTCTAGGTCATATAACTGTGTAATAGCGAATGGCAGTGAGAGGAGACTGTCAGCACACACCACTGCAGTCTGTCAGAGGGTCTGGTATTCTGGCACAAATCACAAGAGAAACTGGTGTGTGAAGATTGGGCTCACCAACACTCATGTTAGGTTAATCTTGTGGTTACCGTTGTTTGTGTGTGAATCTCATATTTTCTCCCATGAACTCGTGGGGGAAGCTATTAGTGGACATCTGAAGTTGCTTGTTCACAAGTGATTCATTTGGTAAAGTACAATATAGGCTTCTGTTATAGTCCCTTTTATTTGATAACTGTCTGTTCTTATTTTTACAGTACGTAAGTGATCATTTAATCTTTTTATGTAAGCACTGGAACTTTTTTCGTTACAATAAATCTAAACTGTAGTAAGTACTGTCTTGAGCTCTAATTAAACCCATTTTAGCTTAAAAGGGACTATCCCAATTTTGGGACACGTTGTACCACCCTTTTCCCCCCTAAATTGAGTTGTTTAACCCCTTACACACATCTACTTAGGAAAATGCGTATGTGACAGTTACTTTCTTGATTATTAATAATAATAATGATGCCAACTGGAAAGCATAACCCTTGCTCAACCTAACAATTGTTTAAGGTAGGTGCAAACGCTAGGATAACAACAATAGATACACAAACTAGAGAAAAAGAAAAGACCACTTATTCTTGTGGCACGCAATACCTATGATAGAGAGATCATCATTAGTGTGATTAAAACATAACTTTGATTTTTTTCCAATTTAAAGTGAGGTGTCCTATATTGACAAACAACTATTTTGAGTCAAAGAAAGGGTAAATGACAAATCATGGTTGTTGATCATAATTACATAGTTACATAGAAGATGAGGTTGAAAAAAGACATGCGTCCATCAAGTTCAACCTATGCTAAATTTAGACGACAGATACTTTATCCTACATACGTATTTACAGTATATTGATCCAGAGGAAGGCAAACAAAAAACATCAGTGAAATATCATCCAATGAAGTGGGGAAATAAATTCCTGCCTGACTCCAAAAATTGGCAAGCAGATTACTCCCTGGATCAACTTTCTTCCCATGTTTACTTATTTGGTATATCCCTGTATACCTTTCCTTTCTAAAACGATGTCCAACATTTTTTGAACAAATCTATTGTACTGTATCTTCCTTCACAGTCTCCATGGGTAATGAATTCCATATTTTAACTGCCCTTACTGTAAATAACCCTTTTCTTTGTTGCTAGTGAAATCTCCTTTCCTCCAACCTTAATGGATGACTCTGTGTCTTTGTACTGCCATTGGGATGAATAATTATTTTGAAAGCTCCTTGTACTGTCCCCAAATATATTTGTATATAGTTATCATATCCCCTCTTAGACGCCTCTTTTCAATTGTAAATAAATCTAATTTAGCTAGCCTCTCCTCATAAGTTAGATTGTCCACCCCCTTTATTAATTTGGTAGCTCTTCTCTGCACTCTCTCTAGTTCCATAATGTATTTTTTGAGGAGTGGAGCCCAACATTGTACTCCATATTCAAGGTGTTGTCTTACTAATGCTTTATAAAGGGTCATAATTATGTTTACTTCCTTCCATCTTTTGCCCGTTTAATGCAAGATAAGATCATGTTTGCCTTTACAGCTACTGTATGACTTTGGGCACTATTGCTAAGTCTGCTGTCTACAAGGACTCCTAAATCCTTCTCCATCAAGGATTCTCCTAATTTATCCCTATTTCATTTGTAAGTCACCTGTTTATTCTTGTTTCCCAAATGCATAACCTTACATTTACTGTATATGTATTAAACCTCATCTGCCATTTTCCTGTCCAAGTTTCCAGTCTATACAAATCTCCTGTCTATCCAAGTCCTTCTGGAGAGAAATTACATCCTGCTCTGAGTCTACATGTAACACATGTTCCCCCACCCTCTGGGAGATTTCACTGCTACACGGTGTGGTGCATACCTGCTGGCTCACAGTTGATCTGAGCCTCCTGGGGTGTTGTGGAGGAGAACAGGACAGGCTTCTGGGGCAGTAACTGATTCTTTCTCATGGTGACAGCGCCTCCATCTCTTGCTGGCTGGGATGTGGGGACAGTCCCTACAGGAGAACTTACGTCCCCTCCCCCCTAGATTGTAGTCTCTGGCAGGAAGATATATTTGAACAAGATCACTTTATTCATACACTGCAGATGGTCAGCATACACAGCTCACACAGTGGGTACAGGCAGTTCTTGGGGCTCCCCCCTCAGGATGTACCCAGGACCTCCACTCCAGGCAAAGGGGCCCTGAAGCAGTCCTTGCTCTTCCCTTACTCCCTGGTGGAGTAAGGGGTATAGTCCCCCATCGACTCCCCTAATGAAGGGAATACAGATTAGCAGTGCCCTGCACAATTGTTGTGGGTAGACCAGCCTCTCTCAAGAAGGTAGAGGCACTGACTCAATTTGGTATTGCAGCTCCGTAAGTAAAAGGAAAACAGGCACTATGTCTGAAGCCCTGATTGGCTACAACAGACATAGTCCTACTGCCTCCCCTGTGACTCACTGAAGCTGCTGTGGGTGGGGAAAACCCACGATTACTCCTGGCTGTCTGTTCTTACCAGGGCTTACTGCCAGGAGGGGGCAGACTGGTAGCCAAGGAAACCAGTCTCGGCTACATTCTCCCTCTGGTGGAATCCAATGGTCCCCACTTGGAGCCAAATGTACGCATCCACCCTGCAGATAAGTAACCTGAAACAATACATCATGACAACCAATAACAATGGTATACAGTTAATAATACCGTCATATGCACATGCAGGTTTTTACCCACCTTTGAATGATGATAACAGAAATAACAAGGATTACTCCCAACATGGAGAATCCATTTTAAGTGTTATGCCTGGGGTCTTTATAATTCTGCCCTCATGGTCTTCTGCTTGAACAAAGTAGACCCTGGCTTGACCGTTCTCGGGTTGGTACTCTACCTGATCCATAAAGATCCCACGGCCTACACTCCAAATCCTCATGAGGTCACATAGCCTTTCCTCTTAGGCTGAGTCCACGCTGCTGCTGAGCTCGCTCATGCTTGGAGAACGGTGATGTCACCAGCTCTCCAAGCATGAGCGGTCGCTATCCTGCAACATTTTTAGAGCAGGAGCGGGGGGGGGGGGGAGGGTGTGGCTATTACGGGAGGGAGTGTGTCATTGGCTGTATAGGGGCTGTCTGTGTTTCTGTGTGTGTCTGTCTCTCTCTCTCCCCCCCCATTGCGCTCTCGCTCCCCCCATTGCGCTCTCTCTCTCTCCCTCTCTCTCACCCTTCCTCTCCCTTCTCCCCCCTTGCTTTCTCTCCCCATCTCTCTCTCCCCCTTCTCCCCCTTCTCCCCCCTCTCTCCCTTCTCCCCCATCTCTCCCTTCTCCCCCCTCTCTCCCTTCTCCCCCTCTCCCTTCTCCCCCCTCTCCCTTCTCCCCCCTCTCTCCCTTTCCCCACTCTCTCCCTTCTCCCCCTCTCTCCCTTCTCCCCCCTCTACCTTCTCCCCTCCTCTCCCTTCTCCCCCCTCTCCCTTCTCCACCCCTCTCCCTTCTCCCCCCCTCTCTCTCCCTTCTCCACTCCTCTCTCTCTTCTCCCCCTTCTCTCTCCCTTCTCCCCCTCTCTCTCCCTTCTCCCCCCTTTCTCTCCCTTCGCCCCCCTCTCTCTCCCTTCTCCCCCCTCTCTCCCTTCCCCCCCTCTCTCTCCCTTCTCCCCCTCTCTCTCCCTTCTCCCCCCACCACACCACTCCGTTTGCTCCCCCCACCACACCACTCCATTTCCCCCCCCCCACCACACCACTCTGTTTGCCCCCCCCCACCACACCAGTCCATTCCCCCCCCCACTACACCACTCCATTTGCCCCCCCCACCACACCACTCCATTTGCCCCCCCACCACACCACTCCGTTTGTCCCCCCCACCCCAGCAGGAGTCCATTTGCCCCGCCCCACCCCAGCAGCAGTCCGTTTGCCTCCCCCCAACCCAGCAGCAGTCCGTTTGTCCCCCCCACCCCATCAGCAGCCCATTTGCCCCCCCCCCACCCCTCACCTCAGCAGCAGTCCGTTTGACCCCCCCACCCCAGCAGAAGCCCATTTGCCCCCCCCACCCCAGCAGCAGCCCGTGTGCCCCCCAACCCCAGCAGCAGCTCGTTTGCCCCCCCCCCCACCCTAGCAGCAGCCATTTGCCCCTCCACCCCAGCAGCAGCCTGTTTGCCCCCCCACCCCAGCAGCAGCAGCAGTAGTACTCACTGCTCCCTCTCGGGTAAAAATGTCATGTCGTGTTTTGTGTGACAGTAAAACACACCCTCTCTTCCCTGCTCTCAGCACAAAAGTATCTCTCCCTTGTCTCCCCATGAACAACGCTTGGGAGAGCGTGTATGCACGCGCATGAGCACGCGAGCACAGCGGGAGAGGGGATTACACGATAAACATTGCAGAAGGTAAGTGCGCCATGCACCAAGCGCATAGCGAGCTCAGCACCAGCGGGGACTCAGCCTTAGAACACAGGTAGATGAAAAAACAAGTGACGCCGCGGTCACAGCTCCTCCAAACAGCCAAAACGCATGTAGAAAAAATAAAAAACTTTATTGATTGAACAAGTGAACAACAGCCATAGTTAACCTCTGACGCGTTTCGTCCGGGTTACGGACTTTTTCAAAGAGTAACTCCCTAAGCCTGAGACAATCTCTATATAGACAGAACCGCGCTCTGATTGGTCACAAATTAATTGAAGGGTAAACCCCTCTCATATGCAGAATAATGAGTATTAACTCACGTTATACAATCCAATACAGAGACCGTCACATGCAAAACACCAAACCAAATGTGAAACTTACATACAACATACAAAAAAATAAGTTAAAAACAAGAGTTAAAAACAAAGACTGCTGATTAATCACAAAAATAAGTAGTTAGGAAAAAATATATAAGGAAAGTGCTTAAGTTATACATATATAAGCTAATAATAAAAACATACAAAAGTATATATAGTCCAACTCACTACATTGCAATAAAAATAATTCATATTTGGAATACGGATGACATGTTAATCAATAGAATATAATAACTAGATTCATATACAATTGATTGATGTTGTATATATACCATGACACAATAATGAATTACTAAAATGTACCCTGAGCCACCCATCAGGAAGACACCAGAGAGATATAAACTTTACAAAAGGATTCACGTAGATTGTATACAGGGATTTTTTAGCTTGTCAAAAAATGTTTTAGCTCCCACTCTTGGTTGATACCTGATGGATAGAGGGTGCATAAGGTGTAAATCCAAAACATTTCACGTTTATTCAATGTATTCTCTCTGTCTCCGCCTCTAACGTGGCTAGGGATATGTTCTAAGGCTGCATAGGAAAAATTGTTAATTCCTCCTTTAGGGCACAAAGAAAAATGTCTTGGTACAGGATGTATTAAATCCTTCTTTTTGATTAATCTCACATGTTCCGCAATTCGTACTTTCAACGGTCTGATCGTACGCCCAATATACCGTTGGTCACATCCACAAAACAAAATATAAATAACAAAACTGGAATTGCAGTTTATAAAGCTCTTGATATAAAAACTTTTTTTACCAGAATTTATCAATTTAGTTGGTTTAACATATTTGCACATAGAGCAGATACCACAGGAAAAGAAACCTTTTGGTATCCCCTGTATTCGTGGATGACTTGATTGTGAACTAAACAAGCTAGGCGACAGATGTGTCGCAATTGTTGGAGCCTTTCGAAATACAAAACGGGGTCCATCTTTGACATATTCCTTAATGTCTTTATCCAGTGACAGGGTTTTCCAATGTTTTTTGAAAATATCACGTATGAGATGAGATTGGCGATTGTATGTGGCAACGAGATTAGCTGACTCAAATGCAGATGTATTCCTAGAGTTTGGCTTGCGAAAAATATTCGTCTGTATACTCATGAATACCTTGTTGTCTGCTCGGAGCAATCACCCTCGTTCACTCATTAAAAGCATCCCTAAAGCACAGTTTCTTAGGCTTAGGAGACTGTGCTCTGATCATGATAGCTTTCTGGAACAATCTAGAATTCTGGCTGAACGCTTTTCAGCCAGAGGTTATAAGGATAGTGACATTACATCTGCATTTGAGTCAGCTAATCTCGTTGAGAGATCTACATTAATAAAGAATAACAGACATTCTAGACATAGAGACACTTCACAGTCCTTTTCCGATGACAGGGAAAAAAGTCCTTTATTCATTTCCACATACAATCGCCAATCTCATCTCATACGTGATATTTTCAAAAAACATTGGAAAACCCTGTCACTGGATAAAGACATTAAGGAATATGTCAAAGATGGACCCCGTTTTGTATTTCGAAAGGCTCCAACAATTGCGACACATCTGTCGCCTAGCTTGTTTAGTTCACAATCAAGTCATCCACGAATACAGGGGATACCAAAAGGTTTCTTTTCCTGTGGTATCTGCTCTATGTGCAAATATGTTAAACCAACTAAAATGATAAATTCTGGTAAAAAAAGTTTTTATATCAAGAGCTTTATAAACTGCAATTCCAGTTTTGTTATTTATATTTTGTTTTGTGGATGTGACCAACGGTATATTGGGCGTACGATCAGACCGTTGAAAGTACGAATTGCGGAACATGTGAGATTAATCAAAAAGAAGGATTTAATACATCCTGTACCAAGACATTTTTCTTTGTGCCCTAAAGGAGGAATTAACAATTTTTCCTATGCAGCCTTAGAACATATCCCTAGCCACGTTAGAGGCGGAGACAGAGAGAATACATTGAATAAACGTGAAATGTTTTGGATTTACACCTTATGCACCCTCTATCCATCAGGTATCAACCAAGAGTGGGAGCTAAAACATTTTTTGACAAGCTAAAAAATCCCTGTATACAATCTACGTGAATCCTTTTGTAAAGTTTATATCTCTCTGGTGTCTTCCTGATGGGTGGCTCAGGGTACATTTTAGTAATTCATTATTGTGTCATGGTATATATACAACATCAATCAATTGTATATGAATCTAGTTATTATATTCTATTGATTAACATGTCATCCGTATTCCAAATATGAATTATTTTTATTGCAATGTAGTGAGTTGGACTATATATACTTTTGTATGTTTTTATTATTAGCTTATATATGTATAACTTAAGCACTTTCCTTATATATTTTTTCCTAACTACTTATTTTTGTGATTAATCAGCAGTCTTTGTTTTTAACTCTTGTTTTTAACTTATTTTTTTGTATGTTGTATGTAAGTTTCACATTTGGTTTGGTGTTTTGCATGTGACGGTCTCTGTATTGGATTGTATAACGTGAGTTAATACTCATTATTCTGCATATGAGAGGGGTTTACCCTTCAATTAATTTGTGACCAATCAGAGCGCGGTTCTGTCTATATAGAGATTGTCTCAGGCTTAGGGAGTTACTCTTTGAAAAAGTCCGTAACCCGGACGAAACGCGTCAGAGGTTAACTATGGCTGTTGTTCACTTGTTCAATCAATAAAGTTTTTTATTTTTTCTACATGCGTTTTGGCTGTTTGGAGGAGCTGTGACCGCGGCGTCACTTGTTTTTTCATCTACCTCTCTCATTTCCGGCTGGAGCACGCAAGGACATCACTATGCAGCAGACCGCTGTGCAACTCTAAACCAGCTTATTGGCAGATCACTAAGGAGTCGTGAGTACTGACCGCTGGGGTTATTCCGTGACACAGGGCGTGGGTGAGGCTTATACTTACCGGCTCATAGGGGTCTACCTTTGGGCATTTCCCTGGACGTGCTCGCTGGTATTTCCCCCGGTTTTGGCCCCCCGCCCTGCATTAGTCTATACGGATATACTTCTGTTGCTTATTGCTTTCATACTTGAAGGATGTCTACCTCCTGCAACCACAGGATTACATATTCATAACACCACGGTTTTGGTAGCCACAGTATTCCAAGGGTTTACCCCCTTAAACTTTGTCTTAGAACACAGGTAATCAATGACAGCTTCTCTGAGCCAAGACTCCAAATTAGCTTCAATCTCCCTCATGATGGGTTTGGGAACATAGGAGTACTGATACCCAGGAGACTGCCGGTATCTGGGCACTATGGCCCTATCTGCTCTACTGAACTTGGTCAGTTTATTGCCTTGAGCCTGTCCAGGTAAGACCCAGTAGATAGGCTCTTCTGGGCACCTCCTGATATAGTATGGAGGGTCCGGCAGGTGTTACAATGCTTAGCTGTATCTCTCTTACCTGCTTTCTTAATGCCTCTGCTACCTCTTCTGTGGTGACGGTTCCCTCCTCCTACAGTGGTCGACCATTTCCCCATCAATCAACACAAATCTAGTATATTTCATGGGCACAGAGTACCCTTGGAATAGGGGATCCCACCACTTACGTGTTGTGCATTGGGACACAATTAAGGAAGCGGATTCATCCTCTATATCCACCCTAGAGGACACACCAGAAGTCCCAGAGGGACAGGAGGGAGAATGGCTAGATTTACCCTTAAACATTTCTAGATATGAAGTGGGGTTCTTAACAGGTATCATACTAGACACCGGAATCTCCCCCTCGGATCCCTCATTTGATTCCAACTAATCACCGTAGGCAGTAGATGATTTGGGAATCTTCTTTTTACCCACTGAACCATGGTGACTATGTCGGGAACCCGAACTTGAAGGGGACTGAACACGGGCAATAGGGACAGGGCCTGAGGCCTTCACATCAACAATGTCTGGGGCAGAATCCTTGAGCCTTGCTAGGCCACGACCTGTCGTAGTTGATACCTGCTTGGAAGCCGGATCTACAGGCTTCTGTTTTCCTCAGAATATAACCTGGCAGATATAGTCATCCATTTCCTCTCTGGAGGGAGCAGTACTCACCAGAGCAGTAACAGCACAATCCCGGTCCGATCCGGCGGTCGCCTCGGAAGTGATGTCATCTGAAAACCTCGTGGAATCCTGGTACAGGTCTTAGTCATGCATCGGACATACGTCATCCGCGAGGTGTGGTTCCGGAAGATTGGCGCGTTCCTCCACACGGAAGTAAGCTTCAAGGCAGTGCCTCTTATCGGGATTCCTCCGTTGCAGCCTGCAGCGTGTAAGGGGGTGATTCCTCACCACGCCGCTGGCTCACGATGGTCATCGGGACGTCCAGAACATCAGCAAATTCCTTCATGGCTGCACTGGGAGCCTCCACAGCCGTGGGGCTTCTCCGCGGTTCTGGCCGCACCAGCGCTTGTCGTCTCGTGCTCTCGGGACTTGGCCTCTCTACTCCACAGGTAGGTGGCTCTTTATCCTCAGCGTCACTTTGGTGGTCCGCCGGTTGGCACATCACCACGGATGGGGCACTGTCATCATCCGATGATGGTGGTAGGGATGGCTCTTTCGTCCGATGATGGTGGTAGGGACGGCTCTTTCGTGGAGAGGTTCCGCAGAGCTTCACCCGCACTGGAATTTGTGGATGGCGGTGCAACTGCTTTGGAAAAAAGCATGGGACCAGAGATTGCAGGGTACTGGGTACAAAAGTTTATTGGCACAAAAAAAACAGCACAGCAAACACTCTGACGCATTTCAGCCGCAAGGACCTTTGTCAAAGAGTATAGTACACTAAACAAAACATCTAGTTTAAATATCCACAGTTCCTTCCCTCAACAATGACGTATCATCGCTCTCAGCCAATTAGAGCCAACACACCCCTTCTCACGGACTCTAGATTACATTAGCTCTGTAACAGCTGATTCTTACAGACAAGCAGGCAACACAGGGAAGTAAATAATCCTGCCTCCTCTGTGACGTATCGGCTAAGAGACCAATGAAGGGTCTCAATTATAATCACGCTGATGGTTGAAAACATATCTTAACCAATTGCTTGCTGATAAAAACGATACTACATGAAAAGTCAGGAACCTTGGGTATTTTACAAACACGCACAGAATATAGAAACAGTGTAAAAGAATTATGCCTTTTATATTTATTCAATTTTAACGGTCAGAGCCCAAAGTAGAAACAAGGAGCTCTAAATTCAAAGAAACACTGTTAACTAGAAACTGTGAGATAATAAAACTCACTTCAGTGTGAAGTGACATGAGTATTAAAAACAAACAGATGCTGAATTATGAATCCTCACAATATATTAAAACTTAGAATATAACTGGCATAGAATTAATATATCTAATAAAGGCATTGCTTTACCTTCTCATAAAGCATATCAATCATATTTAATTTTTAGCAGTAAAACTTCATAACAATAATAATCCATACTGTATATGTGTATGTATATATGGTGGAGAGATATACCAGGAAGAAATATCTATTTTGATGACCATCAAGGAATCTTGGTCACTAAATAATGCATATTCACTGGATAATAATATTCATATAATGTTGAATATCCAATGATTGTAAATGTCTAGAAATACTTGACAATATATATATCTACCTGAAACCATGGAAAGAAAAAGGAAAAAAGGAAGGGGAGAGGGAGGGGGGAGGAGGGAAGGGAGGGGGGAGGGAAAGGAAAGGGAGGGAGGGAGGAAGGGGCAGGGGAAGAGAGGGAGGGAAGGAAGGGGGAGAGGAGGGGTGAGGAGAAGAAAGAGGGAGAAAAGGGGAGGGAGGATAGTTAATGTAAGAAATGTTGAAGTTCCCAGTCGACATTAATGCCGGCTGGGACAAGAGTATCCAGAGAGAACACCCAAAGCATCTCTCTCTTGTTCAGGGTATTCAATCTGTCTCCCCCACGTTTGTGGGCCTCAACATGTTCAATTGCCATAAATTTAACATTTCCAATACCACCATGGGGACATTCCACAAAATGTTTAGAAACTGGATGCTTCAGATCTTTATTTGTAATAAATCTCCCATGTTCCATCATCCGCTGTTTTAAGGGCCTAATAGTGCGACCTACATATCCCTTATTGCATTTACACCAAATGTAATAAATTACAAATTGCGTATTACAATTAATAAATGTTTTGATCACATGAGGTTTTCTCAGTTTTTTTACTACAAGTGTTTTTGAGGGACAAGCGAACCTACATATCTTGCAAGCACCACATTTGTACATACTGTCTTCATCTATCCTCATTAGAGTTAACGAACATTATTGTTGATGCATAATGATGTACAGTAATTATACAGCTAATCCTTTAGTGTATTGCCACATATTTGTATTGATGCAATTGGGGAATTACCTATATATATATATATCATGTAAGACCCTTGAGTATGATACTCCAGAAGAAGCCAACCCAGGCAAAATGCTTACAGGACCCTTTCTACTGCGCCATTGTACCAGGAGGAACAACTTTTTGTGAGGACTGCGAGAACCTTGTGATGTCACAGGAAGTCCGGTAATTGGAGGGGAAACCTCTATCCACAACACTGCTGTGCTAAATACTGGGCCAGTATTCCAGCTTCTCAACCGGAGAGAATACCTTGATTACAGCGCAGACGTGGAATGTCTCCTGTCCCCCTCGCTTGTCGTACAATGCGCATGTTGATGTGCCCAATGTGAGTGCACATTTTAATGTTTTTATTGTTATAAATTTGAACTATACATACAGTACTACACCATAGATTGCTCTCTATCTTTGAGAACCAACATGTTTGGTTTGGGTGACAACCGATCCACCCATTGATAACCTTACTTCACAAAGTTCCCAAAAGATTTTCCTTGCTCTTATCAGAGAGAGTGAGTGTCTCTGATATGTCTAATTAAATTTAGGAAATATGAGTACCCATTTCCCCTTTTCTTCAGTTTTTATCATCATCTCAGTTTCTGCATACTACACTATATGTGTTTTTTTGCCTCTCTTTTTAATGTTGACCAGCGCTCACCTTCATTGAAGACTTCGCTACTTGCAGGAGACCAGGATACCTTGTCCAGCATCACTTGGAGGGCTATTCGACCTCCTCGTAACCAGTTGACACATTTTCATTTATTCATGTCCTGTACTTGGACACAATCTCTTCGTTGATCCTCCGGTCAACTAAGGCTACCTACTGAGCGGGGAGTTAAGCCTTGTGCCAGGCACAGTGTCCCTTACACTCCTCATTTTGCGATCTCTAAATCAATATTGCCATAGTGCTTACATGCCGCCAAGAATTTCAGTGCCGAGCGATCTCACGCTGCCACCAGAAAATGTATATTATGATACCTTAAACGATTCTACACCAGGATCAAAAGCACCAGACAGAATTAAGAAGTTAAAAAAAAACAGTGTTTATTTTGGCCGGAGCACACAGAAGCAACACAATGCACAGATATAAACTTAAGCACCAAAACAGATGGTTATGGGTGGAATCCTAGCTCACTATGTGCTGGGTGTTGCCATTGCTAGCTTACCCACGATATCTTCCATAATCTTTCTACATGAGTGAATCCCAGTACCTTGGGTTAGTAGCCCCTTGCTTCTCGGTTCAAATTTCCAACTAGTTAGTGACATCAAGACTAGATATGAACCTCAGAATATCTTGAATAGCTGAGGAGCTCTGATTGACATTGACTTACATACTTTCATGGCCTTCGTCTGAAACCGTGGAAAACCAGATGCCAACCAATCAGTGAAGAGATTGTCTTCACTGGCAAATCAGAGACTGTGGACTTGTCCAAGACTGGCCAATAAAGGGCTGTGGGAGGTGACTGTGCCTCAGGACAGTCCATGGGGATGGATTAAGGAGAGTGAGAAAATGAAACTGATCAAGCCAACAGGGCTAGAACCCAGACCTTGATTCCCAGTTTCAGCATGATACCTCCCACAGAGATAGATGCCTCACTGTCAGGGTTGAACAATGACTCCACTCTTGGAGTACATGCTCCCACTACATGAATCCATGCCTTCTCCCACATTTCTAGGGTTCCCAAGAACTTCACCTAGATGGATAGGGTCAACCAGCGGGTTTCACTTTTAATATAATGCCAGGATGCTCGTATCATAACAGAGAGCCGCTACATAGGCCCTCTCCTTGAGAGAGCCTAGGTAGCCACACTGGCCCTCAATCGGTTATTTTGAACAAATTTACGTTTTTGTGTATGTGTGTGTTTGTATGTATATATATAAATATACTAGCTAAGATAGACAAACTCTGATTGGTGGTGTTGCCTGGCCAATCCAGAAGCGCAACACCACCAATCAGAGTTTGCCAACACTTAGCTACCATAGCAATGCAAGCTCTTATAACCCTACCAGTAGCTCTTGGAATCCGCCCCCGATGAAGCCAGTTACGGTGAAACGTACGTAGGGTACGTCTGACGTCACCGCCATGTGACGTCAGCTCATCGGAGATCTGTGGGCCTATTTCTTGTCTGAGTGCTTCGCAGACTGTGTTTGTGGGCAGCAACAGCACTGAGACTTAAGGTTATGCCTGTCCTTTAGCCACTTAGAATTTGTCTATCTTACCTCTCTTACCTCTCAACTATACCCAGCAATAGTGGGGCTGCCCAAGGAATATATACATAGGGCAGCTCCCTTGGCCTTTAGGCAGCTATTACATTAGCAGCATGTAGATAAGAGGTCTCCTAGAGGGGTCCTACCTGAATGGCTATTATTAAAATGTGCCAGCTAGGATCAGTTATTAGCCATCATCTAGTGCTATTTACTCTATCCAGCTGTGTGAGGGTATATGGTCTTATTAGCACCCCCCGTGCCTGCCACAGTTAATCTTTTTCTCTGACAGCACTCTGTGTGCATACTCCTACCAAACAAATATAACTACTAGTAGTTTGGTGGTAAGGTGTCCCTATACCGGGCTCTCCTTATGCGGTGGACTAATACTGTGTTAATTCAGGATACATCCTTTCTTTTCAGGACATCATATAGGCATCACCTACTCCATCTAAGTCAAAATGGAAAGCGATACCGGCGCCTAATATGTCCAATTAGGTAATAGTCCTGGATATCCAGATGAATAAAGTTCAAGTCCCAATGATGTAATCTTATAATCAAGGGATGACCGGATGTGATGTCCTCCGTTAGATATGGAACATGGAATGACCAAAAGCAGAATTTAGTGCTTTTCAGCTAACAGTGCAATTTCAGCTAACAGAAAATCACAGACATATACTCACAGACCTACACAGACAAGACACATAAACGCAAAGCTGAAAAATAAAAATTGTTTAATACAACTATAAAATAATAAAATGTGGGACGATGCAACACTGATTGAGCCAATCCGGTAGAGTAAAACTGAAAAGCTACTCACAAGACGCTCTAGGACACAGGCAATGAGCGCCGATTAGGCGAATAGAATCTTTCCTTCATGGGCTAAGCTATTTAATCCACCGCAGCATTCCTCCAGACACCGTGCTCCTCAAGACCGGAAGTGACGTCACCGGATGCCAGATACCGGATACTGCGTCACAGGTAGGCGGGACTCTCGGCGGGATTTTCGAGCGGAGGCTCTTCTTGCTTTTGCTCCAGGAAATCAGCACTCAGTTCTCTCTGCTTCCTTCACGTACAAACGTCCAACAGTATAGAAAAAAACCCTACGCGTTTCGTGCGCTTGCGCACACTTCCTCAGGGGTATCAGATATACTATTCCCTTAGGAAACCCATTTTAACACTACATCTCCCCCAAACACCTTCCAAAAAGACTACCCCCAAGCATATTACGCGTCTTGTACAACAACAGTACTGAGACGTGTCAGGGAAATAAGTCTAATGGAACTCCTCTCGGCACAGCTGAGTCAAAAGGTTGATAAATTCCATAAGGTTTGGTCAGTATGGCCAGACAATTAACAATAAAAAATAGGGGCCATATAAGACTGGAATTAATAGGCCACCCCTCCTCCCTCCCTCCTCTCATTTCTCCCCTCCCCCCCCCCCCCTCTTCTGTCTTGCTTTTTTCTCCACTATCCTTGATTTTCTCCGAGAGAGATGCCCGGAAGCGGCTGCTTCCTCAATAGGTTGTTAAAATTAAAAAAAAAAAAATGTTTTGTAGAATTGAACTGATGTAAGTTAATTTATAAGAAAAGAAGACAACAAGAGTATTATTTATGTTGTAATATAATGTTTAATATTTTTTCTTTTTATACATTGTGCAGTTGTAACAGATGTATGTTAAAACCTGTTATATGATGTAATTCTCTCAAAAAAAATAAAAAAATTGAAACAAAAAAGAAATATTTAATGTTATATATATATGTCTCTATTGGTCACTACAAGGCCATAGTCATAGAGAAGAGTACGAAGTAAGGGTATTTGTTCTTTTAGAGAACAAAAAGGAGGGAATTGTTAGGACCAGTAGGTCAGGCCAGAATCTTCACTTGTGTTCAGCTTCCATTTTGTCTGTTCATAACTAGTTAAGATTCTGTAGTCAGCCTTTTGCTGAAATATAATTCCTAATGCACTCAGTTTCTGCCAAATTACATTTCCTTTCTCCCTGCTCAGGATATTGCTAAGATACTTTTTGCATAGTCAGTTTCCTGCTCTTTTAGTAATATACAATAGACTGGTTCTCTGAAGGAGGTAAAATCGTATAACAAGGTTGCTAGAGATTCAAGGTCTCTTTTGATAACAGACAATGAATAAGCAATGTATTGTGACATTACCTGTATTGGGAGAAACACGTCCCAAGATCATGCCACTAATATGTCCTGCCCCAAAATCACGCCTCTAATCAAAGCTATGCCCAAGACACACCCAGGTTACGCCTATGTTACGCCTCTAATCAATATCTTCTTTTTCTGGTATAAAAGTCATTACCCTATGAGTAATAAATTGAGACAAAGGATTTGAAACCTGGCTTGCGTTATGTTTCATTTCTTTCTTTTAGAAAGTTCAACAAAAATCGGAGATAACGAGTGGCAGTGCGTGAAAGCTTCCCGGGGGAGTCTGCTGCAATACGGTGCAGATGTGTGTATATCCAGTCACAAGGCCTTCAGCTTTCTTGGTAGAGGAAAGGTTCCTCTCAGTTCTGAAGCCTAGGCAAGGAAAAGGTTTTTCCTTCAGTTGTAAAACAGGACTGGCTTTACTACGCATAGGCACATAACTTATACTCTACAATACATAACATTCAACAATGCATTTGGGTAAGGCACAACATACACCCTGCTCCCACCACGTGTATCCCCACACCGTGTTCAATCGCACTATACAAGGCCCTTGGCCACTCTCCACGTAAGTGTCCCCAAGTGATACCCCCACCCTTTAGGTGTGCTTCTTGCGTTGCTGTACAGTGTTGGTGCACTTGAAGAATGATACCTGCCCGGGGCTCCAACCCCGGTTCCACAGACTACGACAGGGATTCCGCCCGATCCGGCATCGTCCTCAGCACCGCGTTGGGTGAATTCCGGCGTGGATAATATCACCTTAGTCTCAGTGTCTTTGGTGGCGTTCTGAGCCCAGAACCCACCTTGCAGGGCCGCACGGCTTCAGCACTATTTCCCTGACTATGCAAACAGCTAATGGGGAAGTGTCCCTATCTAGGGCCTGTCCCTATAGCACAACAAGCTACACAGTGGCTCAGGACCTGACTGGGACCTAGGGGGCTGCTAGCCTAATGCAGTGGGTCACTGACCCCTTCACTCACCTCCTTCCCCTAGCTGACTACGTGCTGCTCAAAACCCAGTGAAATGTATCTAAATCTCCCTGCAGGGAGATCCTACAGCCCTATTGGCTCCCGGCATCATGTGGGGTCCCCTAAGGCTCATGGGACCTGTAGTCCCTGCTCAGAGCCCTCCTCTCATTGATGGTGTTCTGCGCGCATCCCACTGCGCATGCGTGACCTGTCTGAGGGCCTCCGCACTTCTGCCCTAACTACGCATGCACCAGGCAATCTAAGATGGAGCCGCCGGGAATCTCCTCTCTCGATCGCCGTACACAGCAACCGCCGCACACAGCAACCGTCGCACACAGCAACCGCCGCACACAACAACTGATGCACCTATCAGCCCCTACTCCTGCGGCCTGCCGATGGGTCCGCCACTGTGCTCGGCGGCACCCGCAATCACCCGCAAGGTGAGGGTGGGGGGCGACAAGCAGGGGGGACCTGGCTACATCCTCCCCCTGGTAAAAAAAAAACAACGATCTCGCTTGGGACACATTTTAAGCAACTATACACAAAAGTTATATAATCAAAATACATAACACAACTTAATACATCGAAGGACTTTACACGATGTTACACAACTCTGTGAGCATTACAATTACCGATTGTATTTTGCTACGAGACCACTGCTGAGCCTCATAATGGGGTGACCCAATTTGGTCATAGGTTACCCGATTTGGAGGGTACCTTACTCTTTGGCTCCTACAGAGCTGTTCTTCAGCAACTCCCTCTGGGGAGTAATAAGTACAGTCCTGAGGCTCAGCCTTTTCCCTTGAGGGGAGAAATGTCTCTGAATAGTCTCTGTTTGGCACAAAGAACGGGCTCTGTGGATCCAAAGGCTGGCCTGTTGGTGCCACCTTAGTAGGCATTGGCCTACAGGGCCCTTTACCCGTAGCTCCTCCAGGAGATGCCCCTTCAGTGGAATAGTCCCTTTGAGAGGGTCCTTCCATTAGGTCTTCATGAGTTTCAGAGTTGGGGTAATTAGTTACAGTCTCTTGACCAATCTCTGAGAAATCGGCCTCACCGTTGAGCGATGTGGCCAGTATTTCTGCTTCTTCATCTCCCACTTGTGGGATGGGGAGAAGGTGATTACGATGCCAAACCTTTACCCGGGCTTCAGTGTCTTTGATGCGATAGACCGGGAGGCCTGGCATCTCTACCTCATATACGTCATCTCTCCATCAGTCCACCAATTTATGTTTTCTGGGGACTCCCAGATTACGAAGCAACACCGCATCCCCAGGACGTAGCTCCCGATACTTGACTTTATGGTCATATCGTCTCTTGTTGCCAGCATTCAGTTTAGCTGTAGACTTCTCAGCCTGTTGGTAAGCTTGCTGCAAACTGTCCTTTAGCCTTTGCACATACTTGAAATGGGTAGCATTGTGTATCCCATCACTTGATACTCGAAGACGTACATCTACTGGCAGTCTTGCTTCTCACCCAAACATGAGGAAGTATGGGGAGAATCCAGTGGACTCATGGCGGGAACAGTTGTACGCGTGTACCAAAGCCTCCACGTGTCGACTCCATTCCATTTTCTGCGCACCCTTCAGGGTTCCGAGCATGTCCAACAAGGTCCTGTGGAATCATTCTGGCAAAGCGTCTCCTTCGGGGTGATACGGAGTCGTCCGCGATTTGGTAATCTCCAGCATTTTGAGTAATTCTCGGATCATAGTGCTCTCAAAATCTCGACCTTGGTCTGAGTGAAGTCAGTTTGGAAGACCGTAGTGAACGAAGTACTTCTCCCATAGTATTTTTGCTACTGTGATGGCCTTCTTGTCTTTCGTGGGGAAGGCCTGAGCATACCGGGTGTAATGGTCCGTGATGACCAGCACGTTACAGATTCCTCGGGTATCGGGCTCAATACACAAAAAGTCCATACACACTAGGTCCATTGGGCCAAAACACTTGAGATGGGCCATGGGTGCTGCTCTGGTAGGCAAAGTCTTGCGTTGTATACACCGGGACCAACGGCAGCAGTGTTGTTCAATCGCTTCCTGCATCTTGGGCCAGAAGACGCGGTCTCAGACTAACCCAAAAGTCTTCTCTACACCGAGATGCCCATGTTCATCATGTAGAGACTTCAACACCATATATCTCAAATTTTGGGGTAGAACCAGTTGTCGCCTATCAGGGTGGTTGTGATATTGAACTACCCTGTAGAGCAGGGCTGCACAACACGCGGCCCGCGGGCCGCATGCGGCCCGCTTGGCCTCTCTGTGCGGCCCTCAATAAAATTAAAAAAAAAAAAAAAACTTTGAAAAAAAATTTTTTTTGGAAAAAAAAACTTTGAAAAAAAAAAAACTTTGAAAAAAAAATGGCGCCGATTCCCTGCGGTCCCGGCGCGGCCCGCTCCACCCCCCCCCCTTCCCTGCTCCCAACGTGGGGTGGAAGCATGGCCCCCCCCTGGAAATATGCAGAGGCAGCTGAGCCGCGGCCCGGGATTGGATGGGAGGCGGGGCTAGCAGCAGCCACGCTCTCCCGCGCTTTTGCACACCAGCCAGTGCAGCACCTGGAGCTTCTGTCTATTTCATTACCTCACCCGTGGCCGCATAAGGTAGGGACCCGTGGGACCAGGGAGATGCGGGTGAGAGAGGGGGCAAAGAAGCTTGGGGGGGGGGCGAGGGAGATTGGGGGTTGGGGGGGGGGCAGGGGTGGGGGCCGCCACGTGCCCTCCCGCTCTCCCGCTGTAACTCCCCATCCGGCACCCAGACTCTCCCTCTGGCCCTCCCTTCTGCACCCCCGCAGTGTGGTCGCATAGGCAGGGAGTGGGACCCGTGGGACCAGGGAGAGATGGAGATGCGGGGGAGAGAGGGAGATTGGGGGGGCAAAGAAGCTTGGGGGGGCGAGGGAGAGATGGGAGATGCAGGGGGGGGAGTGAGATGGGAGATTCAGGGGGGGGGGAGTGAGATGGGAGATGCAGAGGGGGGGGGAGAGATGGGAGATGCAGAGGGGGGGGAGAGATGGGAGATGCAGGGGGGGGGTGAGATGGGAGATGCTGGGGGGGAGAGATGGGAGATGCAGGGGGGGGAGATGGGAGATGCAGAGGGGGGGGAGAGATGGGAGATTCAGAGGGGGGGAGAGATGGGAGATGCAGAGGGGGGGAGAGATGGGAGATGCAGGGGGGGAGTGAGATGGGAGATGCAGGGGGGGAGAGATGGGAGATGCAGAGGGGGGGGCAGAGATGGGAGATTCAGAGGGGGGGGGAGAGATGGGAGATGCAGGGGGGGAGAGATGGGAGATGAAGAGGGGGGGAGAGATGGGAGATGCAGGGGGGGGAGTGAGATGGGAGATGCAGGGGGGGAGATATGGGAGATGCAGGGGGGGGAGAGATGGGAGATGCAGGGGGGGGGAGAGATGGGAGATGCAGAGGGAGGGAGAGATGGGAGATGCAGGGGGGGGGGGTGAGATGGGAGATGCTGGGGGGGGGAGATGGGAGATGCTGGGGGGGGGAGAGATGGGGAGAGATGGGAGATGCAGAGGGGGGGGAGAGATGGGAGATTCTGAGGGGGGGGAGAGATGGGAGATGCAGAGGGGGGGGAGATATGGGAGATGCAGGGGGGAGTGAGATGGGAGATTCAGGGGGGGGGAGTGAGATGGGAGATGCAGGGGGGAGAGATGGGGAGAGATGGGAGATGCAGGGGGGGAGAGATGGGAGATGCAGGGGGGGGAGAGATGGGAGATGCAGGGGGGGGAGAGATGGGAGATGCAGGGGGTAGAGATGGGAGATGCAGGGGGGGGAGAGATGGGAGATGAAGAGGGGGGGTAGAGATGGGAGATGAAGAGGGGGGGTAGAGATGGGAGATGCAGGGGGGGAAGTGAGATGGGAGATGCAGGGGGGGAGAGATGGGGAGAGATGGGAGATGCAGGGGGGGGGAGAGATGGGAGATGCAGGGGGGGTGAGATGGGAGATGCAGGGGGGGGAGAGATGGGGAGAGATGGGAGATGCAGGGGGGGAGAGATGGGAGATGCAGGGGGGGGAGAGATGGGAGATGCAGGGGGGGGAGAGATGGGAGATGCAGGGGGGGGAGAGATTGGAGATGCAGGGGGGGGAGAGATGGGAGATACAGGGGGGGGTGAGATGGGAGATGCAGGGGGGGGAGAGATGGGGAGAGATGGGAGATGCAGGGGGGGAGAGATGGGAGATGCAGGGGGGGGAGAGATGGGAGATGCAGGGGGGGGAGAGATGGGAGATGCAGGGGGGGGGAGAGATGGGAGATGCGGGGGGGGGAGAGATGGGAGATGCAGGGGGGGGGAGATGGGAGATGCAGGGGGGGGGAGTGAGATGGGAGATGCAGGGGGGGGAGAGATAGGGGAGAGATGGGAGATGCAGGGGGGGGAGAGATGGGAGATGCAGGGGGGGAGAGTGGTGGGAGGTGCAGGGGGGAGAGTGATGGGAGGTGCAGGGGGAAAGTGATGGGAGATGCAGGGGGGGGAGAGTGATGGGAGGTGCAGGATGATGATGAGGTGCTGGAGGAGAGACGATGATGATGATGATGATGATGATTTTACCCGTGCGGCCCAATTTTTTTTTCCTTGGAGCAGTTCGGCCCTCCACACTTTACGAGTTGTGCAGGCCTGCTGTAGAGCAAGCAATTGTCAATCTCAAACTTGTCCACCTCACGCATTAGCAACGCGATCAGGTCTCTGGGAGCACTTTTCAGTAGAGCTTGATTCTTTCTTTGAACAGCTTGCCGAATGATGCTGATTACCGGATCTCTCATTTGGTAGTCCACTAGGTCTTTCCATCTTATGACCTTGTCGTGAGTTATGTTCATCCCCTTTGGATCGCAGTAGGCGGCTGGAATAGCTTGCGACTGGCATCCTAAAGAGTCTGTAACTCGTAGTTCTGAGAATGCCACCTGATCATTGATGACCGCCGCTATACTACACATTGCTCTGGCCCCGGGATCTCTTCCCATTCATCGTCATCGGAGTAGCACTTAGGCATGGTCGTCGGGATAGAGCGTCAACTCCAATGTTCAAAGGCCCCGGCTTATACTTCAGAGAGAATCTGTAGTTACATAGAGTTGCCAACCATCGGTGCCCTGCTGCATCCAATTTGGCCGAGGTATTGATGTACGTGAGGGGATTGTTATCCGTCCTTACCTCAAACGTAACACCATAAAGGTAATCATGGAGTTTTTCTGTGATCGCCCATTTGAGGTCCAGGAATTCTAACTTGTGTACAGGGTATTTCTGTTCACTGGGTGTCAGACTACGGTTGATGTAGGCTACAGGCCGAAGACCCTCAGGGTGCTTCTGATGTAAGACAGCACCCAGTCCATTGAGACTGGCATCCACATGCAGAACGTATGGTTGTTCTGGATCAGCATACTGTCCCTGCCATCTTTATTCTAAAGCTTGCCGGGTGTATCGCGGGCTAACCGCGCTTTTTCTCTCTGTTTAAAACGGAGTTTCCCGCGTGGCGGCCGCTTCAATAGATAAGCGCTAATGGCGCTTACTATTGAAAGCGCCCGAGGCGCAGGAAAACCAGCAGAAAATGGCCGAAGATAACCGCGCGCTGCCCGCAGCTGTTATTAAACTGCGGCGGCAGCCATATTAGTTTAAAGCTGGACGAGACTGTACGCCAGCACTGGTTCTTCGGTCAGGCTTTTCTTCAAGTTCAGGAAGGCCTGTTCACACTCGGACGTCCAATTATCGCCAAACGGTTGACGGGCCGACGTGGCCTTCCTTCCGGTATCTTCGGGGTATATCTTCAAAAGATTGTTCAGGGGTTTAGCTTGACTAGAGTACCCTTCCACGATGTGGCGGTAATACCCGCAGAAACCCAGGAATGATCGCAGTTCCGTGACATTTTCGGGACGAGGCCAGTTAACTACCGCTTCTACTTTGGCCGGATCGGTAGCAATTCCTTGAGCAGACACTATGTGTCCCACGTAAGTCACCGAGGTGTGACAGAACCGACACTTGTCGAGGGACAACTTCAAACCTTCTCTTCCAAGACGGTCTATCACCTTAAGCAGCCTCTCTTCGTGCTCCTCCAGGGTCTTTCCAAAGACAATGATGTCGTCCAGGTAGACTATACACTCCCAAGGGTTCATGTCTCCGATGGTTTTCTCCATCATTCGCTGGAAGGTAGCAGGGGCTCCACATATACCTTGGGGCATACGCATAAATTGGTAGAAACACAGGGGGCAGACGAAGGCTGTCTTCTCCTGGTCCTTTGCACTCATAGGTACCTGGTAGTACCCAGATCGTAAGCTGAGAACACTGAACCATTTAGGATCTCTTCAATGCAAGAAAGGTTGTATTGGTTGGGTATCGTACGATTATTCAAGGTGCGATAATCGACACACAGTCTTACAGATCCGTTCTTCTTCCTTACCACCACTATGGGTGATGCGTAAGGACTCCGAGACTCCATCAAAATCCCAGCGGTCTCCATTTCTTTCGTTCCTTACATCATCCACATCCCTGGGGGTGATGCGACGAGAGCGTTCACGGAATGGAGTGGCGTCACTCAACCGAATGGTGTGTTGGGCGCTGCGACTGCTGCGCACATCCATCTCACTTGTGGAAAACACCATCCTTCGTTCATTCAGCTTTGCCGTCAGTCTGCCCTTCCACTCAGTTGGCAACGTCGAGTCTCCGAAGTTGAAATGCAGATCGACTAACTGCTCACCCACTGCAGTGACGTTCACCTGTGGCACTGTTTCCACAGGGCTTACCGGATATATGCTGCCCAAACTTCATCCTGTATCAATGTCCATCGGGAACAGAGAGAGGTTCTGAACATTTTCGTAGGTTCGTAGAGGAATTTTGGTTGTCCACTCTCTCACTTCGGGTATTACCCTATACCCTCTCTGAACCTCTTCCTCCGGGGTACTTTCCAGAGAGTGACAGGCAAATATATCAAAAAGTGGCGCTCCAAAATTATAAACACAGATGTGAAAAAATGTGATACTTATACAAACATGAATAAATGCTGCTTAACCCAGTGTGGGGTCGTTCTCTCGATCCCGTGGACAGTGAAGAGGTGAAGGTCATCAGGAAGCGCAATGTCATGTAAAAAACAGAAGAAAATTCCCTGATGGTGCTTGTATTGATGAGTATTGTGATTGATATGTGATAAATATCAAGGTGCAGTGTGCTGGATACTCACAAGTGTAGAGTGAGCAATGTTCCCATAAAGGTTTCTTTATGTGTGTCAGCCCGTTGGACCGTCAGACAGGTAAGTGGAATGATAAGTGCTGGAGACCTTAAGTGAATAATAAAACGGACATAGTGCAGACTGTACAAAATATCTTTCTACCTGTGTTACATAAATATAAAATGTGCACTGCCTGCCAGCATAGCTCCAAAGAAGTATACAGCTTCAAATCTAATGTAACACAGAAATCCTATAAGATTAAACAGCATTTGAACTGTAGATCCAGTCATGTCATTTACCTTGCGGAATGTGAGTGTGGCTTACAATACATTGGGAAGACCACACGCCCGCTTAGAACGCGCATGCTAGAACACTTGGGTAATATAAAACGTAAACTCACAACCCATAGTGTTTCGAACCATTTTTTATTGACACATAGCTCTAATCCTGCCAGCTTCTCATTCAAAGCCATAGAGCAAGTTTTGCCCCATTGGAGGGGGGGCAATAGAGACTTAAATTTAATCAAGAGGGAATCATTCTGGATATTCGAGCTAAAAACCATTTCCCCCCAAGGTTTAAATCTTGAGTTCGATATAAAACCTTTTCTGTGAATGATTCTAACATGCCTCTCTTTTTCTCCACTAGATAAACCACATCACTATGTCTGTCAATACATGACTAGCTCAGTTTATTTAGGGGTTAATTTTGTTGTAGCGGTTAATTATTTTAACTATTTTAACTAATGTGTGTATATCGTTAATTTTAAATTCATTTTATTAAAATTCTTTTGGAAGACTCATACATGTATGATATGAGTCTTATAATTTTTATGTCTGTTTACACTCATAATGAGTTGTACAAATATTGCCTGTTTACACCTGTAATCCCTGCCCTAATTACTGATTATGATCACCATACTTAATTGCCCAACCAATGGGATCTGAGCATAGCGTATAAAATCCTCCTAGAGCATGTCAACCATACACTTCTGAAGAAACCGCAATACGGAGAAACGCGTAGAGTGAGGCTGATGAGAAAAACTCCCACAGGATCGGCGTCCCCCAGAGCAGATGACGTCACTTCCGGTTTCCGGTTAGGGTGAGACGCACCGTTGACACGCACGCCTGCCGAGGCAGAGGGGGGACAGAGAACAGCTCATTCATTGCTGAGATCCAACCTGTGTGATCTAAACGCTTGTTACCTTTTAAAACCATGTGAGTGTATTGCACATATACTTACTTTTAAAGATATTTTGTACAGTCTGCACTATGTCCGTTTTATTATTCACTTAAGGTCTCCAGCACTTATCATTCCACTTACCTGTCTGACGGTCCAACGGGCTGACACACATAAAGAAACCTTTATGGGAACATTGCTCACTCTACACTTGTGAGTATCCAGCACACTGCACCTTGATATTTATCACATATCAATCACAATACTGCACCATCAGGGAATTTTCTTCTGTTTTTACATGACATTGCGCTTCCTGATGACCTTCACCTCTTTACTTTCCAGAGAGAAAAGATGATCGGTCTCATCTCGATCGGGATAACAGCACCAGACGGCCATGCGTTGCACTCCCCGTGGTAAAATGGTTGTCAGTCCGCGTTGACGATTGTAGAGGTCCCTGTGACGCTCCAAGGCATATACTCGGTTGCACTCCTCCTGCAGTACAGGGTCAAGGAGTGGGTTAGCCATTGGTAATTCGTTGGTCTCTTTCAGTTAGGCTCTGATTACGGCTCGCACTATATCCGTATTCGTTCCCAAGATGACCGGGTACTGACACTGTCCTTGAGGCTTCGGGCATACCATTGCCTCCACATGCATGGGATGTTTCTTGCCGGTGTTCAGTTGAAGTATCTCCAGTTGAACTCTCACAATCTCATCGATGGGGTAATCTTTGTTACTTAACCCCCTCACCTTTATATGCTCCACCGACCTCAGGGGACAGTGTTTGAGGTGTTGGTCATAGAATTGTCTGTATATTATGGTCACTTGGGATCCGGTGTCCAGTAGAGCAGAGGCATAGACTCCTTCTACTACCACACGCACGATGGCAGAAGGGCCTACCTGACTGTATGCATCCTTGGGCGGAGTTCCATCGTCGGGGCTTAGGTCAGTAGGAGCTTCGGGAGGCGCCGAGGTGGCCTCGGATGTCTTGGCTTCTGTGGTCTGTATCCGGCAGATCATGGACCGAGCCGAGCTTCCTTTACTGGGAGTTTTCTTTTCTTGGTTGCCTCCTTCAGGGTACTCTCTGGAGAAATGGCCTTTCTGTCCACAACCATAGCAGACGATATCTTTGGGATCAAGTCGTCTTGGGTAAGTGGGGGAGGATCTCCCCGAAGTTCGGCCTTTCATTGAAGGCGACTTGGGTGGCCCCTCCTCCTCTTTGACAGGTTTCTTGACCCGGCTCCCGGAGGCTCCCGGAATGTCACTCGTAAGCTGTTCTTTGACCTTGGAAGACATATGTAACTTGGTATAGGCTTCATGCCCCTTGACTAGCCCTAAAATGTCCATGAATGTAGGGGGAGGGCCCTCCATTAAGGAACATCTGATCATGATCACAATGTGATGCGTGGGAATCGCCCCTTGAAGGAACTGCTTGTGCCAGTATTCATCCATATCTGAGGCTGGAATGAGCCTGCAAGTTCGCAATTTCCACAGTACCAACAGAATTCATTGCAGGAAATATGACAGGTCTTCTTTCTCTTTCTGTCTGAGACCGTAATATTTGAACCACAGCTCACTTTCCTCTTCATCTTTGCCATAGATCTGGATTAACAAGTCTACCATCTGATGAGCAGAGAGATCAGGGTCTTGGTCGCGCTGTGCACTGACCATGGTGGATGCCGGGGGTCTGAGGCTTTCCAGGATTCTCTGCCGTCTTACCGCTTCTGAGCAGGGCCATTCATCGATCACCTTGAAGGTGTTTTCCTACAAAGACTCGATGCCTTCCTCACCTGCAGGGACGGGAACCATTCCTGAAAACACCTTCAACTTCCTATAATTCTGAGCTTGGGCTGACGTAGTTATAGCTTCCACAAGCTGCGGGAATGTCACACTAGCATGGAGCCGCACCTGTCTGAGGAACTTGCGATCTCCGCTCCCTGACTGTTAGGGGTTGGTGTGAAGCTGCTCATTAAGCTGTTAGGGACCGGTGCTGTTGGTGGGCTACCGGCCCAGCTGGTGGCCCCTTGCCTAGCATCAGAAGAGAAAGTCACTCGGGGTAGGGATACGTCTGATCTGATGGGAGTACTGGCGGCCATGTCTTTGCCTTCCCAATCCGCATGTCTGGTAGGGGAAGTTACGTAACTGGAAACAGTTCCAGGGTAAATGAGAGGGCACCCTTGCGGTAAAGTCTCTGTTAGATACCCTACTTGTGGGCGTCCATTAGGGGGTAGAGCTTGTTCTGTGGCCAGCAGTAGGGTGTTCTCTTGCCGGTCAATGTTGTAGTGCTTACTGATGAGGTGGTCTCCCTCCAGACCAGGTAATGTCCTTACTGCACTGCAGACAGTAAACATGGGTACATCGGCAGGTACCCCTTCAACTTCGTGTCGCAGGGCCTCTCCTAGTTTTTTGGCCCAGGCGCCCACTTGTTGGGGCATGAACGCGGGCATGCGGACTGATATGATACTATGTGAACAACTGAGTAGGGCACCCCAGGGCTATCTCAACAGCGCCTCCAAATTTAACGGGTATTCCCTGTGAATACAGACACTACTACTGCTGTGTATACCTGTATGGCTCTCAGGAGCCTAAGCCTCCACTCAGGAAGCCTGGGGTACATACATATAATTATCTCGGGGTACAGATGCTCCACCTGGGAGGGATCCCAATGGAGTGGGAGGAGGCCCTCACAGGAAACAATCACGATTCTCACACGGTTGTAAAACAGGACTAACTTTACTACGCATAGGCACATAACTTATACTCTACTATACATAACATTCAACATTGCATTTGGGTAAGGCACAACATACACCCTGCTCCCACCACCGTGTATCCCCACACCGTGTTCAATCGCACTATACAAGGCCCTTGACCACTCTCCACGTAAGTGTCCCCAAGTGATACCCCCACCCTTTAGGCGTGTTTCTTGCATTGCTGTACAGTGTTGGTGCACTTGAAGAATGATATCTGCCCGGGGCTCCAACCCCAGGTTCCGCAGACTACGACAGGGATTCCGCCCGATCCGACGTCGTCCTCAGCATGGCGTTGGGTGAATTCCGGTGTGGATAATATCACATTAGTCTCAGTGTCTTTGGTTGCAGTGTCCCTATCTAGGGCCTGTCCCTATAGCACAACAAGCTACACAGTGGCTCAGGACCTGACTGGGACCTAGGGGGCTGCTGGCGTAATGCAGTGGGTCATTGACCCCTGCACTCAACTCCTTCCCCTAGCTTGTCCTGGTCCTGACTAACGTGCTGCTCAAAACCCCGCAAAATGTATCTAAATCTCCTCTGCATGGAGATCCTACAGCCCTATTGGCTCCCTGGCGTCACGTGGGGTCCCCTAAGGCTCATGGGACCTGTAGTCCCTGCTCAGAGCCCTCCTCTCATTGGTGGTGTTCTGCGCGCATTCCACTGCGCATGCGCAACCTGTCTGAGGGCCTCCGCACTTCTGCCCTAACTGCGCATGCGCCAGGCAATCTAAGATGGCGGCGCCCTGCAATGGGAGTCGCCTGGAATCTCCTCTCTCAATCGCCGCACATAGCAACCACCGCACACAGCAACCGTTGCACACAGCAACCGTCGCACACAGCAACCGCCGCACACAGCAACCGATGCTCCTATCAGCCCCTACTCCTGCGGCCTGCCGACGGGTCCGCCACTGTGCTCTGTGGCACCCGCGATCACCCGCAAGGTGAGGGGGGGGCGACAGGCAGGGGGGACCAGGCTACATATATATATATATATATATATATATATATATATATATATATATATATATATATATATATATATATATACCATAATACTGAGTTAAGTTATGGTGAGTAAAAAAAGTGACAAAAACCCTCCACAGGAAAGCAAATATGCAAATACAGCTGTATGCTCATCTGCATGTCTTAGGCAGGTCTGCAACCCCACCTTTCCCCATTATCACCCAGCATACAGCACTTCTACTGCAGCAAGGGATTCTGGGAAATGACATGCAAATGAGCACACAGTGTCACTTTTTGCCTCAATAACCATTTTTAACATGGTTCCCTATAGACTTAAGCTTGCTGCATGGTCACAGCTTTGAGCACAGGCAGGGTTAAGGTGCATACCCAGAAAACCACCCACAGACAGCTGTTTCGACCTTGATGGGTCTCATCAGTGTGGGGTTGATTTAAACTGGATATGCAAGAGAGGCTATGGGATAGGCTATACCATAATACTGAGTTAAGTTATGGTGAGTAAAAAAAGTGACAAAAACCCTCCACAGGAAAGCAAATATGCAAATACAGCTGTATGCTCATCTGCATGTCTTAGGCAGGTCTGCAACCTAAACCTAAACTCAGTATTATGGTATAGCCTATCCCATAGCCTCTCTTGCATATCCAGTTTAAATCAACCCCACACTGATGAGACCCATCAAGGTCGAAACAGCTGTCTGTGGGTGGTTTTCTGGGTATGCACCTTAACCCTGGCTGTGCTCAAAGCTGTGACCATGCAGCAAGCTTAAGCCTATAGGGAACCATGTTAAAAATGGTTATTGAGGCAAAAAGTGACACTGTGTGCTCATTTGCATGTCATTTCCCAGAATCCCTTGCTGCAGTGGAAGTGCTGAATGCTGGGTGATAATGAGGAAAGGTGGGGTTGCAGACCTGCCTAAGACATGCAGATGAGCATACAGCTGTATTTGCATATATATATATATATATATATATATATATATATATATATATATATATATATATATATATATATATATAATGCAAAGCAACAACCAGCACCCTGTAGTAATGAACAATCAGATGCTAATCCCATCGGTAAAAATAATGGAGATATTACCAGATTGGAGTCCAGCAATGAGGAGACAGCACACCAGGAATGATATTCCAAATGATTCTGTATTGTAGAAAAATACAGGCACCCCAGCCTACCTATGAGTAGTGTAGTTCATTATTTTATATTATACTTTAAATTCTTTATCACATTTTAATTTCTTTATTATTAGTGTTATAATGACTTATATTATTAAGATTTTTATATGGTAATTGTCACAATATTCACCAATTATTTGGTAAATTTTTGGGTGATCAGAGGTTTATATTAATAATTGCACCACAATGTTTCTGTTTATAATATCCTCTGATAGATTATTCACTTTTATTAATTAAATATCACTGATTTATTCTGCCTTAGGGTATTGTGTGTTCTATGTCTTATGTAATATTTGTTTCTTATGGTTAATTGTTTTCTGCTGTGTTTGTGTATACTGCTGTGATCTGTGAACCAATTGAAAGGCTCATGATATCACCTCCCAGACGAGTTAAAACGTTTTCCATTGGTTAGCTGGCTGCATTTAGTTAGCTCCAATGAGCATTGTGGCTATTCCCTGACGAAGTGTCCCACGTTATCCGAAACGCGTAGGAGAGCCACTGCATGTTGGGCATGAACGTGATGACGCAACACGTCTGACATTGCCTACACGAGCGCAGGAATCACTACAGGTGGATGCCAGTCTGAAACTTCCCATCAGCACACACCAACTGCGATCCGGAGAGGGGGATTATGTCTGAACAACGGACCTTCCTTTGGAGTGTTTTACTGCTTGGTGTACTTGGATCTATATGATCCTCATTTTATTGTAAGTTTTGTACTTTTCCTTTAATGTTATTAGAAATTGTAATATTTTTGAACTTTTAGTGATTCTTTTCCTCTTTTTTGCGCCCCTATCCTTTTGTCTTCAAGCATATTTTAACCCCTGCTGGTTGCAAGACTCCATTTTGCACTACCTGGAATAACCATTGCGGATATTCAGGCTCCTATTTCAGAGACAAGCATATTGTTTCCTGTCTCCTCTACAGGTCTGATTTAATCTCGGCTGGTTGTAAGACTCCCTTTTCAGAGACAAATTTGCTATTGCCTGATTCCAGTGCACTAATTGGTATCACCCCTGCTGACTTCCAGGTTCCCATTTTAAAAGAAAGTGTACTTCCCATTGTTTTTCCTGTACTATGTGATATTCCTACTACTGATTCTAAAGGCTCAAATGTTAAAGAAAGTTCCTCTGTCTCTGATTTCCCTGCAATGTGTGATATTTCTATTGCCAATGCCAATTTTTCTGTTTAAAACACACATTCATTCTTCACTGGTTTTTCTGGGGGTTTTGGGTTCCCTATATCTGATTATGTGGCTTCCACCATAAAGACAAGATTGTCTCTCACAGACTCCTGTACAGAGCCCAATATACTCATTTCTGTTTCTACGCACGATGGGTACACAGAAAATATAGACATTTTGAACAATAAGGGTGAGCAAAATACCAATGGTCTCTCAGGAGCTACTAAAGCAAAGAGAAAGAAAAGGAGTTTCTCAACCCAGAGGAAGTGACCAAAACACTTGGTTACCCTGCGATGTAAGGACAATGTGCATCAGAAAGGTGCCGAGATGTGCTGCAGACGGGAGTGAAGGGCGGGGTCAGCATAGGAACGGCTACAAAAGAAAAGGAGGAGTGAGAAGGTAACGCTGAGTTACAGAGAAGTATATGCCAAGATCTACGTAAGTATGCTGCTTTGCAGAAAAATGAGAGTCTCTTGCGGAGTGCATAGGAGGAGTTGACGAATAGTCTGGAAAGGGCAAACACTGCTATGACCGCCATGGAAGAAAAGCAAGCAAGGCTGACAAACTGATTGCTAACCTGAAACAGAAATATGAGACAGCTTTATACGAGGTTCAAAATTGCCATAGAGAGTTTGAAGTCTCTCAGAAAGAGGTTTACGCTTGCAGTAC
Source organism: Ascaphus truei (assembly GCF_040206685.1). Taxonomy (NCBI): domain Eukaryota; kingdom Metazoa; phylum Chordata; class Amphibia; order Anura; family Ascaphidae; genus Ascaphus; species Ascaphus truei. The sequence continues at coordinate 242,620,723 of NC_134483.1, forward strand.
AGAGCTGGAACACTCTTGCCAGGAAGGCCACGGTCTAAAAACAGAGCTGTGTACATTGAGGGATGCCTATGAGACGATCCTAAGGGACATACAGTAGAGTCAGTAAAGAAAGAGAACATAAACCTGAAGGAAGAGTTTTGGAATCTGACTAGTTAGGTCAGTGGAGAGACTGAGAAGCTTAATTCACCAAGCTTGAAAAGTGAAGAAACAATTGGCCCAGAAAAATTTAGACGTACAGTCACCACTGCAGAATGCAGAGAGAGTGCTGCAAGAAGAATGTGTCTCCCTGGAGCAGCGCTAACAAGCAGAACACATGATGCAGAGCCAGCTGCAAGAATTGTGAGCAAGTCTGCAGGACGCCAAGGAAAAACAGGTGAATGCTGAGGAGAAGCAGCAAATTCTGCAGGAAGAAAGTATCCAGACTGCTAACAAAGTAAAAATGCTGCAAGAACATTTGAGTACCCAGTGTATCCCCAGAGAGCAGCATGAGGAGCTGAAGGCCACACTGAGCATAACCATAGCCTCCCTGGAAGTTACTCGCTATGAGAAGGAGCACAAGGGGGTCCAGAAACTGAAGCAAAAGCTAGAGGAGCAGAGACACTGCTCCATCCCCAACAGTCAGTACACCCAGGAGAAAGAAGCCTGGAAAAGGACTGGGACCTTATTAAGGAATTGGCAGAGCTCCAAAACGTAATGAAGGATGTTTGGAAGCAAGCTCAGAGCGAGCACAGTGAAGAGATGAAGGCCCTGAGAGAAGAATTTCAAGATGCACTCAAGAAACAGGGATCTTTCGCTGAGGAGTGGAACTTGCAGCAAAGCCTAGAAGTGGAAGAGCTAAAGCTGGCAACTGAACACACATCCCAGCAACTCATAGCTTTGCAGGTGCAGATAGCTGAGCTTAAGACACTGCTCGCCAAAAAGGAAGAGGGAGGAGGTATCTACGATGCCTGCAATTTACTGGACCACACAGCCAGTGAGAGGGCCCAGCTGCAGCTGAGGTTTACAAGGTCTGGAGGAGCACCAGCAGCTGCAGGTCAGAAATAAAGAAAAGGAAACAGATTTAAGCCTTGCTCTGAGTCAGCTGGGAGATGTGGAATCGCAACTCAACTCCAAAGAAGCCGAACTGGCAACTGCATTGAGTGGGAAATGTAATGCAGAAGAATAGCTTCAAGAGCTGAAAACTGAAAGGCTGGTCTTAAATGCTCTTTAAGTGATACCACACAACGGCAGGAAACTGGGACAGTAGAAACAGATTCTGGATATCAGATAGAATTCAAAAGCAAGCTGGCAGAGGCTTTGCAAGACCTGAGCAAGGGTTACAAGGAACAGATATTTAGTGCTAAATTGGAGTCTGAAAAGATGTAGTTGGTGAAAGAGATTCCAAAGCTAAAACAGATACGTTGGTCACCAAAGGAGACCACAGAAAGTGAACTCAATGCCCCTACTGACTCATTGATGTACCCATTCTTGATGCCCATATTCCAGATGTCCATGCTCGTGCGATTAAGTTAAACGCACCCCGCTTAAAGTTTCCTGCAACGCCCAATGTACCGGTTACTGGTTCCTGTGCCATTGCTGTGGGAACAAGTATTTTGCCCGTCAACAAATCACCAGAGGTTGTTCACCTCGAGTCTGCCTTTCAAGGTCTCCAGGAAGAGTCTGGAGGATCGTTTGGAGAACGCTTTTGAGAGGGGGGAGTAATGTCAGTGTCTTCCTAGATATCCTGCTCCCAGCCACTGTTCCCTTGTCTGTCCACCGGGTTTGCTGCTGTTTTCTGTCTGCTCTGGGGTTCCTCTGTCTGTCTCCTCTTTGTGCTCCTGTCCTCTTTCCTTACAGTTTCCTGTTCTTTTCTGCCACAGTCTGTTCCCTGTTCCTGTACTTGTCCTTGTGAATAAAAGTCCTTGCCTGCAATTAGGCTTGTTTCCTGTCTGTTCCTTGCCCTGTCCCTGCCATAGCTTCGGTCCCTGTTCCTGTGGATTCCCTGCTTCCAACCTCTGCTTGTGATCCCGACCATGCTTATTGCCGCCTGCCTTGGACCTCTGCTTGTGATCCCGACCATGTTTATTGCCCCTGCCCTGGACCCTTGCCTATAAACCTTATGCCTCCTCGCCTGCCCCCCTGCTATTCTGGACACTGAGGTCCTACCTGCACCAGAAGTCTTGACAGAGAAATTGCAGATATGCTGGGATTTGGAGGGTGAAGACTTCTAAAGGTAAGTAAAATATTGAAAGTATGAAATTGTTTTTTTTTCTCGTTTTTTTTTATTGTATTTATTTTTATGTATTTGCTTACTCATTGACTGAAAATGTATTAATCTGTGCACGGTACAGATAAACACAGTGACAGCCAATGCATTTGTTGGCAAATTCTTGCTTTCTATTGATTGTTATTTTTTCGATTTCTGTTTATTGTTCGGATTAAATTGTTTAGAATTTGTATGGCTTGTTTTTAGAACCTTTTAGGATTGGTTAGCGTTTTAAATTAATAATTTGTTTTGTTGGCTACTGGTTTAAATTAATTAATTGTTTTGTTGGTTAGTGCTTTTAGTTTTTGAATTGATTGGTTGGCTAGTGCTTTTATTTATTTATTTAATTGGTTGGCTAGTGCTTTCATTTATTTAATTGGTTGACTAGTGCTTTCATTTATTTAATTGGTGTGTTTAAGTGCTTGTGTATATCTTTTATTATGTTTATTTTGAGTCTCCATTATTTTTTATTAGTGTGACCATTGACTGCTATAGTGGCTTATCATGCTCATTTTTCCATCCCTCACGGAATAGGTCAAGTGGTCCCGGACCCTGCGAAGAAAGTAAAAAGGTGACAACTCGGTGGACTCTTACGTTACCTCTCTGTACGTAAACAGCAAGTGCTGTAAATGAGCCTCCCAGTCTTTCTGTTCAGCTTCAACAAAGGCTTGCTTTATCTGCTTCAGGGTACCATTGAACACTCACACAGTCAGTTTGTCTGGGGGTGGTAAGGGGCAGTACGGAGGGCTGTCACCCCGCACGCAGCCCAGAGACACTGGGGCAATTCAGAAATGAATTGCGCCCCTTGATCGGTCAGAATCTCACTACGGAATCCCTACTGTAGTAAAAATCCATATCAGAGCTTTTGCCACTTTTCTAGCCTCAATGGATAAAAGTGCCACAGCCTCAGGCCACCTGGTTGCAAAATCAACCACTGTGAGGATGTAGCGCTTCCCCGTTCAGCTTGGGACCAGAAGGGGTCCCACTATGTATACCGCTACTCTCTGGAAATATTCACTGATCACCAGTAGTGGCTTTAGGGGGACCTTCACATGGTAGCCCGACTTGCCTACTCGCTGACAGGCATCACAGGAGCGGCAAAAATCCGGCAAGTAGAAATGCTGCAAAAGCCGTTTTCTAGTGCGGTTGACCCCCTGATGTCCCAATAGTGGGATGGAGGGGCTACCTGCAGTAACTGCTGAATATACTCCCTGGGTACCACAAGCTATCTCTTACCAGTCCATACCCTGTATGGAGCATCAGGGGCATGCTCTCTGTACAGGAGCCCACGGGGCAAGAAATACCGATCCGACCCACTCAGAGGCAGAATCGGGTTCCCAAAGTCTCATGCCCTCTAAGCTTGGATCAGACCGCACTGCTTCTCTGAACCATGCACCTAGCTCCGGCCACTCATCCATAGTCACTAAGTAAGGGGATGGGGGAACAGATATGTTGGAGGGGAGGTCAGAACTCAGTATAGACTCACTCTGGCTTACCTGCCTGGTCTCCAAAGAAACCTCAGGATTTGTTGTACCAAATGCAGGGGGACAGTGATTTCCTCAGTGAGCAGGGGTACCAAAGGCTCCCCTGCCTGGGAAAGTTCCTGACTTTTGCTCCTTGTGACCGCAGCCACAGGAGCATCTTCTTCTGCAAAAGAACAGATGAGATGTCCTAGGTCGTTACCGAGTAGCACCTCAGTATCCAACACTGGCAAGACACCCACATGTCTTATTCCTTGACCAGCACCCCAGTCGAGAAACTCCAAGGTGACTTGGATTGACCTAGGTCCTCCGTCTGGCATAGTGACTTGTGTCCTGGATCATGGGAGCAGATCCTTTGGGTGCGCTGACCATATCAGCTCGCACCAGAGTAATGGTGGTAATGAGTCAATCAGGCCGGCTGCCTGGTGATCTCCGATGGTCACTGGCCACAGATGCTTTCGCCGGACATCATTCACCTGCAGCCCGACTGCTGCAACTTGATGCCCATCTCTCTCCTCCGCTGTGCTGGTGGTAGATGATTTAGGGACCGCCTGGGTCCTCAGCTGTACCTTGTGGACAGCTGCTTTCTGCTCCTCTGTGGGTGCCAGTCCCACGTAGGTGACTGCTTTTGCAGCTGGGGTACGTTGCCCCGGAGTGGGGTTGCATGAACGGTGAAGATCGGAACAATCTGGCTTCAGATGCCCTGTTCGGTGGCAGTGGTAGCACCGCTGCTCATGTACAACTTCTTTGGACTTGGCTGCATTTCCGCTAGCAGGAGGTTTGGGTCTCAAGGTTGGTGTGGGGTGAGCAGCCTAAGCCGCCTTGGGCACCCAGGTCGGAGCGACACCTGTAGGAGCGGGTGCTCACTTGGCAAACTGCGAGTGAGTTGCCACAAACTCGTCCGCCAGCCTGGCAGCCTCAATGTATATGTATGAAAAAATGCAAGGCGCAATGTTCCAGAAATTCTTGATATCCTCTAGAATATGTAGTTATCTCGCTGCAGCTTCCAATCTCCCGAGATCAGTGGGGTCACTTAAGAAACATATAAACAAAAAAAGGGATGCCCCTTTTATTGTTTTAACAGCATCAATGTGTGTCTTTGGTATTTTGTCAATCAACCACTCTCTGACTTCAGGCAGACATTTATGCAAAAACTGCTCCTGGAACATGAGGTCCAGCAGTCCCCGCTATTTGGTGGAACTGTACCCTTCGATCCACCGTGTACCATGCTGGGTTAACTTGGCTGCAAACACACAAGTGAGTGCCCCGGCCAGTTTTCTCCCTGGATCGGATCAGTCCCCGGTACGTCTATGGATTGAGGGCATACTGATCAAGCAATATCATCTTGACATGCTTATAATCTTGGCTGTCTACTGTCAGGATTCCCTGGAAAGCTTTCCGGGCTCGGCCGGTTAACAGGGATGGGTTGGGACATGGAACAGTCCACACTGGTCCTCCAAGACCTTTAAAAAAACAACTTGGCAAAGCTGTGGTAAGACACCCTCGGGGCTCGTGGCTGGTCGGAGTCCCCCCGGGGTTGGAATAGCTGAACACCCTGGGCCGCCACGTTCAGCTGCAACTTTTGTTCAAAGGTGAATCCCAACTGCCATGGCTGTAACAATAGCCACAATATCCACATTAGGGATGTCAGTAGCGAATGGGGCTACTACAAATGGGGCCACAGGCTCATTGTCGCGTGTCACAGTAGACCAGGTCTCATCAATACATTAATACCGGGATTCTGGATTGAACACAAGGAGGGCAAAATAAATTGCAATTTATTTCCTTTTAAGACACACACACAAATCTTCACAATTACACTGGATAAACACTTACTGGGATGGGGAAACTAAATCAAATGTCCACGGAACGAATTACTTGAAAACAAAGTCTCTGTGCACCCCTGCACTCATACAAGTGGGTGTGCAATTTGAGCCGTGCGACAGTTACATAATTAATTAGTTACATAGTACATGAGGTTGAAAAAAGACGTAGCTCCATCAAGTTCAACCTATGCTAAATTTAGACAACAGATACTTTATCCTATATCCATACTTACTTATTGATACAGAGGAAGGCAAACAAAAAAAACTATTAAGGGGAACATTTAATTCCCTCCTGACTCCAAGAATTGGCAATCGGATTAATCCCTGGATCAACATCCTTCCCATGTATACTTATTTGGTATATCCCTGTATACCTTTCCCATCTAAAAAGATGTCCAACCTTTTTTTGAACAAATCTATTGTATCTGCCATCACAGTCTCCATGGGTAATGAATTCCACATTTTAACTGCCCTTACTGTAAAGAACCCTTTCCTTTGTTGCTGGTGAAATTTCCTTTCCTCCAACCTTAAGGGGTGGCCCGAGTCCTTTGTACTGCACGTGGGATGAATAGTTCTTTTGAAAACTCCTTGTATTGTCCCCGAATATACAGTATTTGTATATAGTTATCATATCCCCTCTTAGATGCCTCTTTTCTAATGTAAATTAATCTAATTTAGCTAGCCTCCCCTCATAAGTTAGAATGTCCATTCCCTTTATTAATTTGGTGGCTCTTCTCTGCACTCTCTCAAGTTCCATAATGTCTTTTCTTAGGATTGGTGCCCAAAATTGTACTCCATATTCAAGGTGTGGTCTTACTAATGCTTTGTAAAGGGGCATAATTATGTTTACTTCCCTTCCATCCATTGCCCGTTTGATGCAAGATAAGATCTTGTTTGCCTTTGAAGCTTCTGCATGACATTGGGCACTATTGCTAGGCCTGCTGTCTACAAGCACTCCTAAATCCTTCTCCATCAAGGATTCCCCCAATATATCTCCATCTAATTTGTAAGTCGCCTTTTTATTCTTGCATCCCAAATTCATAACCTTACATTTATCTGTATTAAACCTCATCTGCCATTTACCTGCACACGTTTCCAGTCTCTCCAAGTCCTTCTGAAGAGAAATTACATCCTGCTCTGATTCTATTACCTTACACAATTTAGTATCATCAGCAAAGATGGAGACTTTGCTCTCGATGCCAACCTCAAGGTCATTAATAAACAAGTTAAAAAGCAGGGGTCCCAGTACCGATCCCTGAGGTACTCCACTCACGACTTTAACCCAACCTGAAAAAGTTCCATTTAGGACAACCCTCTGTTGTCTGTCCATTAACCAGTTTTCAATCCAGGTGCATTTATTATTACTGAGTCCAATTTTCTTTATTTTGTACACCAACCTCTTGTGTGAAACCGTATCAAATGCCTTTGCAAAATCTAAGTAGACCACATCCACTGCATTACCCTGGTCTAAATTCCTACTTACCTCCTCAAATAAACAAATAAGGTTAATTTAGCAAGATCTATCCTTCATAAATCCATGCTGACTGTTACTAATAATTTTGTTTTCCATTAGGTATTCCTGAATATTATCCTATATTAAACCTTCAAGTAGTTTCCCTACTATTGAAGTCAGGCTTACAGGTCTGTAATTTCCCGGTTGTGATCTAGCTCCCTTTTTAAATATAGGCACCACATCTGCTTTACGCCAATCTTGTGGTACTGAGCCTGTGGAAATGGAGTCCTTGAATATTAAATATAATGGTTTGGCTATTACTGAGCTTAACTCCTTGAGAACTCTTGGATGTATGCCATCAGGGCCAGGTGCCTTATTTACTTTAATTTTTTCAAGTCGCTTATGAACTTCTTCCTCAGTTAAACAATTGTTCATTAATATGGAGGTTGTGGCTTCCTCCTGCGGCACTACTATTGAACTTGATTCTTCCCTGGTAAACACAGAGGCAAAGAATTTGTTTAATACCTCAGCTTTTTCCTTATCTCCAATAATCTGCCTACCCATCTCACACTGAAAGGGTCCTATATTTTCTTTTCTCATTTTTTTATTATTAAGGTACTTAAAGAACTTTTTAGGGTTGACCTTACTTTCTATTGCAATCCTTTTTTCATTATCCATTTTTGCTAATTTAATTGCCCTTTTGCAATTATTAATTACATTCCTTATAATTCTGATACGATGTCTCTGTCCCTTCTGACTTAAAGAATCTAAACGCCTTCCTCTTCTTGTCCATTTCCTCCCCTACCTGTTTATTTAGCCACATTGGTTTTGACTTATTTCTTTTATACTTATTACCCAAGGGTATACACTGATAAGAGTGCTTTTCTAACAATGTTTTAAAGACTGCCCATTTATCGTCTACATTTTTCCCTGCAAAAACATCATCCCATTGTATTACTACTAGATTAGACCTCAGTTTATTAAAATCTGCCTTTCTAAAGTTTAAAGTCTTTGTTGAACCCAAGTAATCTGTTTTTTGATCATTTATTTCAAATGAGACCATGTTATGATCACTGTTACCCAAATGTTCCAGGACTTGAATATTTGTTATTACTTCTACATTGTTTGATATAACCAAATCCAGAACTGCCCCTCTCCTGGTTGGTTCCTCAATAATTTGTGTCATATAATTGTCTTTAAGCACCCCCACAAACTTGTTTCCTTTTGTTGTAACGCTAATCTCATTGCCCCAGTCTATGTCTGGATAATTAAAATCCCCCATTATGCAAACATGACCCAGTTTTGATACCTTCTCCATTTGCAAATGTATTTTAGCTTCCTCAGTCTCACAGATATTTGGTGGTTTATAGCATATTCCCACAAACATTTTCTTTATACTTTTATCTCCACTGCTAATTTCTATCCACAAAGTCTCTACATTTTCATCATTTCCTTCATAGACATCATTCCTTATAATAGGTTTTAGATCCAGTTTAACATATAAACATACTCCACCTCCCCTTCTATTTGTTCGATCCTTCCGAAAAAGAGAATAACCCTCTAAATTAACTGTCCAGTCATGAGTTTCATCCCACCATGTTTCAGTAATGCCTATGATATCATACTGCTCCCTTGCAGCTATTAATTCAAGCTCCCCCATTTTATCTGTCAGGCTTCTTGCATTAGCAAGCATGCATTTAAGTTTTTTTTCAGCCTGTACTATTATCTTATCTGCTCCTTCCTTTCTGCTCCCACTTGGTTTAGTCTTTAGAAGTTTTCTAGTATTATCTGTATTTACTATGGGTGTCTCACTGTTTTTCAAACTTGCACTTGCCCCATTCTACCTCCATACCACCTTGTATCCTCATCTATTCCATTTAGTTCATTATCTGTTTCATTCCCCTCCCCCCTCTTTCCTAGTTTAAAATCTCCTCCAACCTTTTTAGCATTCTCCCCCCGTAGCACAGAAGATCCCTCTTCATTGAGGTGCAATCCGTCCCTAGAATATAGATGGCACTTCTCAGACAAGGAGTCCCAGTGCTCTAAAAACCCAAACCCCTCCTTCCTGCACCACTTTCTGAGCCATGCATTAACCTCCCTGATCTCTGACTGTCTCCCTGCGGTAGCGCATGGCACTGGTAGAATTTCAGAAAAAACTACCTTGGCAGTCCTTGCCTTAAGCTTTTGGCCTAGATCCCTGTAGTCATTTTTTAGGACCCTCCATCTTTCTCTAACTTTGTCATTGGTGCCAACGTGTACCAAGACCGCCGGGTCAATCCAAGCCCCCACCCAACAATCTGTCTACCCGATCCGCAATGTGCCGAACCCGAGCACCTGGGAGACAATAAACTGTTCGGTTCATGCGGTCCCGGCAACAGATTGCCCTATCTACACTGGCGACACACTTTATTCGAGCTCGGCTAGTCCCACGAATTCGGGTATACCCGGGTGTATTGAGGTTTGTGACTGTTTTCTGACCGAGTGCATTGAGGTATTTTCCAGGCAGGGATTGAAGCATTTTATTCCCGCTGGCTGCAATACTGCACAGTATATATATATACTGCATTACAATTCATGAATTTATGCCATCTGGTAGACACGCGAAGCATTGCAGCCTATTAAATCCTAATCATTATCATTTAACAGATCAGCCGCCCGTCAGCCAGGCATGAACCCAGGCTGGGAAGGCAAACGCAACGGGGCTTGTCAGAGGTGAGGAGCGGCGCATTCCAGGTATCTGCCAGGTACATACTGGGTATTTGCTCGAATAAAGTGTGTCGGTGCAGTACCTTCCTAATAATGGAGTCCCTTACCACCACAATCTTTCTTTGTATCTGAGCATCCTGAGTCCCCACTGTGCTGGAGGAACTATTCCCCTGGCTGCTAGAGGAATTTTCCTTATCTTGTACATCGCCCCTATTTACATTTATTTTATGTTTGTTTTCATTATATATTATTTTTTCATTCATATATTTTTAATGTTTAAATCATTTTTTTGTTCAAGCATTTGGTTTTTCAACTCAATAATATATTGATTGATTTATTTCATTTTCTTATACTAATTATTATTAGCTGATATATTTATTTATTTGTTCCAACTATTCTATTACTATATATATCGGTCAATTCCAGTTTTTTCATTCCCTGACTATACAGCTTATTATTCGATTTCCCTTTTTTTCAAGTGGATACTGACGCTTTATATATATATATATATATATATATATATATATATATATATATATATATATATATATATATATATATAACAAAAAGCAGCAGCCAGCACTCCAAGCAACAAATGTAAAGTCAAGGTGCATGCTCCATAGAAATCAATATAGAAACCCTGTCTTCCCATAAGAAAAGGCACAAAAGCAGCAACACTCAGATAAAGCAAAAAGACATGTATTAGCAGTTACAAAACAGCACACTATAAACCCATAGTTTATAGTGTGCTGTTTTGTAACTGCTAATACATGTCTTTTTGCTTTATCTGAGTGTTGCTGCTTTTGTGCCTTTTCTTATGGGAAGACAGGGTTTCTATATATATATATATATATATATATATATATATATATATATATATATATATATATATAAATTATTATCATTAAAATCATACTAATATACGTTTATATGTATTGTAACGTTTGTCAACTAGTCTATCCACTCGATAGGTATTTTCTTTCTTTTAATAGAGATTTTCATTAAATTATGATGTTTCTTTTTAAGTTTGTATTCTTTTTTCTAGTGTTTCTTCATCTTTGGAAGTTATACCAAGTATTCGTATGTTTGTTTACATATAGACAGTGTTTTAATTCATAAATGTTTCTTAATAAATTGTGATTTTTTGTATTGCCCACGGCACATGCTGACGTCATTACGTTTGTGTCACTCCTGAGAGTTTCAGGAAGTGAACAACAAATGGACAGCAGCGCGCTTCATGGGTACTTAAGCAGACTGGTGAGTACTTTAGTTAGTCACCTTGAGAAAGAGCTCACGCTTGAAACTCGTTGGTGGGGGTCTGTGTACCCCGTAATGTAGCTGTATTTTTTTTGTGGTTTCCATTAAATTATTCTTTTTTATGGGCACACGCTCTCCTGGATTTCATTCAACTCTCTTTGTGCTCTCCTGAGAATTAGTGCCTGCTTTTTCCTTTTGCTTCGTGTCAAGTTACCCAGAGAAAAAACAGAAGCACACCCCCTACTGTGAAAGAAGAAACTTGGACAGCCAAAAGGACATTACCAACGCTAAATGTGAGTTATTTTATCACAAGCATATTCTCCAATCTGCCCCTTACTACATTGCTCGTGGGGACCCTAGCCCACTAGTCAGATTACTATGGAGTAGTGATTAATACAGTACATGATTGTTCTGTGTCCTATGGGTTGGTTATCCCTTATTCATTATCCGGGGGGTTTCATTTCAGGAATCATCATATGCATTTATTGAACTTTGCAATTTTTGTACAACATTTTGAGGCTTTTTTTCAGAGCATCACACATTTTTTAAATTTTGCTAGAGGAATTAGTCTCCCCCAGCATTGCCATTTCTGCCCCAACATTCTCAATGTCTTCACTCAACATGGCAAATCTATTGGGATGTGTCAGCTCAGAAACGACCTGCCTCTCCCTATTGCCCCTGCTTCCCCTTCTAACTGTCACCCAGCTACCTACCTGCTCCTCACTAACAGCAACCAAGCTACCTACCTGCTCCTCACTAACAGCAACCAAGCTACCTGCCTGCTCCTCACTAACAGCGCCACCATCTGCACCACTAGTCGAAGCAAGGGCCTGCTCAGTGAGCTCGAATTCCCTTTCAAGATTGCCAATGTCCCTCAATATTGCAAGTTGCCTCTTCAGATCAGCAATCTCTGATTCTAAAGAGACCACCTCCACACACCTCTCACAGCGGTATGCTCCTTGGAACAGCTGCTCCAAGTGCACATACATGTGGCAAGATGTGCATTTAGTGGCATTTTCAATCCTGCTCATTCTAGCAACTATGAAGTTTAGAAGTACTAACAGTAAACTGTACTTCAATAAATAAATATACCTTGTTTAACCGCTTCCTTGTTCAAACTGCTTCTGATTCTAACTGCACACACTTTAAACAACCAGCACTTCAAATCAACCACACAGATTAGTCAGTACACGCAAGCTGTCCTCGGCTAGGTGCACAAGTTGCCACCTCTGTATCTCCGCCGAAGGAAATATGTCCTTTAGTCCTTACAATATTCGTTCGGGAATCCTTAGCTCAAACGAATTCTGGAAGAGGGGTGCGAATCTTCGGTACAATGTAGTTAACCCCTCACACTCTGGAACCGCTGACGCTGTAACTTGGACGTATCTTGGTTGAATCAGGTGAAGCTGACTAGGACTGGGCTGCAGGCATTTTTATAGGGTTATGTGTCCTATCTTTAACATACCCAGCCAATCCTCCCGGGGGAACAACGTTTCCCACCTATCCCAGACTTGCCAGTAGCTCACAAAAAGGGCAGAAGTTGCTTAACTTTGTGGTTAAGACTTTCTCTGAAGAGTCTGCGGTTTAGGAAGAACTTCAGAACTTCAAGGGAGCCGCGGACCACAGGCACACTTATTCAATTGACGCTTGGATCAGTGCTAGAAGATTCCCCTTGTGTTGCGAATACAGTTTGCACATTTTCCCATTAATTCATAACACTGCAGCTAGCTTCTGAGCTGCAAAACAGGGACAATAAAGATATGGTATAGGGAAAACATGGCATTTTGGTGGCCACACAATTAATCCCTTCAGTCCCAACAAGGTTTAGAGTAATCAGCCGGGTATAATACCTTTATTATTGGCCTGGTTAACCCCTTCACCGCCACATCGCCCTCACCCTCTCTCTCATCCTCTGTTTCCTCTGCATACTCCTCGATGTCCAGGGTTATGTTCTGTGCTGGAGCAGCCACAGTTGTCCCCAGTTCCAGGGGAGAAGCCATGCCAGCTTCGTTGTGCTCCAGATCCTACTCCAGTTGAGCTGTAGTCCGACTGTCTGTCAGTAGCCAATAACCCTCACACTGGGTCACCACCTCTGACAATCCCAGGACCGATACCATCCTGAACGCTGACATTCGCCTTTGGGCACTAAACTTCAGTGACAAAAGAACAATGTGCTTTTCCTGCTTTGTGAAATCATGCATATGTGTACTAATTATTTTGAGAGCTCACATCTATGAGCTCCTCTTAATACTATAAACCCCGCAGGAAGTTATAGTCCAAAGCCTAATGATCCCACTTCTACCACCAGAAAAAAAGCCTGTCACAGGAGACCGGGACTTTTTACACCTTTTATATTTGTACCGGGAACATATATTAGGCAAAACAAGGTAGTAGAAACAAATGTAGTTTATTTCGGTAAACCCACGTACAACAAGAAGAACTACACACTTACGTGGTGTCTGGGGGGGCAAATCTAGGCTTTCCTAGGTGCAGGGCACCCGCTTGGATAAGCTTACTATGACCAGGATATACCCCCGGTTCTCCTGGTCCTCTTTTCCACTTCAGTTCCTAGCTGCGACCACTACATACGATTTGTAGAACTTGGCTGCAAAAGAAAGGACTTAGGGCCTCATGCAGTAAGCACGAAAAGCCGTTTTTTGCCATTTTCTCGCCGATAAGCTCCAAAAATCGGCATTTTGTAGCCGAAAAAAAACTTTTCGGCAGCCAGGTGCCGATAAGCCACTTTTCGCCACTTATCGGCACTTTCTGAACCGCGCCCAATTCTAGTAACCCCGATCAGCTTTTCGCTGCTGATCGGCACTCTAGAATTGAGATTTGTACGGCAATCCAGCCCGCCAACTAAAGTTGGCAAGTTGCTGTGGGAGAAGCATCGGCAAGGTCGACACTTAGAAAAAGTCAGGCCTTTTTCCTGCCTGGGATTCATGCCGGGGGTCTCCGGAGTTGATACAAATTAATACCAGCACCGGAGCCCCCCGGCATGCATCCGAGGTAGGAAAAATGCATTTAAAGCCCACTTCATTACCTTAGCGGCTAACCCCTAAGGCAATGAAGGGGTTAACTAGCGTGCCAGGTTTATTGTGGGTAGCGGGGGTGGGTGAAGGGGGTATTTGGCCCTTGGTGGCTGTTTAGGGCTTGCGGGGGGGGTTGCGGGTGCACTTAACCCCTTCAAGACCTAAGCGGTTAATACTGCTACGGTCATGAAGGGGTTAAGCCCTCCCGCTACCCACCCACAAGCCCTAAACAACCACCGTTGGGGCAAATACCCACTTCTCCCACCCCCACTACACACACAACAGCCCCACAATAAATAAATATATATATATATATATATATATATATATATACCCATTAAGGTCGAAACAGCTGTCTGTGGGTGGGTTTTCTGGGTATGCACCTTAACCATGGCTGTGCTCAAAGCTGTGACCATGCAGCAAGCTTAAGCCTATAGGGAACCATGTTAAAAATGGTTTTTGAAGCAAAAAGTGGCACTGTGTGCTCATTTGCATGTCATTTCCCAGAATCCCTTGCTGCAGTGGAAGTGTTGTGTGCTGGGTGATAATGGTGAAAGGTGGGGTTGCAGACCTGCCTAAGACATGCAGATGAGCATACAGTTGTATTTACATTTGCATAATTGCTTTGCTGTGGAGGGTTTTTGTCACTTTTTTTACTCACCATAACTTAACTCAGTATGGTAAACCCCATACTTTAGCTTCTTTGCATACACAGTTTACCAACCCCACACTGATGAGACCCATTAAGGTCGAAACAGCTGTCTGTGGGTGGGTTTTCTGGCTATGCACCTTAACCCTGGCTGTGTTCAAATCTGTGACCATGCAGCAAGCTTAAGCCTATAGGGAACCATGTTAAAAATGGTTTTTGAAGCAAAAAGTGGCACTGTGTGCTCATTTGCATGTAATTTCCCAGAAACTCTTGCTGCAGTGGAAGTGCTGTGTGCTGGGTGATGCTGTGTGCTGGGTGATAATGGTGAAAGGCGGGGTTGCAGACCTGCCTAAGACATGCAGATGAGCATACAGTTATATTTACATATATATATATATGTAGAGGTATCAGTACCGTGTTAGCCGAGCTTCAATAATCAAAAAATAAATAGATGATACCGTTCTGTGGCTAACGAAATGCTTTTATTTGTGCGAGCTTTCGAGATACACTGATCTCTTCTTCCGGCGATGTTACAATGAATGAAGCAAGGATAACTTAAAAACAGTGTCTCTTGGAATGTTATCTGTGCTTGTCCTTCCCCCGGTGTGGATGTGTTTTATGGCTAGAGGTGTCAAAGGGTAACTGAAAGCAAGTAAAGAAAGAGTGTGTATGTGTATCAGTGTGAATAAAAATGAATGGAGAGCCCACAGTATAAACAGTGCTCTACACAAGGTGTGTGTGGAGTGAGAGGGATATAAATGGTGTGGGTGGGTGTGGAAATGTGAGAGTTTGTAGCACAACTAAAAGTGTGTGTGGATACTATGTGGTCCCTATTGGTGTATATGGATGGAAAAATAAGGAGTATTAGTATGTGTGAGAGACAGCTGTGTGTGCATACATATAGCACAGTATGTACAGACATGGCCTTTAGCGCTCATGGGAAGAGAGTTCGCTAGTGTCAGTAATGACTCATAAAATTTCGATCTCTGTTTAGGCCACTGCTAAGTGTCCCGAACAGTTGCATACATTTGTATTCATGCAACCGTCTCTCTTTCGGGGTTTTAAGATTACCTTTGAGTATGGCAACCCTCAGATCGTTCATCTTATGGCCAGAGTCAGAGAAATGTTCGCCAACAGGACTGTCTCTTGTTCCGCGTGTGATGCTGTGGCGATGCAGGTTCATTCTCTTGTTTAGCCCCTGTCCTGTGTCACCTATGTAGTAGCAGCCCCCTGGGCATTTCATGCACATGATGAGGTACACGACATTGCTGGAGGAACAGGTGAACCCTCCTCTGATTTTGTATTCCCGATTCTTGTGTGGTATTTGTATTGTGTCTGCTGTGTAGAGCATTGCGCAGGTTTTGCATCTTGGGTCCTGGCATGGTTTTGTCCCGCATTCAGTTGTACTGCTGAATACTTTACTCCTCACCATAATATTCTTGAGATTATGGGGTTGTCTGTATGATAATAAGGGTGCTTCAGGGAAGACCTGTTGCAGTCTTGTATCTTCCTGGAGGATGGGTTGTAGTTTCCTGGTGATCTTGCGTAGGGCTCCTAGGTGTGGGTTATATGTGACCACCAAAGGAACCCTGTCGCTTGTCTCCTTCTGTTTGTATTCAAGTAGATCACTTCTTGGTATTCTGGTGGCTTTGTGAATTTGCTGGTCTACAATTCTGTGGTTATATCCACGGTTTATAAAGTCTGATCTCAAGGCTTTAATCCGCTGGTCTCTGTCTGCTGTGTCAGAGCATATCCGGTTGTATCGTATGGCTTGACTGTAGATGGTTGCATGTTTGGTGTGTGTTGGGTGGAAGCTGTTGTCCCTCAAATAGCTGGCTCTGTCTGTAGGTTTGCGGTATACAGAAGTCTGTAGTTGGTTGTTCTATATAGTAATGGTGGTGTCTAGAAAATGTACTTCATCCGGGGAATGGGTGAGTTTGAGGTTGATGGTCTGGTGGAAAGTATTGAAGTTGTCATAGAACTGTAGGAGGTCCTGTTCGCCAGAGGTCCAAATCAGGAGGATGTCATCGATGTAGCGAAGGTATGTAAGGGGTTTCAAGTGACAGGTGGACAGAAAGTCACTTTCCAGTTTTGCGCAGAACAGATTGGCATACTGTGGCGCCATCCGAGTACCCATAGCGGTACCGGTTGTCTGGAGGTATGTGTCATTTCCAAATGTGAAGTAGTTATGGGTCAGAATAAATTCAATGCATTTAGTCACTGTCTCTGTGAGTGGCTCCTGCGATCCCAGAAAGTATCTGCAGGCTGAAATCCCATCCTCGTGGGGGATGTTTGTATAAAGTGACTCTACATCCATAGTTGCTAGTAGTGTTCCTGTAGGGAGGGGGCCAATGGCATTCAGTTTGTTTAGCAGGTCGGTGGTATCCTGGATATAGCTGGGTGTGTTCCTGACAAGTGGTTTTAGAATGCCCTCCACCCAGCCAGAAATATTCTCGGTAAGTGTGCCAGATCCAGAGATAATAGGGCACCCAGGGTTACCCTCTTTGTGAATTTTAGGGAGCATGTAGAATGTGCCAGGTTTTGGGTTAGCTGGTATCAGGTCCAGAATTTGTTCTCTTGTGTGGATCGGGAGTGTTTTAATGATCCTGTTGAGTTCTCGCATGTATTTTTTAGTTGGATCCTCCTGCAGTTGGGTGTAGTACTTTGAATCAGAGAGTTGCCTGTGTGCTTCCCGCAGGTAGTCTGTGGTGTTCATTATGACCACTGCTCCTCCCTTGTCCGCAGGTTTGATTGTTATGTTGTGGTTGGCCTTTATCGATTCTATGGCTCTCCTCTCCATCAGTGTCAGATTATATGTTTGTTTCCTTACTTTGTCCAGGATGGTGGTTTTGGCGCTGTGTCTGAAGCTTTCAATGTATATATATATATATATATATATATATATATATATATATATATATATATATATATATATATATTTCTATATATATATAGGAAACCAGGTGTCCCACCAAGGAGACAAAAAACAGCACTCAAGGTATATTGCAAAAGTGTATTTGAAAAAAAGCAGGCACATATAAGTATATATATTACACCAACAACCCCTATACCCCCCTAACATACAGTACATATATGCACAGCAATGATACTATAGGCCGGCGGGGGCCCTCGGGTGTTACCCGCGGGCCTGCATTACCAATTCTGTCACCCCCCAAATTAATTTAAAAACACATACGTACTTATAAAGAAATACCCCCCCCCCTAACACATATAGTATAGTAATGGACACAATTACATTATCCACAAATGGATAATAGTGAATTTGCCCATTTAAAATACATAAAGAACAATAAATACTTGAAATACATATTGCACTCATCCTTGTCCGGCTGCCACGATGAAGGCCATCCTCATCTTCATCACCGTCCATGCCCCCTCTGATGCTGCAAAACATAAACAAGAATAAAAACAGCCAATGTAATGTCCCCTAACCCCTTAATCACCATAGCTGTTAGTAACCGCTACAGTCATTAAAGGGTTAACCCACCCTCCCCCACCACTCTGGAGGCCTACATACCCTCCCCCACTAATCCCCCACCCCGTGAGGACTAACCACCTCACTTAATACCCAGCCGGGAGGCCTACCCACATACCCTTGGGGCCAATACTCCCTTCCCCCACACCCAGTACCCACAATAAAAACAATACACAGCCCCACAATAAACATCATTATATTTATTAAATACATAACCCACCCCCTGTGCCACCCCATAAATACATGACTTATTATTTTACATACAGTGTTAATACCCCAGGCCCACTGGAGTCCCCGGTGGGCCTGACGGGTCACCTCACAGACTTCACAGTAGGTCAGCACCAAGTTTCCAACAGGGTCTGGAGGCCTACAGGTGGACCCCGCCAGGTGCCGTGGTCCACCAGGTGAGCTGAGGTGCTGACATCATATGCTGTAAACCAAGGCTGTTTTTCCTGAAGATCCTGACACCTTTCTACCTATTGTGTAGATCAATACGGTTTACTAATTGACCTGCTGTAAGTAGGCATTGCTACAGAGCCAAGACATATATGCTTTATCCAGATTGAAAAAAACTTATTGCACTATTGTATGCTTTCATTTTCTATTTTTCATGGTGTATCCCTGCTATCTTCGCTCCCTTCCCATCCCGGACAAGCTACTATTGAAAGGAATCTGTACATATTCCTGGAAGGTTGAGAATTTGATCAGTGATCACCTTGACACAATTATTTTGAATTTTATTTTATTTTTGTGCACTATTTAATCACAGATTGGGTGTGGTTAGCGCCGGTAACAAATCACTTTAAGTATGCTTAAATGTGTGTAATGTATTTTTTTATTAAATAGGTATACTTTTTGGTGTTGTATGCTGTACTTTAGGTCAGGGTGATGCTTGTTTTTTTAAAGTGGATTATTTTTGGTACTTATATTTTGTCAGATGGTAAATTTTTTGGAGCATGGTTTTGTTTAACGCTTACAATAGTTATGTGTGTGATTGATTTTGATGGTATTTGAATTGTTTTGGGATTTGATTAATTAATGGTAATTTATTTCTGTTGCCTTGCTTAGTTTAAATAGTATACTTGTTTGGATTTCATTGCATTTTGATTGGAATATTTTATTGTTAACATTGATTGGTTAACATTGATTCGGTTGCTCAGAATAGTAGTGATCACTCTGGGAAGAAGCCCACCGACGGGTGAAACTAGTTGAGTGTTAACTGAAGACAGCCTTCATGTGATTTTTTCCTGTTGTGACTTTACCACTGAACTAATGCAGCAAAATGGATTTCCCTACTCTATTCTGAGCAACCGATGCAACACTGCTGACTTTCTTATCATGGACTGATGCCTCCTGCTATTGAGCTACAGCTGAGTATTATCTCTCTCAGCTGTTTTGGCATCACTTGTCCTTGCAGTGATTCACACTATTGTGTGCTTTATATGTTCTGCTTCTGTTTGCTCATATGTTTATCATAGCTATTATGTGTTAATTCTTTGCTGCATCAGTAGTCAGTGTTTCAATCCCCTTTTTTTGGGTAATACTGTTCAGGGTGTGAGACTTATTTTTTGATCTCCCCAGTATGCCTCCCTCCCCCTTTTTTTTTCTTTTCCCTTGGTTGGTTTTTGATTATATATTTATTCCAATGCTGTGATTTGTATTTTACATCATAGAATCAGGCATCTATACCAGTGGGTAATATATATATATATATATATGTATTTTCTTTAATCTTTGTCTTGTTAAACTTCTTTAGTATCATTAATTAGTATATATACAGATACATATTTATTATTATTCAGATACACTTTAGTTTTTTGTTTGGTACACAGTATTCCTTGATATATAGTCACTTTTCACAGATATTATTTTGGCTGTCTTCAGTATGTCTTTGTTTTTAAGTTAGTGTGTCTTGCTGTATTTACAAATTAAAAATCTGTTCATTTTCAATCTCGGCAAAGCATTTGATTATTTTGAGCTATATTTTTCCTTTTTATTTTTTGTTGGTGTAATTTAGAGTGCTATTAAGGGGATTGTCTTTGTCTTTTTTGTGTGTTAGATATATATATATATATATATATATATATATATATATATATATATATATATATATATATATATATATATATATATATATATACATACAGTGGTTGACAAATCACCCAAAAATCTACTCGCCCAACAAAAAAATCTACTCGCCACCTAGTAGAGTGTACATGGTGCACAGATTTTATGCATCATGTATACAATGTAAATTCAATGTTTTGATTGGCATTTGATGCCTTTGATTGGCAGATGAAAATTATTTTATTAGGAAATAGGATTTTGTTTTACTGTGGCTGATATGGAGAAATGGTATTTTTTATTTGTGCATGTTTTTGTTAACCCTTAAACATTTCTTTGTATATTGGTTCATCATGTGTATATATATATGTATGTATATATATATATATAATATATATATATATATAAAATATATATATATATATATATATATATATATATATATATGCATATATATGCATATATATATATATATATATATATATATATATATATATATATATATATATATATATATATATATATATATACCGTGTTTGACAAATCACCCAAAAAATCTACTCGCCCAACAAAAAAATCTACTCGCCACCTAGTCCCGCCCCCAACCCGCCCCTAGTGCTGCCCCCAACCCCGCCTAGTCAGAACAACATTAGTTTTTGACATAAATGTATTTATTGTATTACATTATACTGTACTACAATTAGTCCTTGTTACGTGTGTGTGTGTGTGTGTGTGTGTGTGTGTGTGTGTGTGTGTGTGTGTGTGTGTGTGTGTGTGTGTGTGTGTGTGTGTGTGTGTGTGTGTGTGTGTGTGTGTGTGTGTGTGTGTGTGTGTGTGTGTGTGTGTGTGTAAATGTCGGATCTAGAAATAAAACCCAGGTGTGAATGACTAGTTTCCTGAACCCCTTAACCAGTGTCTGCACGTCCCCACTTCACAATATCTAAAGCAGCAATCCCGCCTGGAATCTTACCTGATCCGCAGTCCCTCAATGTCCAGGTACCCTCATTCACGCAATGTTATACATATACATATATGTTATACATATATACATATACATCATGAGAGAGAGAGGGGGGGTGAGAGAGAGGAGGGGTGAGTGAGAGAGAGAGAGAGGGGGGGGGGTGATAGAGAGAGAGGGTGAGATAGAGGGTGAGAGAGAGAGAGGGTGAGCTAGAGAGTGAGAGAGAGAGAGTGAGAGAGAGAGGGTGAGAGAGAGAGGGTGAGAGAGAGGGTGAGGGAGAGAGGGAGGGTGAGAGAGGGTGAGAGGGTCAGAGAGGGTGAGAGAGGGTGAGAGAGGGTGAGAGGGTGAGAGAGGGTGAGAGGGTGAGAGGGGGTGAGAGGGTGAGAGAGAGAGAGAGATAGAGATAGGGTGAGAGAGAGGGTGAGAGGGTGAGAGAGGATGAGAGAGGGTGAGAGATGGAGAGAGAGGGTGAGAGGGTGAGAGACAGAAGGCGAGAGACAGGGCGAGAGACAGAGGGGGTGATTGGGTGACGGGGTGATTAGGTGACGGGGTGATTGGGTGACGGGGTGATTTGGAATGGGGTGATTGGGTGACGGGGTGATTGGCTGGGGGGTGATGTGACACTTCTGGTATCACACACACACACACACACACACACACACACACACACACACACACACACACACACACACACACACACACACACACACACGAGTACACACACACACACACACACACACACACACTCCCATGCACACACACACTCCCATGCACACACACACACACACACACACACACACACACACACACACACACACTCCCATGCACACACACAAACACACACACAAACACACACACACACACTCCCATGCACACATACACACTCCCATGCACACATACACACACACTCCCATGCACACACACACACACACACACACACACACACACAAACACACACACACACACACACACAAACACACACACACACACACACACACGAGTACACACACACACACACACACACACACACACACACACACACACTCCCATGCACACACACTCCCATGCACACACACACACACACACACACACATTCCCATGCACACACACAAACACACACACAAACACACACACACACACACTCCCATGCACACATACACACTCCCATGCACACACACACACACACACACACACACACAAACACACACACACACACACACACACACACACACACTCCCATGCACACACACGAGTACACACACACTCCCATGCACACACACACACACACACACACACACACACACTCCCATGCACACACACAAACACACACACAAACACACACACACACACACACACACACACACTCCCATGCACACATACACACTCCCATGCACACATACACACATACACACACACACACACACACTCCCATGCACACACACACACACACACACACACACACACACACACACATACTCTCCCATGCACACACATACGACAGGGGGAAGAAGAGGAAAGACCGCGCGACCGAGCACCACCACTGCCCCACTCGCCCCCCCGCAACCATCTCCCGCCCCCCCGCAACCATCTCCCACAGTTCATAAGACCGGTCAAAGGGGCTGTCTGGTGGGCAGGGCGCATGGGTCAGGTTGACACCCATGCCACTTAGCATACCTGGGCTACACCCATTTCTTGGGGCCACTGTGTCTGGTCTCTGACTTAGAGGTGTCACTAGCCACACATCTGCTGTGCATCAGTATGCCAGTATTGTATACATTATGGGCCTCTGGGTCTTGTCATAATTGACACTCTTTTAGACAGGGGGACTCTAAATCTGTGGGAGCCTTTTGAGGCTCCATCATAAAAATAATTACAACCCTTTCAGGCTTGGTCATAAAAATACCGAAGCTCATTCACCCATATCACAGCTGGATGTCCAAGTAATTCCTGCTTAGACTTACAAAAAAATACTTCCTGCCTTACATTTAAGATCTGCTATCATGTGTTGGTTAGAGGGTATGGTAAGCAATGCATCCTGTCTTTTACCCTCACAGACAGGGAATGGCCTGCACATGGGGAATAAAAATGGCGGGGACAGGGCAACAACAGTAATGCATGGCAAATCAGGTATTAACCCTTTCCTCCCTATCACAGATAGGAAAAGCAGTTTTTAGACGTCCATGGATGGGAGGAGTTTTATTCTGGAGAAAACTGTCAACCTCACCACTGATTTATGAGAGGGGCTGGGTTTAGGTTGAGTTCAATGGGAAATAATTGTATAAGAACCAGGCTCAGCCTATGGCTATTGTCTTTTGTGCCTTGGTGATTTTGAAGATTGCTGTATGAACTGCCAGTCCAGAATTATGACTGCTTCATCATTCCATCTTAAAAAAGTGCCATATTTTGTCTGTTATTTGTATAATCTCGTGTGTTCACCTTTTTCAAGGAATAAATTATATTTTATCATATCTAAGCCTCGTTCAGTTCAACACAGTTATATTTTTGGTGTGTATTATTAATAGCCTGTCACAAAGTTACCGTCACACCAATAAACATGCTATTATGCCTTAAACCCTTCATTGCCTTAGCGGCAATCCGCTATGGTAATGAAGCAGCATTAATGTATTTTAATAATATTGTGCGGGAGCAGGGGGTCCCTTGAGCTGAACCGCATTGATTTCTGGCTCAGAGACCCCCTGCTTCCCAAGTTACAGGCCCCGGTATGTGGCATCGGTGCCAGTGTCAACGCCATCTTTATAGCGGGCAGTCGCGTATGGGATGCTATAAAGATGGCGGCGACACTGGCACCTGATGACCCATACCGGGACCTGTAACTGGGGAAGCATGGGGTCCCTGATCCACAATTCAATGCGGTTCAGCTCAGGGGACCCCCTGCTCCCGTACACTATTTAAAAAAATACATTAATGCTGGTTCATTACCATAGCAGGTAGCCGCAAAGGTAAGGAATTATTCTTTATTGATATGTGTGTTTTACTCATAGTGTAGATGTGCAGAGGGTCTCCGGAACTGAACCGCTTTGGTTTTAGGTCCGGGGACCCTCTGCTTCCCCAGATACAGGCCCCTTTATGGGGTGCCGGTATCCCTCTGCTTTGTTTACATTCCACGGTCACGTGAACGGGACATTTAATTGCAGAGGGATACCGGCACCTCATAAAGGGGCCTGTATCTTGGGAAGCAGGGGGTCCCCAAACCTGAAACCAATGCGATTCAGCTCCGGAGACCCCCTGCACATGTACACTATGAATAAAATTTGATTTTAAGTTTTTTTTATTTTGCCGAGGTTTGCGCAGAGAGATCGGCGGATCCCTCTCTGCTGCAGACACATCTTGGCAGGGGACGGCGTATCGCCAGGTTATCGGCACACAGACTGTCTCGCCACCGGCTACTCGGCGTGTTGCTTTCGCAGTGATTCGCCAGGGATTCGGCCCTTCCTGAATACTGTGAGGGCAACACGCCAAAATCATGCTGATATTGAACCCATGCCGAGAGTACTTTTTCGGTGCTTACTGCATCGAGCCCTTAGTCTCTGCAAGGCAGACTTTCCTAGCTTCAAAACAAAGCTGGCTGCTCTGCTATTTGCAACAGAGCAACTTTGAAAAGCCCGCCATAGCATAATCGACACGTCACTGGATGGTCATACATACACTCCGCTAAGCCTTCCTTAGCATGGGGGTAGGAGGAGCGACCAATCAGAGTGTAGGAACCCTAGCCCACTAGCCAATAGAAACAGGGGCTTGTCTCTTGGCTGACGTCAGAGGAGGAGGCATGCCAAGCTGGCTCAGGATGCCCCGTGGGTGGGACATACAAATTGACCAATGGGAAACACATTCTGCCGATTCCCCCAGTCAACCCATTGCCACCTACTGATCAGGCTCAACTGAGTCTGGCAAACCAGAGGTTCCTCCCCCCACAGGGGGTCTGTGTTCTCCGGACTCAGTATTCCACCCTGCCCTGGCTACTTAGCACCCTGACACCTCACAACATCCTGTCTCCTCTTTGAACCACAGACTCTATGCAGACTTGCTGGCACCTTAAAGCAGATGCCCAGGCTGACTGAATAGAGTCTTATAGGAAATGTATAAAACGGGGGGTGTGGCCTGGACATGGAGCTGAGCGGTCACAACACAGATAAGCTCCATAGAGGCACAATAAATAAACCTACAAAATAGGTTAAAATTGGATAAAGTGAGTTTAGAAAATAACAGAGGCATATTGAGGACAAGCCCTGGAAACCCCATATACATTTTATGGGAACTGACTGAAGGAGAAGACCTGACAATTGCCTTACTCGTTTCTGGCCAAGCTACGTAGGATGCGGTACACCTAAGATGGCCACCGGCTGCATTGAATGAGGGCCACCTCATCCAGGATCACATTTGCAAAGTGGGTGGCAAAATCCTAAGAACACCGGGGGGCTCAGTAAGTTTGTCACCCCTCCTCCCCCCATTAAATACGACCAAGCGTGATGGAGGACTGACACGGGGCTCTGTAGTATCCTAGCGCATTAGCAAAATGCCCACCATCGACCAAAAAGTACACCGGAGCAGTTAGTCCATCCCTGAGCCCTCCGGCGTGACACCTACCAGAACCGCCGACGTTGACGGTCGTGGGCGGTGGGGGTGCTAGATCAGGGGTCTGGCTTACCTTGATCCAGCTGCAAGATGGTCCCTGCCTGCCTATAGTGTGGAGAGATATGGGTTCTGCCACGAGTAGAGTTGCCAGGTGTCTTCTCCAAAAGTACTGGACTCAATGGCGAAAGGTGCGTCAGGCCACTTTGTCCAGGGAGGAAAATACCGGACACATACATGTCCAGAATTACAGTACCTCTCATTTTTTACTGGACAGAGTATCCAAATACAGAACAGTCCAGTCCAATACCGGACACCTGGCAATCCTAGCCACGAGTGATCGAGGAAGGCCTCCTAAGCCTCTGTCGCCCCTGGAACCTGGGACTGGCAGCAGCATTTGCCTTGCAGAAGATAGAGGTGCATGGCTGAGCAAGGGACCTGCACTCAACAGCTGCGTGCGGGGGCAGGCGTCTTGCCTGGGATCAGCAGTAAGTCGACCGGGCTGAGCACTTCACCCTATCCTGAGATTCAAGATGGCCGCCTGGAGCGCACAAAGTATGTAGATCGTGGGAAGTAGAGCTGATAAGGTACGAGGTGACCGCAACTGGAGGGGAGAGGCCGATTGGCCCCCACTGACTGTACCATCCATTGAGGAGCATAACAACCCCCCCCCATACATAAATAAAATAAAAATAAAGAAAAGATCCCAAAATGAATAGCCCAACCAGTTCCGGCCTGGGTGTGCTGCTGGGGAGCTGATGAGGTGGCTGGACCTGTCTCTTACATTATGTACTATACACAACTAACAGAGTCCCTGTTAGTTCCCTGCATTCCAGACAGATCCAAGATGGTTGCCACTGGCCTGTGTTAACGACACAGTATGACCAGACAGGCACAGGTGCTGTGAAGAGTGAAAAAGAGCCTAAAACAGATAGATGGCTGCCATGGGCCTTTGAAGCCGGGCAGCACACAATGCAGCAGCAGAGACTGGAAGGGGGGCACAGGGCTGATGGTCCTTTCACCCTCATACCCCCATTCCCATATAGACTATTAAAGTGATTTGGGGTGATTGTCAGGGCCTTATCCTCGTCCCAGGATAACAACAGCTAGATGCGAGGGGGGGGGGTCGCCTGACACGGGCGGAGGGTGACGTCTGCCAGGTGTTCTGGAGTGTGGGCCACAGTGATTCTCAGAGGGACGTGACAAAAGAGGAGATGACCGCTTGATATATGCACTCTGTCAACCTACACCCAAACAGACCAACAAGCATATGACATACGCAAAGCATAATTCTCAAAGACACCTGCAGTTGATATAGGTAACTCACCTATAAAGATGCCACAAACAAAAGTCAGGAAACTAGCCACTCAAGAATTCTCCAAATACTTCACAAAAAATAATATGTCAGGCGAAAATCAAGAAGATTGAGGCTCCAAGAGCGGAGCTCCGGATCTCCACTGAATCCAGACATAAGAAATGACAAGACAAGGATAACAAAAGCAGACCTAGATACTTTATTCCCCAAAAAATTGAACCATACAACGGGAAATTAAACAATATGTCACTGATCATAAACAAGACATTTTGGCACTGGGGACCAGAATGGGAAAACTGGAAGTGACAATGGTGGGCTCTCTCCATAGACAAGTCAATAGAAGTGGAGTAGAGCAAAGGTGCACTGCAACTGGAAAGATTCTTTGAAAAAATATCACGGGCAAACTCCAAAATAAAATAGAGGGTATTTAATGAATGGACTCACAAGTAGATGAACATGACAAACGCACCAACGTGTTTATCAAGGATAAAGTCCTACGGGATGAAACGCGTTGGTGCGTTTGTCATGTTCATCTACTTGTGAGTCCATTCATTAAATACCCTCTATTTTATTTTGGAGTTTGCCCGTGATATTTTTTCAAAGAATCTTTCCAGTTGCAGTGCACCTTTGCTCTACTCCACTTCTATTGCTTCTACACTCCAGGATTGCATGCAGAGGAACCACTATCCTGTATTGGCGCTCTGGACTTAAGTATACCCCCAGGGCAGGTAATTGGCAATAGCCTTTATCGTATTACCTTTGACTCCTAATGGGGTTGTTTATGCTTTAAGTGGGGTGTGCATTCTTGACCATCTCTGCGGTAGTCGTGCAGACTGACCGCTAGGTCTTTATTTTTGCCCCCCCCCTTTATATGATCATGATATATATGTGAGCCTATGGATTGAATACAGTGTTCCCTGTTTTGGATTATTTTTGTAACTATCAAGATGCTTATGTGTACACACGAATATTGAGTGTCGTTTTACTAACTTCTCTTCTATAGACAATTCAACCTGGAGGAGGTTTTTAGGATCTCAACAGAATTCTCCCTGTTCAAAGACAACGAAAAGACCTTGAGAATAGGGAAAGACGCCAAAACCTAAGGATCAGGAATATCCCAGAAGCAATTCCAATGGAGGACTTACTGTACAATCATACATCCAAAGGTTGTTCAAATCCTTAGTCCCAGACCTCAAAGAAAATACATTAATGAGGGGCAGGGCCCATAGATCATTAGCCCCGTGAAGCAACATCCTGTAGAGGGATGTAATTATATGAATGCACTACTTTGCAACAAAGGAACTAATCCTGAATGCCTGTAGACAGAGAGGAGGAACAGACATTACATTTGAAGGGGCCTTCATCCAGATCTTCAGTGACCATGCACGTATCACAATTGAAAGAAGGAGGGAAATGAGATCATTGACCGTGGCCCTAAGAAGCAAAGGAACCCGATATGGATGGGGGTTCTCTTCCCCCTAATCATAATGCTAGAGGGCAGACAGCTGTCATTCCGGACACTGGAGAAGTCGAGGGCCTGATGGAAAGTCTTGGCATTAGTCAAAGAAAAGACCATCCTCAACAGCAGGAAGGAAGGATCGTACAGCGAGAGGAAGATCAGAGAACAACAGGGGATCCCCCAAACACTAACGATTGAACAATTGAAAAACTTATATTCTTTCACACTGTTTAAACTGGTTTTATTTAAGGTGCCCATGATATGCGTAAGTTGATCTTCTCAGAAAGGCCAGAAACACCGAAGATGACGGAGGTCGGTGAGCCCTGGCTTTCCTCTCTCCCGTCCCCGTCCCCCCGCACTGGTCCTTGCTTGCCTGGTTGGTGGTGTTCGGGGTCGAGGGGGCTGTGGGGGGGGCAATAAGAATACAGAGATGCAGCATCCCAAGCAGAGAGATGGGCACCAGCTACTAGATACAATAAAAAGTTGGGTTTAGAATTCCCAAAGCTAGATAAGTTGGGTTAAAAGTTAGAAAAAATAAAATCAGATTTAAAGTTGGGTAAAGTTAATTGTTACGTAAAGTACTAAAATAGTTCAAGTGCCAATAGATGGTTTCTATGGTTGTTAAAAAAATAGCCGTAATTTGGAACGCATCCGACAAGGTTATAATCTACAAAGCTAATTAGATAATAGCGGGTCTGTAGAGGGGTGCGGGAAGATGGCCTATCCTGGAGATAAGGTCCCCATGCCCCCCTATAGAGCTCAATGCTCCACGCGCCTGATTCAAAATTTG
The DNA here is from genome assembly GCF_040206685.1 of Ascaphus truei. Lineage (NCBI taxonomy): Eukaryota > Metazoa > Chordata > Amphibia > Anura > Ascaphidae > Ascaphus > Ascaphus truei. The sequence goes on from NC_134483.1 coordinate 242,650,047, forward strand.
GTATGGTTACTAAGAGCAGGCACTAAAGGTACCAATAGAAATATTTCACTGTTTCATCTAAATATGTATTTGTGTTTTTCTTTTCCCTTTCCATGTTCCCAAATGCACCGGTCATCGACATCAAGTACACTCAGCGACAGCCTTCTGAGAAAAGAGTCTCCTCACCAAAAGGGTAATACTGTTTATGGCGGTAAACACTAAGATTATAATAATCTCAATTAATGTAAAAGGCTTGAACTCAAACGTTAAAAGAAAACTAGTCCTATTGGAGTTCAAGAGAAAAAATGCAGATATAATAATGTTACAGGAAACACACTTCAACACAATAGACCCTCCCATTTCTTAAAAAAAAATATACCCCAGGGCCTACTACGCCTCTGGCAACACTAAGAAAAGGGGGGTTGCGATTCTTATTAAGAACAGTGTACCCTTCATAGAGAAAGAAGTGATAAGGGACAAAGAGGGAAGGTTCCAGGGGGTACAAGGCACCCTCCCGGGTTTAGAAATAACCTTGGTTAATATTTATTCACCGAATGACCACCGGGTGGACTTCTTGGAATCAATTCTGAAGGAACTGAAAAATTGGGTAGGTGACTCAATGATTATTTTGGGAGACTTCAACATGACAATGAATAACAAACTAGATACCGTAGATCCAAAAATATACAGGGACAAAACACTCACAGCAGGGATACGAAATTTAGATGCATGATAGAAGGCTTCCCACTAATAGACACATGGAGATCTAGAAACATTAACCAGAAGGATTACACACAACTCATATTCCAGACTAGACTATTTTTTCCTTAGCCCAAAATTGAACCAGTCAATTCTGAAAACAGACATACAGTAGGCCCCATAACGTGGTCGGACCATGCCCCCATAGATATCCAAATTAAAACCTCCCTGCCGTCCTCAAAAGGCTTTACATGGAAATTTAATGACTCCATACTCAATCACCCAGAGGTTGAGAACAAAAGTGCGAACTCCTTGAAAGATTATTTCACCAATAATGTGGGTAGCGTGAAGTCTGAGACTTTGTTATGGGAGGCACATAAAGCGCACATCAGAGGGACACATATAGCTATTGCGACCCATAAGAAAAGAGAAAACACAAGAGCCATAAGGGTGTTAACAGAAGGGATCTCCAAGCTAGAGAAGGCCCACAAGGCAAATCCCGGAAAAAATATATTGAGGAAAAATATATATTAATAGCACTGCTGGAAGAGCTAAGAAACATACAAATGGAAGATGTAGAGAAGGCTTTAAGATGGACAAGGCAACGCTTCTATGAAAAAGGTAACAAAGCTGATAAACTATTAGCAAATAAATTAAAAGGACTAAAAACAAAATCAGGTGTCTACGCAATAAAAGAAAGGGAAGGTCACCCATGATCCAGAGGAAATAGCAGGGGAATTTACTAAATTATAAATTGATCTTTATAATCTAAATCAGGAACAGGGGCAAAATAAGTCAAATAAAAATAAAATAATATATATCCTGAATAACTGCAATCTCCCAGGGCTGTCAGAAAGTAACATAGGAGGGGGGGGGGGGTGTTAAATGCACAAAGCACAGTAGAAGAGATCAGAAAGGTAGTGTAGTTAAAGATCTCAAAACCTCAAAACCCCCAGGCCCGGATGGGCTGTCTAACATCTATTATAAGACAAATAAGGGAAGGAAAAAGCGCACAAGCAAAAACGGAGCAGGAAGGACCCAAAATCAAAAAATTAATTAAAAGGGCACTTTAATGTGACAAAGACCCATCCAACGCGTTTCGAACGTCACAACGGTTTTTTTTCATACTGAGTGAAACGCGTTAGAGGCGCAGGGGGCTGTTACCCCTCCTCTTGTTTTTTTAATACATGCTTTAATAAAGATTTTTTATAGCTCAGTCCAGCCTTTGCAACTTTTTGCTGCGTGGTCGTGCCCGCTGATTCACCCTCCTCCTCGGCAGGGGTGGTTTCTTCTAGTTGTGGATATAGTTTTCCAATAAATTAATTTTATAAACTCTTGTGTTCTGCCTGGCGATATCGATCCCTGGTATTAGTCCTGGTCTCTCGTGACACCACCTTCGTAAGCTTAGCTCACACATTTTCACAGCCGCCCTCCATGAATGCGATAAAAAAAGGATAAATAAGGTCATGACAATGAATGAACTTACAACATACGTTTGAGTGCTTAATCCAGCACATGGAGGGTTAACCCAGGAGAAAAAGCTGAACAATCAGGAAGTAAGCAGACACCTGACAACCAGCATGATGAGATATAAGGAAGTCTTTGCTGGTAATCAGGTGGCTGTCTCTCAGAGCTATCCTTGACAAGCTGCAATGCAGATGGATTCACAACTACATCTCTAAATTCACAGTAAGAACTGTTCATGTTATTTTCTGACTGTTAGATAAATGCTAATGGTTTGGTAAATGGATTAGCCAGCCAGCCTGATAGATAGGCTTTCAGTGTCAGTAAGTTCTCCCAATGTGGAGCAGGTTTTATTTTACTATGTTTTGTTTATGCCTTAAAGGGACAGTGTGCCCACATGTCTAGTTATGCTGTGTAGAAATAAAGCCACTCAAGATTTACTTTAACCTTAAACTACACGTGTGGACTACTGTATTGCCGGACCTCGGCTTCAGGCTGTCCTGCCACAGGGACCAATGGATTACATTTAAATAAGATAGATTCCAACCCAAAGTAACAAGGATAGGTCATAGAGCTGGGCGACTTCCTGACTTCTCACCTCGAAGAGAGGATTCCGGTCCCCTTTATAGCTGGCTGAGTCGAAAGATGGTGGTGAGACGACCCCCCACCCTCATTTTATGTCCTCCACCCATATATTAAAAATAGTTTGTGGCAGAATGGGTGCACCTCCTCCCATTTCCCCCATGATGGGGCTTCTCCCAGCCACAAAAGGGGCGTGCGGGGGAGAAGGGATAGGCGGACTGCATATCGTATCCCCTCCCAATGTGTGTATGTTTTTGTATGTTATATTATTCAAATATGTTATATTACATTAATATGATTTTCCCCTGTCTCTTTATTCTGTATCTGAAACGAGAAAAGTTCAATAAAAAAATTGTGATAAAGAAATGTATAATACACATAAAACATACATGGGGGCTTTTGGGGAGACTCATGACTGTAAGGGAAATAGGACTGAGATATCAGGGTTCCAAATCCAGCAGTCTGGCGGACACTGGGCAGTCCTGGTGTAATTCAACCTGCGTACCTGCAAATCATGCCTGCTCGCTGGGTAGAATTAAGATACTACCAGTAGCTCCGGCCCCCGAACTCCTGCACACAAAATAATTGTATTTTTGCCCAAATATCTCACCTAAAACTAACGCACAGAAAGTTTCATGAGTCTGGGGTAAAGGTAACATAAAAAGTGGAAAAACATGGGTCATTTTAACTTTTCATGTAATGATACCTTGCTAAAGTGCTAGGTAGCTGCCAGGGGCCCAAAGGTAACCAGAGGGCTTAACCTTTATTATATTGCCTTATTACCCTTGCCTGTAACAATCATGTTATCAGCACTGGGTCCAGGAAGAATGCTTAAAGATGTTAATTTACCTATAACACGTGTTACCCGATGTTTTGGTCCCCAAGTGAAAATTACACAATAAATATACTTATTTGGTACCAAAATGACCACACAGGGGTAAGGGATGTTGTCTTGTTGACATCACATTAACAACAGCAAGAGAATTATAAAATAGGAAGAAGAATATGACACAGGGCACATAATAGCAAACAGTACAAATAAAACTGTATCAATTATGGAAAAATTACTGTGTGCTCATTTGCATGACCTGTCTAAGACTTGCAAATGATCATACAGTAATATTAACTTATATATATATATATATATATAGGTATAAAGATTAGAGAGGTATAGAGATTAGAGAGGTAGAGAGGTAGAGAGGTAGAGGGGTAGAGAGGCAGAGAGGCAGAGAGGCAGAGAGGCAGAGAGGCAGAGAGGCAGAGAGGCAGAGAGGCAGAGAGGCAGAGAGGCAGAGAGGCAGAGAGGCAGAGAGGCAGAGAGGCAGAGAGGCAGAGAGGCAGAGAGGCAGAGAGGCAGAGAGGCAGAGAGGCAGAGAGGCAGAGAGGCAGAGAGGCAGAGAGGCAGAGAGGCAGAGAGGTAGAGAGGTAGAGAGGTAGAGAGGTAGAGAGGTATACTGAGTTAAGTTATGGTGAGTAAAAAAAGTGACAAAAACCCTCCACAGAAAAGCAAATATGCAAATGTAAATACAACTGTATGCTCATCTGCATGTCTTAGGCAGGTCTGCAACCCCGCCTTTCACCATTATCACCCAGCACACAGCACTTCCACTGCAGCAAGGGATTCTGGGAAATGACATGCAAATGAGCACACAGTGCCACTTTTTGCTTCAAAAACCATTTTTTAACATGGTTCCCTGAGGCCTGTTAAAAATGGTTTTTGAAGCAAAAAGTGGCACTGTGTGCTCATTTGCATGTAATTTCCCAGAATCCCTTGCTGCAGTGGAAGTGCTGTGTGCTGGGTGATAATGGTGAAATTAAGATACTACCAGTAGCTCCGGCCCCCGAACTCCTGCACACAAAATAATTGTATTTTTGCCCAAATATCTCACCTAAAACTAACGCACAGAAAGTTTCATGAGTCTGGGGTAAAGGTAACATAAAAAGTGGAAAAACATGGGTCATTTTAACTTTTCATGTAATGATACCTTGCTAAAGTGCTAGGTAGCTGCCAGGGGCCCAAAGGTAACCAGAGGGCTTAACCTTTATTATATTGCCTTATTACCCTTGCCTGTAACAATCATGTTATCAGCACTGGGTCCAGGAAGAATGCTTAAAGATGTTAATTTACCTATAACACGTGTTACCCGATGTTTTGGTCCCCAAGTGAAAATTACACAATAAATATACTTATTTGGTACCAAAATGACCACACAGGGGTAAGGGATGTTGTCTTGTTGACATCACATTAACAACAGCAAGAGAATTATAAAATAGGAAGAAGAATATGACACAGGGCACATAATAGCAAACAGTACAAATAAAACTGTATCAATTATGGAAAAATTACTGTGTGCTCATTTGCATGACCTGTCTAAGACTTGCAAATGATCATACAGTAATATTAACTTATATATATATATATATATAGGTATAAAGATTAGAGAGGTATAGAGATTAGAGAGGTAGAGAGGTAGAGGGGTAGAGAGGCAGAGAGGCAGAGAGGCAGAGAGGCAGAGAGGCAGAGAGGCAGAGAGGCAGAGAGGCAGAGAGGCAGAGAGGCAGAGAGGCAGAGAGGCAGAGAGGCAGAGAGGCAGAGAGGCAGAGAGGCAGAGAGGCAGAGAGGCAGAGAGGCAGAGAGGCAGAGAGGCAGAGAGGTAGAGAGGTAGAGAGGTATACTGAGTTAAGTTATGGTGAGTAAAAAAAGTGACAAAAACCCTCCACAGAAAAGCAAATATGCAAATGTAAATACAACTGTATGCTCATCTGCATGTCTTAGGCAGGTCTGCAACCCCGCCTTTCACCATTATCACCCAGCACACAGCACTTCCACTGCAGCAAGGGATTCTGGGAAATGACATGCAAATGAGCACACAGTGCCACTTTTTGCTTCAAAAACCATTTTTTAACATGGTTCCCTGAGGCCTGTTAAAAATGGTTTTTGAAGCAAAAAGTGGCACTGTGTGCTCATTTGCATGTAATTTCCCAGAATCCCTTGCTGCAGTGGAAGTGCTGTGTGCTGGGTGATAATGGTGAAAGGCGGGGTTGCAGACCTGCCTAAGACATGCAGATGAGCATACAGTTTTATTTACATTTGCATATATATATATATATATATATATATATATATATATATATATATATATATATATATATATATATACATAATACAATGCATGTGCTTTCTTTGAAGTCTGCAGGCAACCGGAGATCAAACGAACTGCAGCTGTCTAGTTCTTAAGGCTATTACAAGATTTCCGACATCAATGAATGCAATTTGAGATTTGAGCCCTTAGAGACTACTGTAGATCTCTGATGGCCATATCAACTTATTGACCCCAGGATTGCTATGAGAACTAATTCAACATTTTTTTATAGCATTACTTGATAAGCCTAGAAATTAACATAGTGGTCACCTAATTTGGTTTAGTACTTTATTTATTAAACATATATTGTTTTTTAAATTCTGGCCCATGTAAATGACATTGAGGAAATTGGTAATCTTGAATAATAATGCATTTTTCCTGAGCCCAGTGCTGATAATATGCTGATAATATGCTGATAATATGCAGAAAATAAGTGAACCTCTTGAAATTATCCCAGACATGTCATCCTGCTCCACAGGTGGGGACTTGAGGAAGGAGCGTAGAGAGAAACTTGGGGAGAGAGAGACTTGGGGAGGGGAGAAAGATTTGGGGAGGGAAGGGAGTGAGAGACTTGGGGAGGAATAGACTTGTGGAGAGATTGGAGTGAGAGAGACTGGTGGGGGAAGAGGTGGGAGTGAGAGAGACTGGTGGGGGAGAAGGTGGGAGTGAGAAAGACTGGTGGGGGAGGAGGTGGGAGTGAGAGAGATGGGTGGGGGAGAAGGTGGGAGTGAGAGAGACTGGTGGGGGAGAGGGGGCGAAAGAGACTGGTGGGAAAGAGAAAAAAGGGGAGAGAGAATTGAGGAAGGGGATATACAGTAGAGTTAAAAATGAGAGAGTGAAAGGAGGAGGGAGAAAAAGGGGGTGGAGAGAGTACATATAGGTGCAACTGCCTGTTGTCGACCGAATCACGAAATAAAACCCTGATCAATTCTACAAAAACCCCACGAGATGATACGCAGCAGATTTAATGGCCCATCGGATTAACACAGTGTTTGAATGGGACCCTGTGGGAATTTTTTTATGTACTGTATTATTTGTGGCAACGGAGGACATGGACGGTGATGAGGATGATGACATCCTTCATCGTGGCAGCATGGCAGGGGTGTGTGCAAGATTTATTTACTTTATTTATGCTGCTTCATGTTGAATTTTAAATGGACAAAAGCACTATGATACGTGGATAATAGTTATTTTGCCCATAAATGTACTGTATGTGTTAGGGGCGGGGTGTATTTATTTAAAAGTGTATATTTTTTGTGGGGGCACACGATTGGTACCGCAGGCCAGCGGGGACACCCAGACTCTGACGGGGATCACCCGAAGGCCCTGTACTCTCACGGGGATAACCCAAGAGCCCCGGACTCCCGCACTAATCACCCAAGGGCCTCAGACTTCCATGGTTATCACACGAGGGCCCACAGACACCCGCAGGGATCACCCGGGGACACCCGCCAGCCTGTTGTATCAATGCTGTGCTGAAAAAAATGTAAACAATGATTTTCTCACTTTTGCGCCAGCGTTTAGCTGGTGAAAAGAAATGATGATTTTTTAAAAGTGCGATACACTTATTACTGCTTAGTGAATCCCACTGACTGTCAAAAAACGGCGCATTTGACATTTTTTGCCTGATCATATTATTATTTTTTTCACTGACTGTTTTCCTGAAAAATGCCTTTTAAGAGCGATACTGCGGTGTTATCACTGCTTAGTGAATCGCGCTGCACGCAATATCGGTCTTAAAACACATTTGTCGATCTTAAAATTACTTTTCACTGCTTAGTGCATAACCCCCTGTGTCTGCATGCAATTAAGTAATGTTCTTTCACAGGGGCAACAGCCTACATGACAAGAGTTCATCTTTAAATTGGCCCATTTTTTAGTGGCATGCAGTGTGGAGTTTAACAGGGAAGATTATTGGACTAATCTCTTAAAATCCTAACAGACTTTGGGCCTTATGCATTAAAGTCTGATAGAAAAAATCGCCATTTTTGACAGCGTTGCTATCACGGTATGCAGAAATCCCCGAATACCAGTGATAGCAACATTTGCAAACATGGCGAGTAGCCGTCGCCGAGATGATCTGCCCTCCGAAAAGGGCTCACCCGGTAAGTTGATTCTGCTGCAGAGAAAGAGCCGCCTCTCTCTGCGCAAATCTAGCCCGAAATAATAAAAATATTTTTATTTAAATGTTATACTAATTACTAATGATTACTGATTACTAATCAGAATAGCTGTGCTTCATTCCCCTTTAACATGACGTCACCAAACCCACATGGCCACAGTCACATGGTACTTTTAGCGAATCAGATTGTGAGAACTATATCCCCAATCTGATTGGTTGTAGTAGACCATGTGATGGCAGCCATGTTTGATTTTGTGACGTCATGTTAAAGCCATTCTGATTGGCTGGCTTCAGTCCCTTTCATGATGTCACATTTAAAAAAAAGGACAAATGGTTTTCACAGCCAATCAGATGGTGTGGGAACCATTTGCCGCCCAAATCTGATGTCATAGGTCATATCTAAGGCAGTGACATCTCATTTGAGCTCAAGAAGCCATCGGGTCAACATTGTGGATTTAAAATGGGGTTATTAGATTAACAGATGAAGATAGAGAGAAGATATAAAAAAAACAAGAAATAATCATAGATGAAGAAAGAAGAAGACGATGGAAGTTTACAGAAGAAGAATTTTGTTACCTGTCCTTGATCTTCACGGTGGATGGCGTTGAATTGTGTTTCGTGACGTCACGGTACGAGAGCTTGCTGATTCCCAGGATTCGGAAGGCCAATGCTTCTAAAGGTAAGATAAATATTGAATGTATGTACTATTAGTTTTACAGGTTTTTTGGTTGGATTTTTCTTTTTTTTATATTTTTCATTTCCCATTGGCTGCTAATGTAATAATCTGTGCCTGTTTATGGTACAGATGAATACTGTGGGAGCCAATGCGTTTTTTGGCAAATCCATTTCTTCTATTGACTGTTTTATTTTCTATGTCTGTTTAATGTTTAGATTAAATTGATTTGAATTGTGATGCCTTGTTTTTTTCTTTTTACAGATTGGTTAGCGATTTTATTTAATTATGTATTTTGATTGCTACTAGTTTTCATTAATGTGTTGCCTAGTGGTTGTGTGAATTAATTGTTGTGTTGGTTTCTGCTTTTAGGTATTAAATGTATTTTTTGGCTAGTGGTATGATTTATGTTATTGATTGCATAGTGATTTAAAATAGTTTATTGAATGCCTAGTGGTTTTATTGTTTTAATTGATTGGCTAGTGGTTTTATTTAGTTAATTGCTTGGTTGGCTAGTGCTTTTCATTTTTGTTTCTGGGTGTTTAGGGGCTTGTTGTATCTGTTTTAGTATTGTGTATTTTTGACATTTATGCTTTTGTATTAGTGTGACCATTGACTGCTATTCTAGCTTATCATGTCCATATTATATGGGTATGATGTATTACTATCCCACTCAATGGGTACAGGATGGGTATAGTGGGTCCGGAGTGCGTGGTTAGGTCTCCCGAGTGTATAGTGAGGTATGGTGGGTTAATCCCTTAATTACTATAGCGGTTATTACTGCTAAGGTGATTAATGGGTTAGGGGCCATTAGATTGTATTTTTTTATGTATTGTTGCTGGCATCAGAAGACATGGCCATGCAGTATGCTGATGAGGATGCCCTTCATGTTGGCAGGGGTAAGTAGAATGGTTTTATTTAATTTATTTATGCTGGCTGGCTAATGTTTAATAATGGGCAAATAATCTATTATCCATATCTGGATAATAGTTATTTTGCACATTACTGTACTGTATGTGTTTGGTGGGGGGTGTATTTATTGAAATGTAGGCCATGTTTTTGTTTTTTTTAAATATAGGAATGGCACTGCAGGCCAGCAGGGACCCACAGGGACCACCCGAGGACCCCGGCACGCCCACGGAAACCACCTAGGGCCCCCCAGAAATCTGCTTAGATCACCCGGGGACCTGCAGGGACCACCCGAGGGCCAACAGACACCTGTGGCGATGACCCAGGGACCCCCAGACACCCGCGGGGACCACCCATGGACCCCGTTGGGGCCTACAGACACCCATGTGGACCACCTGTAGGCCCACAGAGCCTAACATGGACAACCCAAGAGCCCACAGACACCAGTGGCAACCCCCCAGGTGCCCTCTGGGGCCTGCGGACACCCATGGGGACCACCCGGGGAACCCCGCCAGCCTGTGGTATTAATCCTATGTGTAAAAAAATAAATAATGGTTTTATGTGGGGGCACAGGTGGTATGTGGGTTGTGTATTGTTGTTTATTAAATATTGTAATTGTTTTTGATGGCCTAGGAGGCTGCTAAAAGGGCGCTAAGGTAATGAAGGGGTTAAGTACACCCACAAGCCCCCCGCAAGGCCAAATACCACCTTCACCCACCCCTGCTACCCACACTAAGCATGGCACTGGTGGTTAACCCCTTCACTGCCTTAGCAGTTAGCTGCTAAGGTAATGAAGTTGCCTGTAAATGCATTTTTCATGCATCTGATTCATGCCGGGGGTCTCCGGTGCTGATATTAATGGGTATCAGCAACAAAGTCTCCCAGCATCAATCTGATGCAGGAAAAATGCATTTTGTTTTCTAAGTGCCGTCTCGCCGCTCATCGGCAGCTTCTCACCACCTTCTTGCTAACTTTTTGTGAGGGACGATTTTCTAGAGCCATGATCAGCCACGATAAGCTAATCAGGGCTACTAGAATCGAGTGAGTTTGAGAAGCTGACGATAAGCCGCGATAAGTTTGGCGGGGTTTTCTAGGCAAAAAAGCAGCGATTTTTGTTCTTATCGCTAGCATATCAGGGCTTACTGAATAGCAATAGGCTTTTTTGGCGATAAGCTGGAGAAAAGGGGCTTATTGCTTCTTATAGCATGAGGCCCTTTATCTTCTCCTTCTCTTCTCTTCTCAGGTAGGACATCTTTGATCCTGTCTTCAACTCACCTTTTGTGCATATTTGTAATTTCAAGTGCTAACACCTGGGTATGAGAACTGTCTGTCTACAAATAATATTTATCTTCAATGCCTCACATATGCTAATTGAATTGTGTCTGGGCAGAACTTAATTGAGTCTGGTGACTTCTTAGACCTATACAGCTAGGGACAGACTTGGGGAGCAGCAGGCTACATGTAAAGAGGCCCTCTTTTTTTTTTTTCAAAAATTTTTTATTAGGCAGTAGTAATTGTTAACAAATTTGCTAAAAACAGATCATATATGGCCTAATACAGTTTTCAACATTTTTAGGAGAAAGAGAGACTCCGCGTCCCCCTGTTCCTCCGGGGTCAATCGGGATGGCGCGGAGTTGAAACAGAAAGAAGGTAGAAGGGAAGGAGAAGAGTGGGGGGGGGGGGGAGGTGGGTGTGTCACCCCCTTGTCCTGGTTTGTTCAAGCAGTTGTCGTCTCCTGTTAGGACCTCCGAGTCTATCCTCAGAAGGTAGTTCTATTGGCCTGGGTCATACGTGTATACCACGGATCCCAAGTTTTGTTGAAGGCGGTGGTGGACCTTTTCACAAATGCAGACAGTCTCTCCATGTCTTTGACTTCATTAATCCTGTTTATTACCGTCTGTCTGGAGGGGGGGACACTTTCTTCCAGGCGGCCGCCACCGCACATCTCGCCGCCGTGAGGATCAAGGAGATTAATTTGCCTGTTGGTCGGTCCAGTGTCTCTAAGGGCCTGGCCAATAGGTAGGTCAGCGGTTCAATTGGAATTGTGAGGTCTGTGACCTCTTTTATAAGATTATGTATTATTTCCCAGTATTTTTGAATTTCTGGACATGACCACCAGATGTGGGCCATGTCCCCCCGATGACCGCAGCCTATCCAGCATAGGTCGGAGGCCAGTGGGTAGATTTGGCTAATTTTGGCTGGGGTAAGATACCAGCGGAACAGGATTTTATAAATGTTCTCTTTTATTGTGGTGCATATGGAAGTTCCTGAGGCTGTTTCCCAAATACTTTCCCAATCCTCTCGGTCTATAACAATGCCCAATTCTGCTGCCCAATGCAGCATATAGTCATGTGTTGGAGCTTCTGAGGCTCTCTCTAGCTCTGCACATATTTGTGTTATGAGACCTTTCTGATGGTCAGGCTCCCTGCAGAGCCTTTCAAAGCCAATGAGAGATTTGGAAATTCCAACGTTGGGGATAATGTTTGAATAAAGTGCCGAATTTGTAGATATTTGAAGACGTTTAGGTCTCTTAGTTCATATTTGGTTCGTAGATTTTGAAAACTCAGGAACTGCCCAAAGCTCAAGAAGTCGACAATTGCTCTAATGTTTTTGGTTTCAAATTGGTCAAGTTGTCTGGGCTCACAGCCAGGTGGGAATTTTGGGTTTTTGTGAATTGGTGTAAGTTGGGAGTGAGGTGATGTGAGCTTAAATTTATATCTGCATTTCGTCCAAATTTCCCAAGTGTGTCTCATCGGGCCTAATTGGAATTTGCTACTTGGCATGTCCTCCTTACTCATGGACCAAAGGCAAGCTGGTAGTGAGGGCGTCCCGGCATAATATGTTTCTATACCAAGCCAACAGTATTGTTTTGGGTTAGTGTTCCAGACCACTGCCTGTCATAGTTGTGCGGCCAGGTAGTATCTTGACACGTCTGGAACTCCTAATCCTCCTCTCCCCCTTGGGGCCAGAAGAACCGTTTTGGCAACTCTAGGTTTTTTACCTTGCCAAATAAAATGGAAAATTGATTTTTGAATATTCTTTAATTCTGAGCCAGGGATGGGGACCGGGAGTGTCTGGAAATAATATAGTAACCTAGGGAGTATGTTCATTTTAACCGAGACCATCCTCCCGATCCATGATATTTGGTATTCTCCCCACTTGTCTAGGTCTTGTTTGATTTTTTTGAACAGGGCCGGATAGTTATGTTGATATAGAGTTTGGTAGGTCCTCGATATCTTAACTCCCAAGTATTTGATACAGGAGGAGCTCCAACGGTAGTTAAAATTTAATTGGAGGAGTTTCACCTCTGGCTCTGGCAGGCTTAGAATCAGGGCCTCCGATTTGTCTTGGTTTATCTTATAACCCGAAATTTGTCCAAAATCATGGAGTTCTTTATGAAGGTTGGGTAGGGAAATTTGGGGTTTGGAGAGGGTTAATATGACATCATCTGCAAATAGGGATATCTTGTGCTGCCTTTGTCCAATTTCTATGCCGTGGATGTCACTATTGAGTCGTATTGCTGATGCCAATGGTTCTATGGTTAATGCAAAGAGGAGAGGAGACAAGGGGCACCCCTGTCGAGTACCATTTGTGATCTCGAACCTCTGGTTATTGCCGCCTGATAATTTTACCGTTGCTGATGGGTTATGGTATAATATACGGACCCCCTCTAAGTATGCGTCTTTGAATCCGAATTTACGCATAGTTTGGTCCAGGAATTGCCAGTTTATTCTATCGAACGCCTTCTCTGCATCTAGGCTTAACAAGAGTGCTTTGGTCCCTGAGAGGTGGACATGCTCAATTATGTCGATTATCTTCCGAGTGTTATCTGAGGCTTGTCTGCCCATGACGAATCCGACTTGATCTATATTTATTAGTCTCGGTAAAATGGGATTTAATCTGTTTGCCAAGATTTTACTGTATAATTTGAGATCACTATTGAGTAGGGAGATTGGACGATAGCTTCCACACTGCATCGGGTCTCTGCCTTCCTTGTGAATAATGGCCAGATTAGCTAGAGACATTGATGCGGGAATCTGGTTCCCCTCCATGAAATGGTTAAATGTTGCTAGAAGATGTTTGGATAGTATGGGTAGGAATCTTTTATAATAGACATTGGTGAAACCGTCAGGGCCAGGAGACTTGGTAATCTTTAGTGATTTGACCGCTATTTCCAGTTCCTCTTTTGTTATCTCAGCATTGAGGACTGTGTTTTCCTCCTCCGTTAAGGTGGGGAGTTGACATTTATTCAAATATTGTGTTATATTGTCTATAGTTATTGGCGTGGAGCGGTCATTCTTAGATCTAAGGTTATATAACTCCGTGTAGTATTTAGTGAATTCCTCTGCAATTTTATTATCACTATATTGTATCTCACCAGACTTGCTTTTGATAGCCGTTATTTGGGATCGCTTTTGCACCCCTCTTAGTTTACTTGCTAAGAGTCTATCTGCCTTGTTCCCCTTGTCATAATATAATTGGTTTGTCCATTTAAGGGCTTTTTCCACATCCTCCAGCTGAATCTGCCTAAGTTTTGATCTAGCTGTTGTCAGCATTTTATATAATTTCTTAGTAGGGTCGGCCTTATGGGCTTGTTCTATTGTTTTGATACTATCGGTTAATTCCTTGATTTGTGTTAGGCGGGCTTTTTTCCTATGGGAGGCGATGGAGATGATTTTTCCTCTGATGTTTGGCTTATGGGCTTCCCATAGGATTGCTGGAGAGGAGACTGTACCTGTGTTGAAAAAGAAATAGTCCTTAAGTGAGGTTCTTATTTCCCTTTCTATCTCTGGGTGGTTTAATAGCGAATCGTTAAGTCTCCAGGAGTAGTTTATCGTTTTTTCAAAGGGGAGTGATAATGTCAAGGTGATTGGGGCGTGATCCGACCAGGTGATTGAGCCAATGTCTGATTCAATAGTTGCCGCCAGTACGTTTTTTGTGGTCAGGAAATAGTCTATTCGAGAGTAAGTCTGGTGAGGAGCTGAGTAAAAAGTATAGTCTCTCTGGCCCTGATGTTGGGATCTCCATGTGTCCACCAATGAAAATTCGTTTAGAATACCCCTAAACCTTTTCCCCTTGATCTGGGATTGGGTTGTACGGGACCCATCGTGGTTGATCTATCCTCGGCGGGATTCAATACCATGTTTAGGTCTCCTCCCACTATCATCGAGGATAGAGGATAGATATCCCGCTTCAACGCCCTCGAGAACTGTCTGCAGGAATTCATTTTGGTTTTCGTTTGGGGCGTATACATAGATCAGGGCAATTGTCGAGCCCGCTAAGGAGCCATACACCACTAGGAATCTACCCTCTGGGTCCGCTGTTGTTTTGATATGATTGAATGGGGTGCCTTTTCTGATCAGGATAGCTACACCCCTTTTCTTACTACTGAATGAAGCAAAAAAGCTTATTGGGAACATTTTTTTTAATAAATTTGGGGGGTCCTGAAATGTGAAGTGGGTCTCCTGCAAGAATATAATGTCCCCCCCCTGTTTTTTTCATGTCCTGAAGGGCCAATCGTCGCTTTCTATTATTTTGTAGTCCTTTTACGTTTAAGGATCTAACTCTAATCGGGGCTGTCGTTGCCATTTTAATGTTTTAATTTTGTAGTGCGTAGGCCTGAGGTCTCAGCTTTCCCACTAGTCGAGACCTTGCTCCCATTTTTTGGTGAGATGGTGCGTTTGGGTGTATAGTTCTTTTGAGTAGGGGGTATGGATTCAATATCTTTCTTTGGGGGCTTGTATTCGAGCTGTTCAGGCGAGGGGGTGGTTGGGATAGGGTAGAGGGGAGGGGGATAGATCTGCTGGGACAGGATCAGCAGATAGAGGAGAAGAGAGAGTAGGCCTTGGAAGGGTCCTAATGTGATTTTGCCTTGTCTCCTGAAGACCGGCATCCGGGTAGGTTTACCCGTTCTGGGGTGGGTCCGGGGCCCGAGGTCAGGGGTGCAATAGTGAGGTCCTGGCCCTCTGTTGCTTGTGTGGCCCTTCGGCCCCTCGACCTTTGATTACAGGTATGTGGGGAGGGGGGGAAGGGATGGGGGTGGGCTGCTCGGGGGGGAGGGGGGGAGGGGAGGGGAGGGAGTGGGGGGTCTGGTATTGGGAGTGGGGGGGGAGGTGGGAGGGTAAGGGGGGAGCGGGGGTAGAGGGGGAAGGGGAGGGAAATGAGGGGAGTGGATAATAGAGAGGGGGGAGCGGGGTGGGCAGGGGTATGGAGGAAGGGGGAGGAGAGGAGCTGGCAAGAGGGAAGAAGAAAATATAAGGCATGGTCTGTAATTGATCAGTAAAGCGTAATATGATACTGTTACGTCATCTTTTGCATGGTTATAAGACATGGTACATACTGTATTTTGATAACAACATTGCAGACGTTAATATGAATATGGGGAACAACTTTTCACTTCAACATTTTGTAGTCCAGAGTTCCTCTGGCTTTGCCTCGTCTGTGGCGTAGGTACCCTGTGGATTGATTCTAATGTGTCACAATCCGTGTTTGGCGTGGTGCTAGTCAACTTATACCTAATTTGCACTTCTTAAAGGTAATCAGCGTGTAGAGTAAGGCGTGTTTGAGGCGTGCGTTGGTTGTGGTTTGGTTCTTGATACATACCTGAGTGCGTTTTTAAGATATTTGTAGTGTTTAAGTGATTTATTCAGAAGTGTTATAGTATCTTTAGGGTGGGGAATTGTACCTTTCGTATATTTACGCACTCTCAGTTCTGTCATATAATATTATACCTTTGGGCAAGTTCGGGCCCGCCATACATTGTTCCATGTTTATTCATGCTCACACCAGGCCATACCATGGTACATTATACATTGCTTGCTTCTGTGTAGTATCCATGTGTTTGCAGTCATGTGCCTATGGGGTAAACATTTAGGCATTACGTGTGTCTCAATGGTATGAGGGGGGGGGAGGGAGGGGGGGAGAGGGGGGGGAGGGGGGTAGAGGGGAGGGAGGGGGGGGAGAGGGGGGTGGAGAGGGGGGGAGGGGGGGAGAGGGGGGGGAGGCGGGGAGGGGGGGAGGGGGGGAGGGGGAGGGAGGGGGGGGGCGGGAGAGGGGAGGGAGGGGGGGGTGTGTGGAGAGGGGGAGGTAGGCTAGAGTCTGTAAATGGTCAGCAGTGGTCCCTAGGGTACTGTTGCCACATCGTTTGCATAGGTATAATACACGGTTCGCAATTTGGTTACAGCAGTACATTTGTTGACATAGCTATGAGGATCAGCTTTACAGTTTTACATTTGGTAGTGCAGGTTTCCTTGTCACACATGGCGTATACATTCTGTGGGTTAAGTCTTATGTGTTGAGGGGGCGGGAATTATGCCAGCTCATATCTGGTCCCTCAGCACATAATTAAACAGTTTCCAATACAGTCATGATACGTTCAGCAATATACATTACAGTGCGTCTGCATTGTGGTTGTGGGTTTTAAAATTTAGGGTATACATTTATTTATTGCATTTAATCCCTCTGTGTGGGAACAGCGGGACACTTTTGGGGTGTACCAGTGAGATCGTGTAGGTTCACTTGTGTTACCCCGCCCGTTATGATTAGGGTCTAGCGCTCCGGGGGTTGGGGGGGGTGGGGGGGTTAGTAGGTGGGGGGGAGGGGAGGACATCGCCGGTGGGGGTGGGTGGGGTGAGGGAGGGGGCTCCCATTCAGGTGAGAGGCTGACGGTGGGGGCAGTTATGTCAGCGTTGCTGGTGCCTTGTTTAGTTAACCCGTAGTGTGTGTATGTGTGATTGCAGTGTGGTATATTGTTATACAGCTTACAGTCAGTTTCACGACACCCAGTGAGTCTGATGTGTGCTTCTCTGACGCAGCGCTGTCTTTCTGTCAGCTGGTTGGAGCCCTCATGGGTGAGGCTGAGCTCTTGGGTCAGCGGGTCCAAGTACGTGTCTATTTGGGTTAGTAATGGATGGGGGGTGGGGAACAGATGGATTGGGAGGGGGGGGGGACCACCAGGGGCTGACTGGGGGGAGTGGGGGCGAGGGGAGACGGGGTTGGGATGGGGTGAGGGAAACATTACTATTAACTCCTAATAACTGTTAACTTTTGGGGATTGGGAATTAGCCCTTGTCACTTTCATTTCTGTCCTTACATTGAGCCTTGAGGCTTATAACGGTTAGCGCGGAAGGTGCGTAGATCGCCAGCACAGGTGGGGGCTGTTCCGGTATGCGTAGTAGCCATTGCTATAGCGGCATTGTACTCACGGTTGATGAGGGGGGGGGGCGTACTCACGGTTGATGAGGGGGGGGGGCGCGGCGGCCCGGGCAGGCGGGTCCATGGGGGGGCTCCGACGGTCAGGACTCCATGAATGGGAAACCCATCCCCCCCCACCCGCCACCGCAGACCCCCCCCCCTCCCAACCAAAAAGGGAGCCTTGTTGCGGGTCTGGTGGATAAGCCGTGTGCTGGTCTCGTGGGTGGCTCTTCCTGGATGCATGTGCGGCTTTCCATGTTGGTCACTCCGGTCCCGGTGGTCGGTCTCCTCTCCACACTGGCTCGGGTTGGTATGGCGCCCCCTTCTGTATCCTTCGGTGCGGTCTTCACTCAGGCAATGTTTGGATTGACATGTTGTCCCGTAAGGCATTTCGTGATGGTGCGGTGCTGGGACTGGGAGAACAGAGAGGTACCTTTTGAAATCTTTATTGTCTCTGTTTGTGGCCTGCCAGGCGCTCAGAGGCCCTCACTGCCGGGCCTTCATTCTCCTGCTCCCGGTTGTCCTCTGGATCGACACTCCACGATGGAGGGGGGATAGACCCCAGTGCTTTCGCCGTTCTTGTCATTTCAGTGGGGTGCCTGGTAACGTGGGTTCTCCCATTCCTGGTAGCGACCAACTTAAATGGGAACCCCCATTTATACCTAATTCCGTTGTCTCTGAGGAGAACGGTTAGGGGTTTGAGTGCCATTCTTTTAAGGATAGTTTGTTTGGCCAGGTCGTTGTAAATTTCCAACTGGTCATCCTGATATGTGAGGGTGTCTTTCTTTCTGCACGCAGTCATCAGCTTCTCCTTCGTGAGGAAGTGGTGCATACGGACTATTGTATCCCTGGTCTTGTTTGGGTCATCCGATCTGGGCCCGAGGGCCCGATGGGCTCTGTCCATTTCGAGTTCCTTGCTGTCTAAGTCTGGACACAGGGATGAGAAGAGCCCTAGTAGGTAAGTCTGGAGTTGCTCCGGTAGGATTGCTTCTGGGATACCGCGGATCCTCAGATTTTGCCTTCTCTCGCGGTTTTCCTGGTCTTCTAAGTTGTCTCTCAGAAAGCAAATTTCCCTTCCCAGCCGGAAAATTTCGTTATCTGTTGTGGTTTGAGTTTGGAGGGATTCCTCCATCTTAGCTTCCAGCGTCGCCGTTCGTTCCGCTAGGCCTGATATTTCAGTTCTTAGTTCAGACACTACGGCTTTTAGATCTTGCTGGATAGAGGCATGAAGTTTGTCCAGCATGCCTGCCATCAGGTCCTGCATAAATTCCCTTGTAGGGATGGTCTCTGGGGCTCGTGCTTGCTCCCGTTGCTCCTTTGCCGCGGCCTGCTGCTTGGGGCCTCGTGCTGTTGTTGGCCCGACGCCATCTTGATTTTTCGGGGAGAGCTCCGAACTCCGCTGCGATTGCGGAAAAAAATTGATTGCTCCTTGGCCCGGTGGCGCTTTTTGTTTAGTTGCCATCACGGGGGGTTTATCCTGGTAGGAGTTAAGTTTTTTAGGGTCGGGGGGGGGATTAAAGGGTGTTTGTTTGACGGGTTATACGCGTGGGCCTGTGGAGCTCAGCTCTCACACGTCCATCTTCTCTGGCGTGCCGGACATGCCCCCGTAAAGAGGCCCTCTTTAATGTGGCCCTTTTTAAAGTGGCATACAGTGTGGAGTTTAGCAGGGAAGATTATTGGAGTAGAACAAGTAGACAACAGAACACTTATTTGCCCTGGATACTGCAGTTGAACTGTGCTGGAAAGGAGGAGAGTTTATATCACATACATAAGATGCAGATCTCTTCCTTCTAGAGCACCTCATGTCTTATATTGCATTTCTCACAACTTACACTTGATCATCATCCTAAATTAATTTTCACTGCCCAGTCCTCACTCACCTCACAATACTAAACTATCACTGCCATACCTCCTCTACTATTTATATTTTCTCTGACCTAATTTCTTTTCAAACTATACATTTCTTTCTACCAGCCTCATTATGGGGCCTATACACTAAGCTCAATGCTATTGCGTCTGGATAAAAGAAAAAAGCACGTTCGTTAAAAAATGAGGCCGGGAACGCGATTCACTAAGGCCTTGAGCCCATTTTTTAACGTACGTGCTCAAAACAGCCACAGCGTACAGGTTGCTTTTTTCCCCCTGCTAGCGTTCTTAACCTTCACGTACGGTAGCTGATAGAAAAAAAATCCGCTTGTAACATTTGCATGGAGATTCTGTATCTCCATGCAAGGCTGTTACAGGCGATCATACACTAAATAAATACATTTTAATAAAATTGTACATGAGCAGGGGGTCTCCTGAGCTGAACCGCATTGGATTCAGGTCCGGGGGCCCCCTACTTCAGGAGATACAGGCCCGTTATGGGGTGCCGGTATCCCCTGCACTTTAAAGCTCCCGCGTCACGTGACAGGGATATTTATATTATGCAGGGGATACCGGCACCCCAAAACAGGGCCTGTATCTCCTGAAGTAGGGGGTCCCTGAGGCTGAAACCAATGCGGTTCAGCTCTGGAGACCCTCTACACATCTACACTACTGACAAAACACACATATCAATAAACAATAATTCCTTACCTTAGCGGCTATCTGCTATGGTAATGAAGCTGCATTAATGTACATTTTAATAATAGTGTGCGGGAGCAGGGGGTCCCCTGAGCTGAACCGCATTGATTTCTGCCACAGAGACCCCCTGCTTCCCGAGTTACAGGCGCCAGTATGGGGCATCGGAGGCCAATGTCGCCGCCATCTTTATAGCATCCAAGATGTGACGTGGGATCTATAAAGATGGCGGCGACACTGGCACGGATGACCCAAACAGGGGCCTGTAACTCGGGAAGCGCTGGGTCCCTGAGGCAGAAATCAATTCGGTTCAGCTCAGGGGACTTCCTGCTTCCGCACACTTAATAAAAATACATTAAAGCAGCTTCATTACCTTAGCGGCTATCCGCTAATGGGTTAACCAAACCCCATCATTAAGGGGTTAACCCACACTCACCCACTAACCCAGACGGGAGGCCTACAGTAAATACCCTCCCCCACTTCCCATCCCGTGAGGTCTAACCACCCTCACCCACTAACCCACAAACCCAGACGGGAGGCCTACCCACATACCCTTGGGGCCAATACCCCCTTCCCCCACCCCCAGTACCCACAAGAAAAACAATACACAGCCCCACAATAAACGTCATTATATTTATTCTATACATAACCCACCCCCTGTGCCCCCCCATAAATACATGATTTATTATTTTATATACAGGGTTAATACCCCAGGCCGACGGGAGACCCCGGTGGGCCTGACGGGTCACCTCACAGACCTACAGTAGCCCAGCACCATGTTTCAAACAGGGTCTGGAGGCCTGCAGGTGGTCCCCGCCAGGTGCCATGGTCCACCAGGTGGTCTCCGCGGGTCACAGTGGGCCAAAATGGGGTTCCCACGGGTAGGCCCATGGGTGTCTGGGGGGGCCCCAGGTCAGATGCACAGGTTTCTGAGGGGCCTCAGGTGGTTCCCACGGGGGTCTGTGGGCCCACGGGTGGTCCGTACGGGCCCACGGTGCCCCCAGGTGGGGCCACCGGTTATTTCCTGCAGGTATCCCCCGTGGACACCTCCATCCTATTACCCGTGGAAAGCCCGAGGAGACCTCAGGTGGTCTCCAGAGGTCTCCCGCAGACCAAAAGGAAAACCCTGTATGTAAAAAAAATAAACCTGACCTATACATTAAATACATCAATCCCCCCGCACCCTCCCCAACACATACAGTACAATAATGTGCAAAATAACTATTATCCAGATATGGATAATAGATTATTTGGCCATTATGAAACACATAAAACATGTATAAATCCAAACATGAATCCTTAATCTTAAAATCACCACATTGCATGTTACAATTACTCCAGCAGCACTTGTAAAAATAAACCAACAAACCAGCAGCTACACAAATGTATATGAAATGTCACACAATTGCATTGAGTGTGTACATGATGCAATTAATCTGTGCATAATGTAACACTATGCAAAATATATGTAAAAATAAAATACACTGTGAACAATGTCCCCTAACCACCAATGCCATCATGAAAATCAAATAGAAACTAAGCAACATAAATACATTTACCATCAATCAATGAATCAATTTCCTAAACCAATTACAATACAATACAAATCAATTATACAATTCCCTATTTAATTCCTAAAGCCAAACCATTGCCAAAAGAATTCTAATTGAAAGTAACCACCATCATTCTAATCTAACTACCAGAAATAAGCCATTAAAAATAACCTGTAACTAAATACAAATTACATTATTCACACCAATGTATAAATAAAGCTGCTAAATACATTAGACATACATGAAAAGAACATAAACATTAGCAAAACAATCAATTATTATCCCTGTATGTCTATCCGTATAGATAGACATACATAACATACAAGGGTAATAATAGAGCATAAAAAACAATGCATTTACTGTACATTCAAAAATCACATATAATACACCCATTCAGTGTCCGTGAATGTATGTATATTTGTAGATACATTCAGGGGTATTAAATGGGAATGAAAAAATAAAAGACATGAATAAAAAATCACAAAAATCTGTAAAAGTAAAAATAATAAACTTTTATTTTGTTTACTTACCATTACAGTAGATGCCCACTCACCGAAATCCAGGCGACCCGGAAGCACTGGAAACAATCCATAGGTAACCATAAACCAATAAACCCTTACAATACACAACGGTGTCTTCTTTCTTCTATTTGTAATCCTTTACGTCAGTCTTGGGGTCTTCTTTTCTTCTTTGGGGTCTTCTCCATCTTCTTCCATCTTCTTACGCCACTCCCTTCTTTTCTTCTTAGGAGGGGAGGTTTTCGCTCCTCGGTGTCTGGCTTCAAAATGAGGCGACATAGGCTTTTATAGGCCTATGACCTCACATTTTGGTCAAATGTTTCCCACGGCACTGATTGGGCCGTGAAAAACATGTGATTTGGAAAAAAAAAAAAAAAAAAAATTATGACGTCATTTAAAGGCAATGACGCCAGCCAATCAGAATGGCTGAGTTTCAATTGCCTTTAAGATAACAAAGATGGCCGGCGACACATGGTACTCCATCCCAACTCTGATTGGCTGAAGCAAAGCTTTTGTCACATGGTCTACTTGAGCCAATCAGAGTTGGCACATTATTGTACTGTATGTGTTGGGAGGGGGGGGAGGAGTGATTTATTTAATGTATAGGTCAGGTTTATTTTTTTTACATACAGGGTTGGTTCCTTTTGGTCTGCGGGAGACCTCTGGAGACCACCTGAGGTCTCCTCGGGCTTTCCACGGGTAGCAGGCTGGAGGTGTCCACGGGGGATACCTGCAGGGAAAGAACCGGTGGCCCCACCTGGGGGCACCGCGGACCCGTAGGGCCCACCTGTGGGTCTGACCCGGGGCCCCCCAGCCATGGGCCTACCCGTGGGGACCCCATTGTGGCCCATGGTGACCCGCAGAGACCACCTGGTGGACCATGGTGCCTGGCGGGGACCACTCGCAGGCCTCCAGACCCTGTTTGAAACATGGTGCTGGGCTACTGTAGGTCTGTGAGGTGACCCGTCAGGCCCACCGGGGACTCCCATGGGCCTGGGGTATTAACCCTGTATGTAAAATAATAAATCATGTATTTATGGGGGGGCACAGGGGGTGGGTTATGAATAGAATAAATATAATGATGTTTATTGTGGGGCTGTGTATTGTTTTTCTTGTGGGTACTGGGGGTGGGGGAAGGGGGTATTGGCCCCAAGGGTATGTGGGTAGGCCTCCCATCTGGGTTAGTGGGTTAGTGGGTGAGGGTGGTTAGGCCTCACGGGATGAGTAGTGGGGGAGGGTATTTACTGTAGGCCTCCCGCCTGGGTTAGTGGGTGAGGGTGGGTTAACCCCTTAATGACTGTAGCGGTTAATGACCGCTAAAGTGATTAAGGGGTTAGGGGCTATTTTTATTCTTGTGTATAGTATGTTTTGCAGCCGCGGAGGGACATGGGCAGGATGAAGATGAGGATGAAGACGGCCTTCATCGTGGGTGCCTGGAAAAGGTAAGTGTAATATGTATTTACTGTATTTATTAAAAGTTATATGTATTTAAAATGGGCAAATGCATTATTATCCATAATTTTGCCCATTACTGTATTTTATGTGTTAGGGGGGTGTATTTAGTTATAAATATTGTTTATTATTTTTGGAGGCTCAAAAATTTTTGGACTCCCGCGGGGACCACCGCACTCCCGCGGGGACTCCCGCTTGGGGAGCCGGGGACCCCCGGACCCCCACGGGGTCAGCCGGGGACACCCGCCGGCCTGTTGTATGTGTTTTGCTCATGCAAAAATATAAAGCAAGAAATTTTTCTAAGTCCAGCTTTTTTTGTGGCTCCCTTGAGTTGACGTGTTTTCTTGAACACAACTTTCGTGTACGCTAAGGTTGCGTTGCTTAGTGCATCCCGCTCAAGCGCAGAATTTCACGCAAACAGGGTAATGAACGAGCAAAGTTGGACTTAGAAAAATTTCCACAAAAAGTCACTTTTAGAACGCAAAGTGGCTCTTTGCATGGCTTAGTGAATCGTGTTCTGCGCAACATCACGTTCTAAGAGCACTTCGCGTTCTAAAAAGGACTTATCGGAGCTTAGTGCATGACCCCCTATGTCTCTAAGTCCATTAATGTACCATTAATATATCCCACTTCTCAGTTCAAATGTACTCTTAACTATCTGCACCCACCCATTTCCTATCTGCACATTCTTACTCTTCCAATCTTGGTCCCTGCCTTATTTTTACATGCTCTCGTCCTTGCCTTCCACATACAAATTCTACTCCGCCTAGTGTCAACCCCTATAACTTCATACCAATCCCCCTTCAACCACCTCCTCTCTCCCTTTCTCCTGTGCCCTTTGGAATGCCCGGTCCCTCTCTAACAAGTTCCTCTCTGTTCACGATTTATTTTAATCTCACTCCCTGCATCTTTTTGCTATAACCGAGACTTGACTCACTCAGTCTGGCTCTGCTCTGGAAGCTGCCCTCTCTTATGGGCCTTTCTTTCTCTAACAATCTGCACCCTGATGGCAGTAGTGGAGGCATGGGGCTCCTCCTCATCTCTGTCTGCTGTTAACGAACCCTGTCTATTCCCTCAATTGAGGCTCACACTGTCCATATTTTATCTCCTCTCCCTCTCCATGTGAAGGTCATCTATCACCCACTTACCTTTTCAAATCCCCTTCTGTCTTTCTCTCATTCTTTGAATCATTGCTCTCCTTTTTCTCTCCTCTGACTGCTCTATTCTACACCTTGGGGACTTCAACTTCCATTTTTATGACCCCTTGGTATTCGTGCTTTCTCTCTCTAACCTCTTCTTTTGGCCTTCATCAATGGACTGCTACCAGCAAGCAAAAGGATTGCCAGTACCTAGACCTAGTTTTCACAAAAAAACTTATCTCTGATTTCTCCATTTTCTCTCTCTGACCATCGTCTCATCTTGTCTCTCTCATCTCCACCACCCCCTCATTTCTGCAGAGACCTGTGCGCTATTAACATACAAGCTTTTGATTCCATTTTGCGTTCCTCCCTTTCCTCTCTCTGCTCTGCTCCAGACTGACAACCTGGAACTCTCTTGATCTACATGCACTCTTTCTCTGTGCTTTTCTCGCCCTTCTAACTACAGACCATGGGCGTCCACAGAAATTTTTTCGGGGGGGGGGCATAATTTTAACGCCCAGTGCCCGGCGTAAAAGTGGTGGTGAGTGCACTGTGGCGAGCGAGCCCGACCAGCATAAGGGGGGTTCTCCACGCCGAGAAAATTTTGAATAAAAGAGTGGGCAAATGGTGCATTTTCAAGCAAATTTGAGAAAGCTTGAAGGTTAATAAAGCAATTGTGAAAGTGTAGTTATGACATCAAAAAAGAGCAGCTACTCAGGGTTGCAGTATCTGGTGGGTGCCTGGAGAACTTGCCATGTCACTCTGCCACTTAAGTGCAGAAATTCCAGCCGTACTACTACTTTTTAAGGCTGCTTCTCTGCGCAGGATCCTCCGACATGATGTGTGCCAGGTGGGGCACAAGAAAAAGAAATGGGGATTATTAAAAACTCTGCTCATAACCGGGCTGGCGGTATTGAATAAACTGTGGGTTGTAGATGAGCTGAAGGGAGTTGAAAATCCCTTTAAAGTTCTCCTGCTAGGGGATCCAAGCTTTCCTTGCATAATGCATAGTTATATTGGTAAGATGAGATTTGTGAACTTCAAATAACTTACCTACAATGCACTATTTATTGAATACAGCCTGTATGCAGTAATAGAAACTTGAAAAAGGAAAAGTGTATGTTTGTGGCACACAGTGTAGGTGTGTGGGTATATATACTTCTAATCAAAAAAAGACCCTTCAGTACTTCAAAACCAACTCTTTTTTAAAAAAACAAGGAAAACAGAATGATTTCTTTATACAATGGCGGCCGCCTTTATCCTAATGCGGCCTGATATGCGGCGCTCTGATAATCGCGGGCAGATGCGGGTTTTTTTTTTGGTCCGGAGTGAATTGCGTTATTTTAGCGCTCGTAATATTAGCATTTTATTATCGCTGTCTGCAATACTGCAATACTGTCTAAAAACTCAGGGGGGCATTCGCGAGCTGTTGTCTTTGAAGTCTAATACTTTAGCAGTTCAACCTGCGTCAGTACACAGTCTGCGTGTGCGCGCGCAGTAATTGTAAATTTGCATATTTATACATGCATTTGCAGTGCTGTATGTCTCATTTGAAAATTGTTGAAACGCATAGGCGTGTACAGTACTGTAACAGTATCACATTTCGGCATATACAGCGCTCTCCCCTCGCTTGCCCCCGCACACACACAGGATAATTTACTGCACTGCAATATTTCAACTTCTTATCTTATCTACAGTGCAGTACACCTCTCCCACACCATTCCTTTGAATGTGTGTCTTTCTGGTTTCAATCACATTCCTGCTTGATAGCAGATGGTTACTGCGCATGTGCCTGTAAATTCACCACTGCTTGCTTGAGTGAGTGACCAAAAAAAATAATATATTTTTTTTTCTCCACATTTTTATTTTCTCCACAAGCCTTCAAAAACCATCTTGCTATTACGATATTCAATCTCTGCTGTAGCTTTTGACTGCGAACCTGTGCGTTTGACTGCACATGGTTGATTTGTATGCTTTTTATGTACTGTATTTGGGGGTGTAGGGATCAAATTATTATGATGACCTGCCTTTTGAAATGATGTCATTTCTTTGAACTGCTGCACAGCTAATCCTTCATGCAGCTGTACCCTGTACCCCCCTCCCCCGCGCACACACACAAGGCTCGCTCAAGGATTTGAACCTCTTATCTACAGAGTCATTCAATTTCTGAAGCTTGCCATTGTGTTTTTAATCCGTCCCTAGCCGAGCATCACATCTCTATGCGCCTGCGTGTAATCCTCTTTGAGATGGGAGCTAGCTGATTACTGCGCATGACTCACACAACCCCCCCCCCAACCCTTTGAGGCTGTAATGCTTTGAAAAATCCCTTCTCGAATTTGATATGTAAATCTGATTTGCACAGCACTGTGAGATTTGAGAGTTAAAAAAACCATTAACTGATTCATGTTGTTTTGTAATTCTTTCTTTTTCTTTGGTGTACTGTAGGTGTGGGGGGGGGGTTGTTGTCAATGATTATGATTATCATGAATGTAAATAAATATTTATTTTATTTTATCAGGAACAAAAAAAACAAATATAAAAATAATCATGAATAATACATAATGCAGTCTTTATTAAGTTTTTCTGTCAGATGGAAATTGAGGGCCGGTGGATAATCATGAATAATGCACATTGATAATAATATTAATTAATAATATATAATATATAATAATATATATATAGTAATATAATTTTTTCCGTCTTTATCTTCTTCCTCACTCTGTGTACAGTACAGTAGTTCATTGAGAGAGGAGAGGTTTTGTGTACATCAGTTTAGACTGCAGTTTAGATACTGTACACTTAACTGTACAAACAGTTCACAGACTGCAGCAAAACTACTGTGGTCTGTGGATTATTGGATTCAGATTTCAGAACTAATTGCAGTCTACTCTGCAGAGTGCCGGGGCCTATTGCACAGAGAGAGTGCTGCTGCCTGCGTCTTCACTCTTCAGCAGACTCTCTGAACTGTGAGCTTGCACAAATTGACGACGAGTCAGAGGAAGCGGGAGCATGATAGGCAGGAGGCCGCGTGATGTGTGTGGAGGTCAGAGTCAGACCATGATTGGGCCGACTCAGGGACTGGGTCATCAAGGGATGGCGGCGGCTCTCTCATTGGTAGCGCTCTGCTACCAATGATGAGTGGACTTGTTGGCAATGGCGCCACCGCAGCGCAAGGGCGGGCCCGGCCACGGCACAGAATGGTCCCGACTTGGGAGTGAGGTGGCTCTCATTGGTAGGTAGTGCTACCAATGAGAGCCGCCTCACTCCCGAGTGCTACCAATGACAGTGCGCTGCGCTTCCTCCTGCATGGCAGCATTGGCTAGCCTACCACTAGCTGCCTGCCGCGGCGCAGGGGGACCAACCCACCTCCGTCCCGGTCCTCCCAGAGTCTGTTTTTGGCATTTATAGCACCGTTAACATACTGTACGGTGCCATAAACACCAAAAACAGTCCGGGACTGCAAGTGATCCAGGGGGGGGCAAGCGCCCCCCTTGCCCGCTCCTGCGGACGCCCATGCTGCAGACCCTTGCTAAATTGCCACACATGCATGCTCTGTTCTTGCACTCATTCACTGAACGCCTCTGGAGGAAATCTCACATTCTCACAGACTTCCTTCACTAAAAATGTATCTATGCTGTTTCAACTCTGCCCTCTCCCAGGTTAAACAAACCTACTTTTGTTCACTAATCAACACACACACACATGTCTAAACCGTGCAGACTCTTCTCTGTCTTTAACGCTCTACTCAGGCCATGTCTGTTACTTGTTTTCTTCATCCATTTCACCTCAGGATTTTGCTAAGTATTTCAAGGCAAAGCTGTATTCCATACGTAAAGACATCCCCTCTGTATTCTCCCACCCTCCACCTCTTCCTAACTTTCCTCCTGCCTTCCTCCACTCTTTTTCCAATTTCACAGAAGAGGATGTGTTGCTACTTCCCCCTCTACCACTTACCCTCTTGACCTCATTCCCTCCTATCTTCTCAAACCACTTGCTCCTACTCTACCGTGTGCTCACATATTTTTTTACTCCTATCTCTACTCTGGTATCTTTCCCTCCTCCTAAAAATATGCAACAGTTATAACATTACTCAAAAACAGCAATATTGACCCAACCTGTCTCTCTAATTATCGTCCTGTCTCTCTCCTGCTTTTTGCCTCTAAACTTCTTGAACCCCTTGTATTCTCTCGGTTGCTCCATTTTCTTACCTCATATTCTTTCCTAGATCCTCTACAATCTGGGTTCTGCACGGCTCACTCAACAGAAACAGGCCTCACTAAAATAACTAATGACTTCCATGCTCCCAAAGACAATGGTCATTACAATCTGATATTACTAATATTACTCGGCCTCTCTGCAGCTTTTGATACTGTGGACCACCCTCTCTTCATCATTCTGCTACCAATGATGAGTGGACTTGTAGGCATCGGCTCCGCGGCTGCGCAATGGCGGGCCCGGCCGCGGCACAGATTGGTCCCGACTTGGGAGTGAGGTGGCTCTCATTGGTAGGTAGTGCTTTTGATACTGTGGACCACCCTCTCTACACATTCTCCATACTACTGCTATACATAATAGAGCTCTATCCTGGATTTCCTTTTACCTCTCCCATCATACTTCCAGTGTCTCATTTGCTATCAATCTCTTTGTGGGGGTACCCCAGGGCTCTGTCCTGGGACCTCTTCTCTTTTCTCTTTATACACTCTCTCTAGGTTACCTTATCACACCTCTTAGGTTTAAATATCACCTATATTCTGATGACACACCAATTTTACCTTTACATCCCGGACCTTACACCTGCTGTACAGACCAAAGTCTCTGAATGTTTCTCTGCAATATTATCCTGGATAGCCCTCAACCGACTCAAACTTAACATGTCTGAAGCTCTTATTGCCATTATGTGTTATATTATTATTTCACATGTATTACGCCTGTGAAGTGAGATGTACAGTAGAAAAGTGGCGCTACTTAAAAAAGATATACATACATACAAATATACAGGAGCTGTGTTTCACATCAAGCTAAGTATGAAAATCAGGTATGCAATAAAAGACTAAAGTAAATAAGAGCAATATATGTCCATCTATAGTACTGGGATCCTCTAGTTTAAACAAGAGCGCAGTTGTGCTGTCCTGTGCTGAGTAACCCCATGAGGTATATCATATATTCTAATTATAAACAAGGGCATATTTATCATAGTGTTTCAATCATGTACCCATATATGGGTATTAGCATCGGCAGCGGTGTCTACAATCGGCAGGGGACAAAAATGTATCTGCATCTACTAGTGTGATAAGTACTGTATAATTAGTAGTCAGATCTATATAACTTAAATAAAAATGACGTTGGCACCCCAATTATAGCAGAAAAGACCCAGGACTTCCTGAAGAGTTTTTTTGTTTACAATTTTTTTATTAGGCATTAATACAGCATACAGTGTTACAAATATATCTTGGCCTAATACAGGGTTTTCTTTTTTGTTGTTAACATAGTCTCGTCATGCCCCCGACCCTTCGTCCTGGGTCAAAGGGGCTAGCGAGAGGGGGGACACAGAAAAAAGAGGGGGAGAAGAGGGGGGGGGGGTTGGGGGAGGTCCCGTTCTCCTCAGTTTCCCGTGCAGGATCGCACCCTTGTCTCGTCTGTCATTAATTGGGAGGTGGAGCAGTATTAATTTGCTGTTTGGGTCAGCCATGGTTCCCAGATTTTGTAGAAGGACATCATTGTTCTTTTCAAGAAGGCTGATAGCTTCTCCATCAGCATTTCCTGAAGAGTTTTAACATCCCCAAGGGCGTAGCTATTGCCCAGACATCCCGGGCAAAGCTCAGGGGCACGCACTCTTGGGGGCCTGCTCTCCCCCTGTCGGCGGCCCATCTGTGTCTCTTCAGATATATATGAAAAGAACAAACAAGCGCAAATAATATCACAACAAATCAAAGGTAACACAGATGATATACTATCCTTAATGAGTGCAGCTCCTGACGTAGAATTCAAACCAAATTCAATCAGCAAACGAAGGAGAAACAGGTGCGCAAATCACATCAGGACATGGAAAAGAAAGTAGAAACACAAAATAGTGCAATATTGTCTACTCCAACAAAATAGCTTCAATGCTGGAAATTCTATAGAATTTCCACTCACGTGTTTAACGTGAAATGAAAGCGTTGTGGTTGTTCAAAGTTACCAACTTATGTCTCCAGACAGGTACTCCAGATCCACATAGAGGGGGGGAAATTCCATATACAAAAAAGGGGAAAGCAAAATAGCATAGTACTGTTTTTAATGTTAAAAACACAAAGTATTCCACTTACATAAGTGCCTTTGTTTATGAGCAGTCAGACCAACCTGGGTCATAGGGTCAGACAAGGTATTCACAGCAACAGCATCTGCTCCACGGCCGTCACAGCAGTTACTGGGCTGATTAAAGTTGTCCTCCACTCTAGTCTCATCAACAAGGGCTCCTTAGTAGTCACTATTTTCAACTAACGCGTGTTTCCACTGCAAAGTCTTCATCAGGGGCTTTGAGATAATCCCCATAAAGTATATAATACTTTTTTTACATACTGTACTGTATAATAAACCCCAAAAATTAAAAGTATGCATTTATTCTGTACATGTATTACAGTATATGTGTTCTAATAATAATACTAATACTAATAATGTGTTTTAATACTGTTTTGATGTAATGCGCATGCCTACAATATACAGTGCAGTACTGTACAGTATGCCTCATGCCTCATTGAAACGCAAAATTCTTGTGTTTACTACAGTGACTACTGTACAGTAATCCTGCACACACTTCGACAGTACCAGTTAAACACCCCCCCCCCCCCCCAAGGAGACACAATGAAACAATTACAATTACAACAAGCAGCATTTTTTTTATTGGTGGAGTAAGTAAAAAAACATTCATAGTGTACTGTAAGTAAAAACATTTTAGAATACAACATAAAACAATCAACAAGTCAAAAATGAATCAACATTTGAACAGACGACCAATCACACAGCGAATTCGATCCCAAGCAGATCGTCCTTCCAGGGACGATGCCTTGCATGCCGCAAAATGCCATTTATGGAGTCTCTCACGATCTTCATTAAATGATCGCTAATTGTAAAATAGCGCCACAATTCCTCCACAATAATCTTTCTTAAATTTTCAGGAAGAGCCTTTTTGGCGTGATTTTTTGATTCCCTACGTAGTTTACATTGTGGGCCCACCCGCAGTACAACACGTAGGTCACGTGGTGCTTGAAAATGTACATGGCATGTTTCTGGGCTACACCACCACTTGCAAACCTATACTTCTCCCTGACTGGCTGGGACAGCTCGCGCAAGATGATGTCGGGCACCGTCTCAATGCAAGTTTATGTGGGTGGGATTCTGGGAGCGGGTGTGCTTCTGGGAGCAGGTGTGCTTGTGGCGGAGGGTGAGGGTAGGTTGTCTGGGAGGATGCTTTCCTCCTGTCTTGGTCGCCTTGTCTGTGTTGTCTCCTGGCGTGGTCTTGACGGGTTGTCGTGTCATCCTCGTCAACGGTATACATGAACACATATTCTACTGACAGAGGGGGGCACTTGGTGATGGAACGGTGAAGGTCCCATTCATCCCATCCATGCCACCCTCCTGCTCCGGCGTCCGAGATACAGGGGCATGAACTCCAAGCAAATTATGTTTTCCCGCTAAGACAGTCTCTATCTTCTCCATCCGTTGATCCATCTTCTCCATCCGTTGATCCCTATTTAGCAAGGTCTCTAAAAGAAGATCTATCTTTACCAGCATAGAGTTCCCAGGGATATCGACATTTAACCCATGCAGCATGCGGTCTAACGAGCTGGATCTTGTGCATGGGGTGATGCTGTGGACATCTGGGTGGATGGGTGCTGAAGAGGATGAGATGAGGGTTCCCTGGAGAGAAGCGGAGGAGGTGACCTGTGGATTTCCGGGAGAGAAGCGACAGTGTCGTCGAAGAGTAATGGAGACGGTGACCTGTGGATTTCCGGGAGTGAAGCGGCAGCGTCGTCGAGGAATGAAGGAGGAGGTGACCTGTGGGTTCGATTGGTTGGCTTCCATTTGTTTTGCTTTGTGTCTACATAAGCGAATTTCTTCTTGACATAATAAGGCTTCTTAAAAGCTTTAGCCTTTGGAGTCGTCAGAAGGTTTTCTTTATTAGCCTTAGCCTTTTCGCTTTGGCCTTGGCATGGAAACGGCTTCCGCCTTTCACTTTTTCGCCGTAGAATCGGAGTTTATCCATGGAAGCAGATGGCACAATGCAGTATCTGGACAAGGGCAAGCTCAGATACAGATCATCGAATGGGAGGCTATGCAATGTGTGTCACCTTTTATGCATGGCGACGAGGTGCAGGTGTTAAAAGTGGGCGTACTCTAATGTGACTCATTAACGTATAAATACACCATCCATTTTGTGGATTCACTGCACATTGAATACTCATCGACTAAACATCGAATATACATTCTTGTGCTTGTATTTCTTTCTACACGCAGCGATGCCTGTTAAAAAGATTTCTAAGGATCTCAGCATGAGAATAAAGGAGATGTACACGAGAGGACAACGAAGTGCAGATATTCAATGCTGGTTAAGTACTTCTGGCCTCGTTGTACCAGCAGCCATGTGAGCTATCATGCACACGGAAAGACCAAAAAAGTCAAGAGGACAGCAATGGTAACTACCGCGTAAGTACTGTAAAGTATTTTGAATACTGTATGTTTTCATTACCGTGCAGTACTGCAATTGCGCTTTTATTGGTTAGATGGCTTATTGTTTTTAACGTAATTTAAAAGGGGTAATGCTGCACTTCACAATGAATAAATAAATGCATACAGTTAACCGGTGCTGCTAGTTGAAGAGGTTCCTGTCAGGTATATTCCAAGACAATACTCAGGAAGGAAGGATCCAACGCTCTACGGTTTTTTGAATAAAGTAAATTTATTGTGCCACACAACGTTTCGACAAATAGGTCTTTCTCAAGATGCCAAGTCACTTGAGAAAGACCTATTGGTCAAAAAGTTGAGTGGCACAATAAATTTACTTTATTCAAAAAACCGTGGAGCGTTGGATCCTTCCTTCCTGATTATTGTTTTTAATCGAATAATTTTCCTAGTACTTATTAGATAAACTGTACTGTACAATTTGTTTTTGTGTTGCACCTCCTTCCTCAATTATCATAATTGCTTTCCTACATTCTTATAATCAATTCTATTTGAAAGGGAGTTGCACCTCTTTCCTTAATTATCACTCACTTCATTATTACTCATTATGACTCACGCACTCACAACCCCCTCATTACAGTACACAGTTCACACACACACACACACACACACACACACACACACACACACACACACACACACACACACACACACACACACACACACACACACACACACACACACACACACACACACACACACACACACACACACACACATACACACACACATTAAGTACCGTTAATATTATATCTGTTATATATATTTTATATATATATATATATATCTGTTATACTGTATATATATATACAGTGGAGGCCGTCTTTAGCCTCCTGCGGCCTTTTCCCCGCAATTTTAAAAATCGCGGGCAAACCGCGGGCTGATGGGCGCTGATGCGGGACGTTTTCGGCAGTTTTGGGCACCTGCGGGCATGTTCATTGTGTAGCGCTAAGAGCTTTCATTGTCTAGTGCTATTAACGCTATCAGGCAATTTTGGGCCGCGTGGAAAAGGCCCGTGACAGACGGAAAACATCCCCGAATTTTTTCAGGGATGTTGGAGATTTAAAGGGGCCGCAACAGTATATTGTTATCGCTGTATATTTATATAACTCTATTCTATCTCTATCTATTATTATTGTTATCTCTGTATATTTATATAACTATTATATTACAGTATTATATATATTTAGCCATACTGTAGGCCTGAGCATAAATTATGTACTGTACTTGTGGGCTACTGTAACGTATTGTTGTATCCTGTAGGGAGACAACTCTTCTGGTTGACCAAATAAGTAAAAAAAATGATGAGAAGAGGGTCAAAGACACTCTGCATAAAAATCACAATCTAACCGTATCAGAGACCAGCATCAAGAAGATGAGACGCAGAATTGGATGGAAATATTGACGTGTGAGGTTAGTACTGGACAGTACAGGAAGTAAAAGTATGGTTTAATAAACTGTACTGTACCTATAAAATTATTCCTTGTCATTACAGAGCGTACCCTATGATAAGGGACGTCAACAAGATCAAGAGAATGGTCCAGGCACAGGCAGGGATTGACAGTGGCGAAACGTTTCAGGATTGCATCTTTACTGACGAGTCTACTGTATCGCTGGAGAGAATTGCAAGCTTTGCATTCCACAAAAAAGGACGCATATCTATGAAGCCACGCCCAAAACACCCAGTGAAGATGCATGTGTGGGGTGCCATCTCTAGGCATGGACCAGGATGCATCGTCATCTTTGACAGTGAAATAAGGCCCAAACTCACGCTGTTGCTTTATGCACTGTACTGTACTAGTATGCATTATTTTGAGCACTTTTCTTTTCTTGTTACAGGAATCATGAATAAAGCTTTTTTCCAGGATCAAATAGTGCCTGAGATTGTGGAATACATCACACGTGAGTTCTCGGGTGGTCAACATTTCTACCAGGACAACGATCCGAAGCACACCGCGTCAACTGTGCATATTCTT
Organism: Ascaphus truei; assembly: GCF_040206685.1. Classification (NCBI taxonomy): domain Eukaryota; kingdom Metazoa; phylum Chordata; class Amphibia; order Anura; family Ascaphidae; genus Ascaphus; species Ascaphus truei. The sequence goes on from NC_134483.1 coordinate 242,685,729, forward strand.
GCCTGCGGTATCAACTGGGTGAAGACGGCAGCTGACCAAGTACGGTAACCGTGTCTCATTTTTCCCCACTGTTTACTGTGTATCTCTTTAACTAATTTTTTTCCTTTTTTTTCCCCTCCAGTGACAGATCGCCAGATTTCAATCCTATTGAAATGGTCTGGCATCAGCTAAAAGATGATATCCATAAAGTGGTGAAACCCTCCAAAAAGGATGAGTTGTCGAAAGGCATACTGAGTTTTTGTAACGATGTACTCACCGTGGAACGATGTAATAAATATATCAACCATATTGCGGCTTTGTTGCCCATTGTGATACAGCATAATGGGCATGCATCAGGAAGGTAGTATGGTACAGTACTGTACTGTAGTATGGTAAGTACAGGCACACCAAGTACAGTTTGATACAGGTAAGTGTGGCACAGATTGTTTTACAGTATACACCATGCACTTCACTGCACTAATTTTTTATTTCCAGAGAGAGCTGCACTCCCAATCTTGTTACAAAGTATTTTACAGTAGCCATACAGTAGTTCCAGTATACAGTAGTTTGGCAGAAGTAATTGCATAGTCCAATATGGAGTTGCTATACTGTACACAATGCCATTATATGCAGTTAACTGCACTATTTTTTTATTTTCAGAGAGAGCTGCACTCTCAATCTTGTTACAAAGTATTTTACAGTAGTCATACAGTAGTTCCAGTATACAGTAGTTTGGCAGTAGTAACTGCATAGTCCAAAATGGAGAAGCTATACTGTACACAATGCCATTATACAGTATGCACTTACTGTAACTGCACTCATTTTTTCTTTCCTTTTCACAGAGAGCTGCACTAAAAAAGGACGGGCGGGGGGAGGGGGGTATCATGTGTAAATTGTGTTAACTGTGTGTATAGTGTATCTACAGTACACACATTTACATTAAAAAAAACCTCTCTCAATGAACTATAGAATGCAATGTGGCCATGACGAAGAAGAGAAAGACTAAAAATGTGTATTACTGTTTTCATTATTTTAAACTTGCATTATTCATGATTATTTTTATTTTTCATTCTTCCATGATTATCCACCGGCCCTCAATTTTCAACTGACAGAATAACTAGAGTAAATGTACAGTACAAAGAAGATAAAGATTGAATTTTGTATTATTCATGATTATTTGTATTTTTTTATTCCTGATAAAATAAAATAAATATTTAATTACATTCACAATAATCATAATCATTGAAAGCTTCCCCCCCAAAGAAAAAGAAAGAATGACAAAAATTGGTAATTTATCAAAAACATGATTCAGATTATGTTTTTTTAAATCTCTTTTTTTTTCTTTGAACTTTAAATTCACTTTGAATGTGTGTGTGTGTGTGGGGGGGGGGGATTCTTGAAGAAAACTTTGGGTTTGTGTGTGAAGTGCTTAGGAGTGGGCTACACTACTTACTGTAGTTGCCAAGAAGGGCTTATCAGATTAACATATTAAATTTGGGAAGGTGTGGATACACATTTCGATTCATTACATTCATCTAAACAGTACAGTACATGTACGTTATAAACCTCACAAGACTACTACTGTAGTTTCTGTAGTTTCCAAGAAGGGCTAATCAGCATGCGTTACCCTAAACAAAGCCTCAAAGGGTTAGAGTGGGGGTGGGTGGATGAGGCATATGAATGGTCTCTGCATTAATAAACAACAAGGTCCCACAGAGAATTACACGCAGGCGCAGAGGTGTGACACCAGGCTTGGGACGATTAAAAACACAAAGCACACCATTTGAAAATGAATGGTCTGTGTCGATAAGAAGTTGAAATCAAATCTTTGAGCCTTGTGTGTGTGTGTGCGGGGAGGGGGGGGGGGAGGGGATGAGCTGCTTAAGGACTACCTGTACTGTCGTTCAAAGAAATATTTTCAACAGGTCACCTTAATTTTTTGATTCCCACACCCACACCCCCAAATAAATAAAAATCACATTAATAAAGCATGTGCATGACAAGTGTCGCATTAAAAAACTACAGTACCGATTGAATATCAGAATATCAAGAATTATTATGCAGGCACTTGTCTGGAAACTAAACCAAAAAAAACAAAATTTCAGACTTGAACTTCTAAATGAATGTGAAGTTATACACGCATGCGCAGAAATGTGACACCAGGCTCTGTACGTTATACACGCAGGAATGTGATGACAGGTTCGGGAAGATTGAAGCCAGAAAGCCATAAATTCCAAGGAATGGTGTGGGAGAGGTGTACTGTAGATAAGAAGTAGATAAGAAGTTGAAATCATACTTTAGCCTTGTGTGTGCGCGGGGGCGAGAGGGAGAGCACTGTATGCACCGAAAATGTGATACTGTAACACGCCTATGCATTTCATTTTACAATTACAGTACTGCGCGCGCACACAGACTTGCAGAGAATGTACGGCTGTACTGTACAGTAGGTTGAATTGCTATTAGACTTTTAAGACAACAGCTCACGAACGCTCTCCTATGTTTTTAGATGGTATTACAGTATAGCAGACAGCGCTAAATATCCGAGCGCTAACATATCAAAAACCGCTATAGAAAAAAAGAACAGACCGCATCTGGCCACATCTTGTCAGAGCGACGCGGCTATGAGCGCATTAAAATAAAGGCGGTCGCAGCTGTAAATACATTCCCTACAAGTGCACGAATCACCACTTAGACATACAATAGTGCTTCTTAGCCATAGATCACCCTTACATTACTTGATGGCATCTGAGTACAGAACAATCAACAAAATCATCTACAGTGGCGACCAACTTTATTCTAACTCGGCTAGCTCCGCGAATTTCAGATTATCCCGGTTATCTGCGGTTTTGTGTCGTTTTCTCCAGGGGTGTATTGCGTTATTTTCGCGGCTGTGATTTAAGCATTTTATTCCCGCTGGCTGCAATACTGCAATGCCGTGTAAAAACTCATGGGGGCGTTTGCGAGCTGTTGTCTTTGAAGCCGGTATCCCTCTGAATTTGAAGGTCCCGATCACGTGACCGCGGCATGTAAACAAAGCAGAGGGATACCGGCACCCCATAAAGGGGCCTGTATCTCGGGAAGCAGGGGGTCCCCAGACCTAAAACCAAAGCGGAGACCCCCTGCACATCTACACTAGGAATAAAAATGTATTTTAAATTTATTTATTTATATTCATGTATTTATTTATTTAGATTTATTTATTAATTGTGCTGCTGCTGTGTGTGTATTTTTTTTATTGTGGGTAGCGGGGGTGGGTGAAGGGGGTATTAGCCCCAACGGTGGATGTTTAGGGCTTGCGGGGGGTAGCGGGTGCACTTAACCCCTTCACAACCGTAGCGGTATTAACTGCTACGGTCGTGAAGGGGTTAAGTGCACCCGCAACCCACCCGCAAGTCCTAAACTTACACCAAGGGCCAAATACCCCCTTCACCCACCCCCGCTACCCACAATAAAAAAAAATCACGCACAGCAGCCCCACAATTATAAATATATATATATATATATATATATATATATATATATATATATATATTTATAATTGTGGGGCTGCTGTGCGTGATTTTTTTTTTTATATATATATATATATACAGTGTTCGACAAACCTATACATTTGCTCGCCCCGGGCGAGTGGATTTAAAGCCCGGGCGAGTAAATATTGGCCCAAGCAGCACACGTTTGGTACTAGGTGGCGAGTAGATTTTTTTGTGTCGCGAGTAGATTTTTTGGTGATTTGTCAACCACTGTATATATATATATATATATATATATATATATATATATATATATATATATATATATAATATAAATATAAATATATATATATATATATATATATATATATATATATATATAGTGCAGAATAAATGAGTTCTTCAGTATTAGGTGATACCTTTTTTATTAAACTAACAATTTATGTCATATGACCTATGTATCACCTAATACTGAAGAACTCATTTATTCTGCACTATCGCAACTGGACTAACACGGCTACTTTCTGCTATATATATATATATATATATATATATATATATATATATATATATATATATATATATATATATATATATATATATATATATATATATATATATATATATATATATATAACAACAACAATCCCCATATATATATATATATATATATATATATATATATATATATATATATATATATATATATATGTATATATATATATATATATATATATATATATATATATATACATACATACATACGGTATATACACACACATGATGAACCAATATACAAATAAATGTAGAAGGGTTATCAAAATCATACTGTACTACAAATAACACTTCTCCATACAGACACACTACATTACAATGAATTTCCTTTAATAATCCTAACTGATCTTACAATCTAAATCATCAAATGCCAATGAAAAACCTCACATTCCAATCAATACATTGCATTTACATTGTATTTATGATGCATAAAATCTATGCACCATATACATTCTGCAAATGAATGTGAACAATATCATTGCAAGCTAAATACAAATACTGTACCTCCAAACAAGTAAACTATTTTAACAAATCAAGTAAACAAAAATCAATATAAAAGTACCAACCAGAAAACAAAATTTAAAACCAAGGCTAACCCTTACAATACCAAGGATTATATCTATCTAATTGTAAAAAACATTATACTGTACACACATTGAAGCATTGCAATAAACAACATACAGTACAGTGCATACCCTGTATCTCCCTGCCTTGAGTGTAATCTGTGTAAGGCCCCCTCCCCCTAATGTTTCTGTTAAATCTCCATGCCTTGAGTGTAATCTGTGTAAAGCCCCCTCCCCCCTAATGTTTCTGTTAAATATCCCTGCCTTGAGTGTAATCTGTATAAAGCCCCCTCCCCCTAATGTGTCTGTTAAATCTCCCTGCCTGTGTTGCTGTGAGTGCAGTTTATGTAAATGTGGGGAGGGGGGGGACCCGATGTGCATACTGTGAGGTCTAACCACCCTCACCCACTACCCACATACCGTTACCCCCCCCATCCTGGCCATGGCCCCTCCGCTTCTGCAAAACAGACACAAAAATTAAAACATCCAAAGTAATGTCCCCTAACCCCTTAATCACCATAGCGGTTATTAACCGCTACAGTCATTAAGGGGTTAACCCACCCTCACCCACCACTCGGGACACTTACATACCCTCCCACACTAACCCCTCCCCCCATGAGGCCTAACCACCCTCACCCAATACCCACAAGGGAGGCCTACCCACATACCGTTGGGGAACACCCCCCCCCCACCCCCAGTACCCACAATAAAAACAATACAGTGACCCACAATAAACATCATTATATTTATTACATACATTACCCACCCCCTGTGCCCCCCCATAAATACAAGATTTATCCTTTTACAAACAGGGTTCATAACGCAGCCCCACGCGAGTCCCCGGTGGGCTGGCGGGGCACCTGACAGACCTACAGGGTACCAGCAGCCCTTTTCAAACAGGTTCTGGAGGCCTGCTGGTGGGTCCTGCCAGCACCATGGCCCCCAGGTGTTCTCCTTGGGTCACCGTGGGCCACAATTGGGTCCCCACGGTAGGCCCAAGGATGTCTGGGAGCCCCGGGTCAGACCCACAGGTGTCTGCGGGGCCTCGGGTGGTTCCCACGGGGGTCTGGGGAACTCACGGGTGCTCACTACGGGTCCGCTGTGCCCTCACAGAAGTGGGACCACACATCTTCATCCCCGCACCTACGGGTCGGCGGTGCCCCCACAGAAGTGGGACCACACAGCTTCATCCCCGCAGACTACGGGTCCGCGGTATCCCCACAGATGTGAGGCCACCGCTTCATCCCCGCATGTGTCACCCATGGAACCACCAGCCTGATACCCGTGAGATACCAGAGAAAACCACAGGTGGTCTCCACAGGTCTCATGCGGAACCACGGAACAAACCCTGAATGTAAAACAAATAAACCTGGCCTATACATTCAATACATACACCCCCCGCCCCCCAACACCTACAGTACAATAATGTGCAAAATAACTATTATCCAGATATGGATAATAGATTAATTGCCCATTATTAAAAACATTAACTAGCATATTCAAATAAATAATAAAGTGCTACTGACCTCATCAAGAAGAAGTCTTCGTCGCCAGCAACATTCTTGTCTTGTCCACAAAATACATTGCCAAAACAAATCCAATACATTGCAATTACATTCAGATATCAATTAACCCCTTAAACACCTTATCGGATAAAACCGCAAAGGTAATTAAGGGGTTAAGCCACACTGGCCCGATACCCACCCTTCACCCATGAATTTGTACAGTGGCTTCATCATGCAACTATATATATATATATATATATATATATATATATATATATATATATATATATATATATATATAGCCATGTATATAAATGGTTTATTGCTTTCCTCTCTGTGGGCAGTAAGTCCTGGTAAGAACAGGTATGCCCACAGTAGTTATGGAGGTTTTCCCTCATCCAATGGTGAGGTGCCCTATGTATGGAGGGGAGTGGCTGTATGCTCTGAGTCCCTGGATAGTGACATAAGGGATGCGACTGCCTCCTGAAGTATATAAGGCACAACCCGGGTTAACTGTAGTGTTGTTGGTTGGGTGTTGGTGGTGGATTTTGGAGTGAGAGTTCAAGTTCTAGTTCTACAGTGTTCTGACAGCGGCGAAAAGCTGATAGGATAGTATGACCTGCATAAGGGAGTAGGAAATAATTTGTGACCCTAGTGAAGTAACTAGCGGTCCGGGTTGACCAATCAGCCTGTCAAGCCACTCTGTGTCCAGGGACCTGGCGCAGAGAGGATCTTCCTAGGAGAATAGGGAATCCCACTTCGATTCAAAGGGACAGCACGGAAAGATGTGCGGCTAGAGCCGGCAGCTGCATGGGGCAGTCTGCCACATCACCGTCAATAATAAAGATGCCTTGTTCAATGAGACCCCACTGTGTGAGTGTGAAGTTACTCGCACATGGATGGCACTACTGAGAAGGAGTTCCTCACCAGGACCATCTCCATGCGGAAGCACAGATCCTGATGAGGTGGAGGCGCTGCACATGATGTAAGTTGGACTCGCACACACTACCTCAGCCACCTGCCTGTTGATAATCCCCTAATACCATCAAGCGGGAGACTCAGGAGCCCTGTTGCCTACAGGTGCACCATCAAACACCACACATAATGGGGAAAGTTTAGATCACCCGGGCCAATGTGAGATTGGGGGGGGGATAAACCCGTTACATTTGGAGGCGCTGCTGAGATACCTGTCAACAGGACAGGCTTTTGCTAGGCACACTAGGAAACAGGGAAAGTGTATACTGCCACTTTGTGCTGCGTTGGGAAGGAACCACAGGGAGACCCTGGGAACCTGAGAGGAGTGAGTGGGTCTGGATGAGATGGGCTATAGCTGTCCGAATCACCTTTAGGTAGTGCTGGGGGTAGGGTACCTGGAGGGATAGACTGTTAACTTAGGTCAGGAATCCTGGAAAGGGACTACACTAGGCTGACCAAGAGAGGTTGATGCCCAAGTACTGCATGGAAGCCCCAGAGTACTCTAGCCTATTCCAGAGCACTTACCGAAGGGAGCACAGACTGGGAGGAAGGAGATACAGTAGACACTGAGAGAGTGAGCCTAGCCTGAGGTAGTTCAACACGAGTTAGACGTATGTTAGGTACACGAGGTGGTGCACCAGGCATGTTTATTGTACGGATGTGGTAGCTGCCCCGCAGAGCGGAGCTCCATGTACAGTAACCCAGTATACAGTGATCAAGAGGTGACCATCGGAATGGAGGATCTGCAAAGGGCAGAAGGTCCAGGATGTCGGGAAGAGGAAGGTGAACAAGCTACAGGAGAGACTCTTGTGTGTTTGTTATGGAATGGCCTGAAAGCCGTGGCTGCGCCGTGTTTGTCATGCTTTTGTTCTCCGGATGATACCCCTGAGAATAGTGAGGACGACAGTCTTGTGCGATGGGAGGAACGAAATGGACTTTGTTACAAACCAGTTAATAAACAGCCAGACGCTACCTCAAATACAAAGAAGGACAGTGCTTACCAAAATGGCGGTTCCCGCGTTTCCGGGACACCGCGTGGGCCAGCTGCAGAGAGTCTTGCAACTCTGCAGTTTGCAAGTTGTTGGCCAGGATTGGCGGCAACGAGGAAACTCCACCCCGTTGAGGAGTTTGGCTCGAAAGCTGGAGCCGCGCCCTCATGGACGATGACTCACTCAGCCCCAGTGCTGGGTCAGCCTACAAAGCAGAGAGACGTCCCCCTAGTTTCAACCAGGGGGAGTGTCTAAAGTTCCACCGGATGCTGATGGAGGAGGTGGGGGGAAGGACAGCTCAACCATCCCCTGCACTTCAGTTGCGAAGAGCCATCGATCACTACAGACCACTAGGAAGAGTGACTCCGTTGGTGACAATGGCTGAGCAAGCAAAAGGGGGAACAGAGTCCCCTAATATCAACCCACCCCTACTCGGCTCCAGGAGGCTTCCTGATCATCCGAGTAGAAGGTGTGGAGACAGTGGTCTGTCTCTGCCTGCAGTGCAGACTGCCTGGTGGAGCTGTGGGCAGTGAGGCTCGGTGCCCTCACTGTAGTCTACAGTACTTGTGGCCCATGATGACTTTTGTGCCGATACAGACTGTCGGGATGAGACACCCTACTCCGACGGTGGCAACGGAGCTTCCAGGTGCCCTATGGAGGGAGAGTGCAGATCCCGTGGAGCCGGAACCCGACCGGGTTCGCAAGCCGGAGAAGTCCAGTCATCGTAAAGGTGACCGGAAAGGAGCCCATAGACGGTCCCCTACCGGAATACCCCGACCGAATTGCAAAATAGAGTCCTCGGACGAGGAGTGTGCCAGGCTGGCAGAGGCACAGGACTTGCTGGAGGAGTACCATGCTACTGGTATTCCGTGGCAAGATGCCATTCCCCGTGGTGTGGAGACACGAAGCCGTGTGTCTCCAGTGCCGCGACAACCCGATCGCCGGAGTCCCACTGCCGTGGTGACTAGCGGGTCGGAAGGAGGTCGATTTACTCCGACCCTGCAGAGCAGCAGGTTAACTCCGTGCTCACTGCAGATGCCGGAGCTGGAGGCGAGCGAAGAACGGGACCAGGGTCAAGCAGAAGGGCGTTGCCTGATGTTCTCGTGGAAGAAGAGGTCTCGGTTGGGGACCCAACCCAAGATGGCGTCGCAGCACGTGCGGATCCTGAGACAGTTCCGGATGACCTGGGCGGTGTCGAGGGGGAGGCAGTGGCACCTCCACCGTCGAACAGTGGGAGTCGATCCCCTACGGACAGCCGACGGAGTGGGCACTCGAATCGGAGAACGAGGGGGCCCACTATCGAAGGATCGAGCGGACATTGTGGCGCACGTGAGTCTGGTGTTGCGGAGGAGCAGGCCGTGACCCTGCCAGCCCCTACCATCCTTCCCCGTGCCCCAACCCCGTCCATTCCCAGGGTTAGTCCAACGGCCCTAGTTCAAACCCCTGTCCCTGTCACTGGTTCCTTTGGGTCGACATCTAGTCTGCGCATGTCACGGGATTCCCGGGGTCCTATCACAGAACGGACTGGAAGCCTGGACTGGGGAACATCTGATGATGGATCGGAGGGTGGAGGGAGAGTTTCATCCCGGGGTTCCATTATTAGCTCGCTGAGTCGTGAGGGCGGACACTGGTCGCAGCGCAAGGAAAGGGTTGCGAGATGGGAGGATACTTCAGGGGTGTCCTCGGCCGGGCCCGATGATGAAGAAGAGCCACTAGAGCCTAACTCCGAGGAAGTGAGGGAGACTAGGTGGTGGGCACCGTTATATGAGGGGTATGTCGCCTGGCTCGACCGCACCCATTTTCTGTTAGAACGGGAGGGGGTGGTTGATCACTGGTGGGCTCCCGGGGATTTTAATGACGAGGCGTATCTTAAAGCCCTAATGGTAAGGTGGGATCGAATTCAGGGAGGCCTTATTACCCCAAAGGGATCAGAAGGGTTAGATGACCCGGTAGATGCAGATGAGCCCCTGTCATGGGTGTTGCCAGGAGTGGCTGGGCAAAGTAGACTAACCCGAACTTGCCGAGCTGAACGGGCTATTGCAGCCCAGTATAAAAGGTCACATGGGCTTGAATACCCATATGTACCCGAACCTCTAATGAGAGAGATTGAGGATAACAGGGAGAAGTGGCTCAGAAATGATATCGAGCACTATATTGTAAATAAGGGAGGAGATATTAGAGGAATCCAGGCGGAGCAGAGGGTTTCACAACTCATGCGGGTTTGGAAGATAGGACGTAGTGTGTATATGCACAAGGTGGTATACTGTAACGAGCGGGGGTTACCACGAGAGTATAGCATAATTGTTCATGATGCAGCGGGGCGGGAGGTGAAGAAGCCAGACCCTCGACACTATTATTAGGTCCGCAATGAGTGGTTTGTCTTTTTGTTCTTTGCTGCTTACTGCTGGTCGGTGGTTGGGTGTTAACAGTTCTATGAAGATGTGATGATGTTACTGCTGAATTGTATGTTCTTTTTCAGTGTTTCCTGGAGCAAGGTACACGAAATTTAGGACCCAGCCGGGACGGTGGGGATTCAACAGGGGGAGTATATAGCCATGTATATAAATGGTTTATTGCTTTCCTCTCTGTGGGCAGTAAGTCCTGGTAAGAACAGGTATGCCCACAGTAGTTATGGAGGTTTTCCCTCATCCAATGGTGAGGTGCCCTATGTATGGAGGGGAGTGGCCGTATGCTCTGAGTCCCTGGATAGTGACATAAGGGATGCAACTGCCTCCTGAAGTATATAAGGCACAACCCGGGTTAACTGTAGTGTTGTTGGTTGGTGTTGGTGGTGGATTTTGGAGTGGAGTGAGAGTTCAAGTTCTAGTTCTACAGTGTTCTGACAGCGGCGGAAAGCTGATAGGATAGTATGACCTGCATAAGGGAGTAGGAAACAATTTGTGACCCTAGTGAAGTAACCAATCAGCCTGTCAAGCCACTCTGTGTCCAGGGACCTGGCGCAGAGAGGATCTCCCTAGGAGAATAGGGAATCCCACTTCGATTCAGGAGGGCATACCTTGCGAAGGGACAGCACGGAGAGATGTGCGGCTAGAGCCGGCAGCTGCATGGGGCAGTCTGCCACATCACCGTCAATAATAAAGATGCCTTGTTCAACGAGACCCCCACTGTGTGAGTGTGAAGTTACTCTCACATGGATGGCACTTCTGAGAAGGAGTTCCTCACCAGGACCATCTCCCTGTGGAAGCACAGATCCTGATGAGGTGGAGGCGCTGCACATGATGTAAGTTGGACTCGCACACACTACCTCAGCTACCTGCCTGTTGATAATCCCCTAATACCATCAAGCGGGAGACTCAGGAGCCCTGTTGCCTACAGGTGCACCATCAAACACCACACGTAATGGGGACAGTTTAGATCACCCGGGCCAATGTGAGATTGGGGGGGGGGATAAACCCGTTACATATATATACACAGAGAGAGCGAGAGAGAGAGATATATATACAGTATATACACACATGATGAACCAATATACAAATAAATGTACACAGAAAAAAGGATCCGGGGCCCATCTACTCCAAAAAATGTAAGTACTCACCAGCAGAGAAGTTAAAAATGTTATGCATCATAAATACAATGTAAATGCAATGTATTGATTGGAATGTGAGTTTTTTCATTGGCATTTCAAGATTTAGATTGTAAGATCAGTTAGGATTATTAAAGGAAATTCATTGTAATGTAGTGTGTCTGTATGGAGAAGTGTTATTTGTAGTACAGTATGATTTTGATATACCTTATTTGACAAAAATTATCTAGCACTTTTCTCCAAGGTCATAGGAGAACAATACCTGGAGCAACTACCAAATCTTATGGCTGGGTCGCATCTGTTCAATTAAAATGAAATTTACCCAAAATGATACTGTATACTGTTTCCAAACCCTACCAATATCAATGCCCATCAATTTATTACAAGATTTACAAAATAGATTTTTCCAATTCATTTGGAAAGATAGATGTCCTTGAGTCTCCAGATTTTTGTCCTCAAAACTAGTGGGAGGTCTGGCTGTTCCTGACCTCCTCAGATATTACACAGCCACATATCTGAGATAGATTCCATTGTGGCACTTGGACAAAGGTACAAAATGTTGGGTGGATATAGAAAACACTCTCAGGCATCCCTGGTCTCTTCCGGCCCTCCTGAGGTACCAAAATGATTATAGCAATAATTTAACACCGAATGCCCAACTGAGTTTAACTCTGAAAATATGGAGGATGTCAAAGCTAAAATTTGACCTCTCCTTTACCCCCTCAAGGTCTACTCCCCTCTTCCAGAACCCAGATATTCTACCAGGTATCCCAAGCCCAGTCTTAAACCCGTGGAAAGATAAAGGGATGACCTCTATCAAATTTTTTGTAGAAAAGGTGAAAGACAGGCGCTACTTAGTGAATGAAATGAATAAATAATATTGAGAAGTGATTCTGATGAAAATAATGACCAAACCCCTTGCTCAAACCTCACTGGTGGGACCTGTTTCACGGGTTCCAAGGATTAAGGATTATCTCAAAACATCCAGGGGGAGCATGTGGGGGGATAAGAGAAATAAAAATATATAAGTGCAGACGTATTGTAATGTGTGGGTATACAGGCAATGACTTGGCTCGTATAGCTGATCTACTCACAGGAGCAAAGGTATATATAAAGCAGTTGGCAAATTGGGTTGCCACCCTTGAAGATGTCTGTGAGCTGAACCCCCTGGCGATTCTCCGTCAGCAGTATGTGTATATAGAGAGAGGGAGAAAACTACATAGTGCGATCAATATGAAAACTTTATGTATAAAAACACAGTATAAAATGCGCACTTACAATTTGCACATAGAATAAAAGCATGTATCACATATAGTGAATGGAGGATGTCCTGAAACAGCTCACCGCCTCCCTCAGGTCAGTCTGCTGGCTTCCGCGGCTCTGTATCCTGGACCGGAGCTTCCTTCTGAGCGCCCGTCTGCAAGGTATGACGTCACGGCGTTCAGAGCTGATTCTACGGATCGTCTCCAAGACCAAAATTGGTCCACTGGTAAACTCTACGCGTTTCGCCCAGCTACCAGGAACTGTTTCTCGGCTTCGTCAGGAGTATGGTTTGTGTTCTATTGGTGGCTATTTATACATCTTTCTATGTTAATAAAACGGCTCAATTAATCAATAAGTCAATTAGCCTAGATTGCACTGGGGAGTGAGGGTTGGAATGGATGAGAATAAAAAACGAGCATAGGCAACACTTAAACAACACTTAAACATGGGGAAACCTCACTCTATTAGTATCAAGAGTTATATTTAACAGCTTCTAATGAATATAAATCACAATTAGACCCTTACTGGGTGTTATGAGATGTCACTGGGCAGATGCTCATGATTCAAGTAGTTAGCAATGAAGTTTTAAGAGTATGTGCCAAAATAAACATTAATTATGACTATAATTCGGACGAGAGGGAAAATAGGGAGAAACACTACAATAGATCATAGTGGTAACCCTAATATCAATTATTGAGGGTTGTTTTAAAATTTAACAAAAATTAAACCACAAGTTAAATTCATTCAGGAGCTTCCTAATTGATAATTCCAAAAATAGTGGTAATCCATCTTTTTTAGATTGAGTCTCTTATATGTACAGGCCAAAAAGGAGACTAATGGGGTTCTTATAAAAAGTGTTGAGGTTCATCAAATAAATGGCATAGTTCAAAGACACTAATGGCATAATGGAGGATGTATAGACATATAGATATCCTCTATGGGCAATTATTTGAGAGTGGAATTAATGTTAATATGCTTCTTGATCACACACAGGGAAAAATTATACTAAAGTGATCCAACAGAAACATGACGTGGGGGTGATTTATTAAGCAAACTGCTAAAGTGACATATCATTTACAATAGGTAGTGCATACAGAATGAATATCAATGGACATAACTAATATACAGAGACATATTTATATGTATAGGTATCGGAGACAGATGGCCATTCCTGGAGGTTGATCTGAAACGAAAAACAGGTGAAAGAACAGGGGAGCAGGGGCAAGACTAACCACTCTATTGACAGATAAACATGATGGTATTAATTCAGAAAAGGTGTGATGTCTATCTCAGCATTTAAACCTCTAGGGGCTAGTGTTTTGAGACGATGAATCCAAAAGGTTTCCCTTTTTATGAATTCTAAACCCCTATCTCCTCCCCTCCAATGGGGTAGCACATGTTCAATGGCTTTGAAGGTTAGGCATGTCGGTTCTCCACCATGAAATTCAGTGAAATAGTTGGGGATGCTGTGGTTGGTTAGTTTCCTCTTAATGCCACTAAGGTGCTCGATGATTCTTGTCCTTATAGGCCTGATTGTTTTACCAATATATTGTAACTTGTAGGAACATTCTATCATGTAAACTACATGGTCTGTCCTGCAAGTCATAGATGTATTAATATCAAAGACCTCACCCGTGACATTGGAACTGAACTTTGTTTGTTCTGATGATTTGAACCGGCAAGCACTACAGGTGGTACAACCGAAAAAGCCTTTCTTATTTAGCCACCCATTATCCTTAGGTTTATTATCCCTGAGTGCACTGGGGGCTAGTTTGTTCTTGAGGTTACTTGCTTTGGTAAAGATTACATTAGGTCTATCTGGGATGTTTGGGCCCAAAATCGGATCATTTTTGAGAATTTCCCAGTGTTTTGTAATGATCTGTCTCACTTTACCTGCATCTCTACTATATCCTGTCAAAAATGCAAAATCAAATTGGTTGTTCCTAACTGTGTCCTTTTGTTTAGGCATTAGTAGATCACCCCTATGAACTCCCTCGGCCTTCCTCCTGGCTGATTCGATTTTCTCCTCAGGATATTGTTTTTCCAGAAATCTATCTTTTATTTTTTCTGATTGAGTGTGATATTGTTCAATGTCTGTACAATTTCTTCTGATTCTGGTAAATTGACTGGATGGGACATTATCCATCCATCTTGGTAGATGGCAGCTGTCTCTTCTAATAAAATTGTTTTTGTCTATCTCTTTAAAATATGTCTTTGTTTTTATTGCTCCATTTTCAATGTAAATATTCAAATCTAGAAAATTAATCTGTTGATGACTCCATTCACTCGTGAATTTTAGATTATAGGTATTGACATTCATATTGTCAATAAATTTTAATAAAGTGTCTTCACCAACCCTCCAAACAAAAATAATATCATCTATGTAACGGCGATAAAGGACAAGATTCGCACCAAGCTCTCCCCCAACCCAAATATTATGTTTTTCCCAATCTGAAACATATGGCATAGCTTGGTGCGAATCTCGTCCCCATCGCCGTCCCACATTTCTATAAATAAAAAGTGTGT
Organism: Ascaphus truei; assembly: GCF_040206685.1. NCBI lineage: Eukaryota > Metazoa > Chordata > Amphibia > Anura > Ascaphidae > Ascaphus > Ascaphus truei. Next base: position 242,701,098 of record NC_134483.1, read on the forward strand.
GCATACCAAAAATAATTGTGCTCTAATATGAATTTTATACTGTCAATAATAAAATCAATTTGTGATTCTGGTAAATTATCATCTTCCTGCAAAACACTCCTTACTGCTTCACATCCCTGTGTGTGTTCAATGATGGTATAAAGCGAAGCAACATCACAGGTTGCTAATATATAATGATTTTCCCATTTTATCCCACTCAAAAGATTAAGTATGTCAACTGTGTCCTTCAGATAGGCCCTTTGTTTGACTACATGAGGTTGTAATATAGTGTCTATATAAAGTGAGAGGTTAGCAGTGAGTGAGTCAATCCCCGAAACTATAGGTCTTCCTGGGGGATTGACTACACTCTTATGGATCTTTGGTAGGAAGTAGAAGACCGGCATCTTGGCTTTGTTCTGATACAAGAAATTGTATTCATTTTCATCAAGTATGCCGGTCTCCTTTCCTCTGTTTAGTAAGATCTTGAGTTCTTCAGTGTACAGTATTTGATAATGGGATTGAGGATAATTTTACATAGGTGTTGGTGTCTCCCAATAATCTTAATGCCTCATGTTCATAATCTACACGATCAATAAGAACTATTCCCCCCCCTTTATCAGCCTGTTTGATGACCAAATCTTGGTTATCCATAAGTTCTTTGAGAGCATCTTTCTCATTCTTGGTAAGATTTTCCATTTTTCTATTGCCCTTAGTTGTTAAGTCAGAGTTTAGAGTCTCAAAGTCCTTAGTGACCATTTTAAAGAAGACATCTAAATGATTGCCAGTGGCAAAATGTGGGAAAATTTTAGATTTTTGTTTCAATCCAGTATGGATGAATTTCCTCTCTTCTGCTACCACTGGTGGTACTTCTTTGGTAACATTATGCTCTATGTGTCTCCCCAAAAAATAACGTTTTACAGTAAGTTTCCTAAGGAAACGATTAGCATCTATATAGAGGTTGAAGCTACTATGTGTCTTCATAGGTGCGAACGATAGTCCCTTTGATAATACACTTTTTTGTGTGTCTGTCAGAGATGTAGTACTAAGATTAAAAACATTTTCAACATTTATTTTGCACTACTTTTGTTGTCTCTTGTGCTTTCTTCTACCCCTCTTTCCTCTGAGAGTCTTCCTCTTTTTTAGCTGCTCATTGTTCCCTTCTCTGCCTGTGGTTGTTTGTGACTTATATCCCACAAATTGGAAGGCCCCTACGCCCCTAAAAAAAGAGGAATCGGTGCTATTTTGTTTGGTGGGTTCTTTCTTATCTTTATTATCTTTTCTCTCTCTAGAGTCTAATGAGTGGGTCTTTTTCTGCTGTTTTCTTAGCCTATCTTCATCTCTTCTATTTTTTTTGGATTGGTTAATAGGGGTATAGTTCGCTCTGTCCCTGCCTCTATATTCTTCTTTTGAGGGTGAGTGATGGTTATCCCTATATGTATTTGCTTTATCTTGGTGTTCAAATCTCTCTTCTCTTTTCCTCTCTGTGTGTCCTTTCCTATTGTCGTAATTGGTATATTTTTCCCCATGTTTGTCTTTTCTATAGTCAGTTTTATAATATTTTTTAAAAGTTCTATTGTTATTCCAACTTCTTTGTTCTCCCTTTCTGTAGTCTTCCTCATCTCTATGTAATTTTATGGTTTTGTTATTATCCGTATCTCTTTCTAAAGTCTCTAATTTCTTTTGGAGTGCAGTGTCTTTTTCTTGAAATTCTTTAGAATTTTCAAAGGGGGTTAATTTGTCTTTTATTTCATTTATTTCTTCATCTAATTGTTTAAGATGTATTTTCTGCTGTTTAATGATTAAATCAATAAGCCCATACGAACATCTGTCCAATATTTCATTCCAATCTGCTAAGAATGTTTCATCCTCTAAATCAAAGGATGGTTTCTTTCGTACCCTTAGTCCCCTGGGAATGATATTACATTCTTTATATTGTTGTAAAAACACAACGTCTAACCACTTTTTTGTATCTCTTATCATTAGTTTTTCTAATTTAGTAAATTTGTTACTGATCAAATTGTCCACATTTTCATCATTAGAAACATCAACCTCTATTGTTTTGTCAAAATTAATCTTTCTTAATAATCTCTTAGAAATCACATTAACATTAATAGTGCTAGATTCCATCGTGGAAAGTGTGCAGCCCACTCACCCCAAAAAACAGCCAATATTGTGTAGAAAAGGTGAAAGACAGGCGCTACTTAGTGAATGAAATGAATAAATAATATTGAGAAGTGATTCTGATGAAAATAATGACCAAACCCCTTGCTCAAACCTCACTGGTGGGACCTGTTTCACGGGTTCCAAGGATTAAGGATTATCTCAAAACATCCAGGGGGAGCATGTGGGGGGATAAGAGAAATATAAATATATAAGTGCAGACGTATTGTAATGTGTGGGTATACAGGCAATGACTTGGCTCGTATAGCTGATCTACTCACAGGAGCAAAGGTATATATAAAGCAGTTGGCAAATTGGGTTGCCACCCTTGAAGATGTCTGTGAGCTGAACCCCCTGGCGATTCTCCGTCAGCAGTATGTGTATATAGAGAGAGGGAGAAAACTACATAGTGCGATCAATATGAAAACTTTATGTATAAAAACACAGTATAAAATGCGCACTTACAATTTGCACATAGAATAAAAGCATGTATCACATATAGTGAATGGAGGATGTCCTGAAACAGCTCACCGCCTCCCTCAGGTCAGTCTGCTGGCTTCCGCGGCTCTGTATCCTGGACCGGAGCTTCCTTCTGAGCGCCCGTCTGCAAGGTATGACGTCACGGCGTTCAGAGCTGATTCTACGGATCGTCTCCAAGACCAAAATTGGTCCACTGGTAAACTCTACGCGTTTCGCCCAGCTACCAGGAACTGTTTCTCGGCTTCGTCAGGAGTATGGTTTGTGTTCTATTGGTGGCTATTTATACATCTTTCTATGTTAATAAAATGGCTCAATTAATCAATAAGTCAATTAGCCTAGATTGCACTGGGGAGTGAGGGTTGGAATGGATGAGAATAAAAAACGAGCATAGGCAACACTTAAACAACACTTAAACATGGGGAAACCTCACTCTATTAGTATCAAGAGTTATATTTAACAGCTTCTAATGAATATAAATCACAATTAGACCCTTACTGGGTGTTATGAGATGTCACTGGGCAGATGCTCATGATTCAAGTAGTTAGCAATGAAGTTTTAAGAGTATATGCCAAAATAAACATTAATTATGACTATAATTCGGACGAGAGAGAAAATAGGGAGAAACACTACAATAGATCATAGTGGTAACCCTAATATCAATTATTGAGGGTTGTTTTAAAATTAAACAAAAATTAAACCACAAGTTAAATTCATTCAGGAGCTTCCTAATTGATAATTCCAAAAATAGTGGTAATCCATCTTTTTTAGATTGAGTCTCTTATATGTACAGGCCAAAAAGGAGACTAATGGGGTTCTTATAAAAAGTGTTGAGGTTCATCAAATAAATGGCATAGTTCAAAGACACTAATGGCATAATGGAGGATGTATAGACATATAGATATCCTCTATGGGCAATTATATGAGAGTGGAATTAATGTTAATATGCTTCTTGATCACACACAGGGAAAAATTATACTAAAGTGATCCAACAGAAACATGACGTGGAGGTGATTTATTAAGCAAAATGCTAAAGTGACATATCATTTACAATAGGTAGTGCATACAGAATGAATATCAATGGACATAACTAATATACAGAGACATATTTATATGTATAGGTATCGGAGACAGATGGCCATTCCTGGAGGTTGATCTGAAACGAAAAACAGGTGAAAGAACAGGGGAGCAGGGGCAAGACTAAACCGCTCTATTGACAGATAAACATGATGGTATTAATTCAGAAAAGGTGTGATGTCTATCTCAGCATTTAAACCTCTAGGGGCTAGTGTTTTGAGACGATGAATCCAAAAGGTTTCCCTTTTTATGAATTCTAAACCCCTATCTCCTCCCCTCCAATGGGGTAGCACATGTTCAATGGCTTTGAAGGTTAGGCATGTCGGTTCTCCACCATGAAACTCAGTGAAATGGTTGGGGATGCTGTGGTTGGTTAGTTTCCTCTTAATGCCACTAAGGTGCTCGATGATTCTTGTCCTTATAGGCCTGATTGTTTTACCAATATATTGTAACTTGCAGGAACATTCTATCATGTAAACTACATGGTCTGTCCTGCAAGTCATAGATGTATTAATATCAAAGACCTCACCCGTGACATTGGAACTGAACTTAGTTTGTTCTGATGATTTGAACCGGCAAGCACTACAGGTGGTACAACCGAAAAAGCCTTTCACTGAGTTTCATGATGGAGAACCGACATGCCTAACCTTCAAAGCCTATAGCAAATTTAGGAAGAGCAGTCCCTGCTCCGAGGAGCTTACAATCTAATTGGTATGTAGGAGGAATGTACAGAAACAATAGGAGGGCATTTTGGTAAGTGCTTCTGCAGGGGGCCAAGCTTTATGTATCATGTGTCTAGTAATATCTACGGTGATACTCATATGCTTCTTTAAGCAATTGTGTCTTAATATGGGTCTTAAAGGTGGATAGAGCGGGTGCTAGTCGGGTATCGAGGGGAAGGGCATTCCAGAGGTGTGGGGCAGTCAGTGAGAAAGGTTTAAGGTGGGAGAGGGCTGTAGATACAAAGGGGGTAGAGAGAAGCCATCCTTGAGCAGAACGCAAAAATCGGGATGGTGTATAGCGAGAAATTAGGGATGAGATGTAAGGAAGGGCAGAAGAGTGTAAAGCTTTAAAAGTGAGGAGGAGAATTGCATTTGTGATATGGGATTTGATAGGAAGCCAGGAGAGTGATTTCAGCAGGGGAGACGTTGAGACAGATTTAGGAAAGAGTAGAGTGATTCTGGCAGCAGCCTTTAGGATAGATTGTAGGGGAGACAGGTGAGAGGCAGGAAGGCCGGACAGCAGGAGGTTACAGTAGTTGAGACGGGAGAGAATGAGGGCCTGAGTTAGAGTTTTAGCAGTCGAGCAACAGAGGAACAGAGGAATGTTGATGAGCCAAGGAGTCCATGGAATGTTAATGAGCCGAGAGGACACAAAGAACTTTGTGTTCACAGCTGCATTGAATCTCAACCACCCCAGTGTACATCTGTATTGCCCCAAAGGTGGACAGCCTTTGGCGCAGTCGAAGGGCAGCCAAAGAGTGTGAGCTGTTTGCTGCCATTCGCTGATGTTTGGTGATGTTAAACTGATGTTAAGGTGATGTTAAAGCTGTACCCAATTTTCCAACTCTATCTGTCCATGAAATGTCTGAGAATTGACTGTATAACCTTGTTCTTTTAATGTACCATGTATTATTATAACTCGGTGCCCAGGACATACTTGAAAATGAGAGGTAACTTTCAATTTACTACTTCCTGGTAAAACATTTTTATAAATAAATAATTTTAGAGATCAAGATCCTAAAGGACCCAATAGTATTGATATTTCCAAAAACTATTGAGAATCTAAAACCCCACAGCCAATCCCTCCTCTCTGACATCCTCACAGCGGCTAGGTATGTAATAACTTCATCTTGGAAGATGACCAGACCACCCTCAATGACCCATCTTACTAACAAAATTAATGAAGTAATGTTAATGGAAAAATTAACCGCCACTCTCAACCAAAGTAACCTAAAATTCTAAAAGATTTGGGACCCCTGGATTAATTCTTCATAATAACAAGTCCCAATAAAAGCGATGTCCCAAGACTAGAGGATAATGCTCCCCACCCTTCCGGGATCCAGAAATGAACCATCCACAATTTATATAATTATATAAATAAATAAGAAAGGGAGGTTTATTATCAAGATGTAAATCCCTTGAGTGCCTTATCACAAGGGTGTGCAAACTTATCTGCATGCGCCCCCATTTTTCCTCTCCCCTCCTGCATGGCCCCGGCGTCAAATGACGTTGCGGTTCCGTGTGATGTCACGTTCTTCCCTCCTCCCCCATTCTTCTTTCTGTACCCACACCCCATGGATAAAACAATAAAAATGTAAGTTTAAAAAAAAAAAAATTGTACACTTCAACACATTAAAAATAAGTGCAAGATCCAAAAAAAGGAAAAGAAAAAGAAACATGTAAGATGGCATATATTTTGCTCAAGCAAATTTGATCTTCCTCAAATATACTGCCTTTGGTATAATACTACTAAATTTATAACTCTTTTCAAAGAAATGTAATCCTCTTTTTATAGACCACATTTAAAATGCTGTAAAAGATGCGGTTAAAAGCTATTAAAGAAATGTATAATATTTATGCCTATCTTCTAATACACGGTGAATATACAGTGTGGGGTCAAGTGTTTAACATTTGTTCTTCTTGAGCACATGAACATTTTCTCGGCTTTTTTGTATTTGCAAGATATTTTTATCTACATGTGAGTCAATTCAGGACAGCAAAATTAGTTTAGGGTATAGCCAAGTGAGTAAGAAAAAACATGAAGGCTAGTTTTTAATACATATCTGAGGGCATACAAAACTTAAAAGAAATGTTTCTCCACTCAGCAGCAAAATAATTTCACACAAATGGTTAATTTAGGATATGTAAACATAAAAGTCATATATATTTAATCAATTGTATACGTATTTCTAGAATCTTAACTATAAGATATGTTATACCCTTCCATGATGGGTACCTCAATATTTTGGTGTTTTGGTGTTGAAGTTTTTTTAGTCCACATGAGTGGAGAATGGCACACCAGTCTTGAATAAAAGTCTTAACTTTATTTTCTTGTCTATATTTTTGGACACATTCATGACGACAAAATAATATATATAGTTTTTTTAATGTTTTACCAGGAAGTAATACATTGAGAGTTACCTCTCATTTTCAAGTATGTACAGTATGTACAGTATGTAGTAGTCAGAGACATAGGAGTTTATATACTTTACGTACACCCAAAACACCGGCCAAAGTGACACTTCATCCCCTAAGAGCCCCTGATTATTTCATTATTGACAAATGCCTTACCATTGGCTGAACTCTACCCATATAAAAAAAATAGGTAAAGTGCCTCCACTGACATGCACATAAAAAATAATTACATGAGTACAGACAAAATTAAAAAATGAATATATACTGTAACTCTAGCAGAGGTTACGAGTGCTATAGATGTAGCCAGTTATTACTCCTGCAGGCAGATTTTGGTGGTATGATATTCTCTGTTATTACTGCTACTAAATTCTATGGGAACTCTGTGATATTCTGCATTATAATGCAATATTTTGTACTCATCCCACTCTACAGGAATTGGTGGGCTATTTCCGATTAGTTTCAGATAGGTATTTTTTTCATTTAGGCTCCATCACAATATCATCTCTTTATCTATTTCAAGCGTAACATGGTAGTTGTCTATTCCTACTTTGGACCCATGTGTTTCACTATGTTTTTGTTCATGTGTGTGGTTCCCTGTTTGTGGTTCCACTTTGCAAAGAATTTTCTCAGTGATTTTCAACTGGGGTTCTGTTGCCTTGTGGTTGGGTCAGTAAGGGACTTTCACACCAGTTATTTCACAGAATAATGTCTTTTATTTAGGCAGACAAGGGAAACAGCTTTTCAGACACTTAAAGGGACAGTGCAACATCAAGCCTGTTTCAGTCCTTATATTAGTTTTTGAGACTAGTCTAACTCCATCCCAGGCACATTATCTGGCAGATGACTTCCTCCTGGCTCCTTTCCTGTATTCTCACAGGTAAATCTAACTCCATCTCAAGCAGATTCTCTTGGAGATTACTTCCTCCTGACACCTTTCCTGTGCAGGCTATTAAGTCCTGCATTTTTCAGGAAAATCCTTGACCTTGGAGCCTGCGGGGAAGCTCCCCTTTCCTCCCCCAACCCACATATAAATAAATACACAACAAAGGGTCTGGAGGTACAAAGGCCACGGCTTTATTTTCACAAATAAACCGTGGTAAGTGCCAACTCTTCCAGCGTGCTCTCCCCCCGGGTAAAGGCCGATGGCACCCCAACCATGGCCCGCACACCCACCAAGCCGGGGGCCCTATGGCCCGGCCGTTAAGCGATACTAGGCCCCAGGGAATCACACACAAATGAGCCCTGCCCACTCGCTACCCCCAGCCACCACAAGTCTTGAGGGGGTATCTGCACCATAGAGCCCCCGCTGGCAAGGTTAACGAACACCCCCCCCCCAACAGCCACCGTGACGGAGGCAACACATGTCATGCAGTGCCCACCTCAAACATGGCAGACATAGTTACATCGTAGATGAGGTTGAAAAGACATATGTCCATCAAGTCCAACCCATGCCAAATCCAGACAGATACTCCATCCTGTATCCTCACCTACAGTATTTTGATCCAGAGGAAGGCAAACAAAAAACCCCAGTGATGTAACACAAGGGGAAAAATAAATTCCTTCCTGACTAAAGAATTGGCAATCAGATTACTCCCTGGATCAACATCCTTCCCTTATCCCATCCATCCCACCCTTCCCATCCATACTTATTTCTGAAAAGAAGAAAATACAACATAATGTACAATATATTATACGATTGTCATGGTATTACCCAAACAAAGGGATGGGTGGGCGGGAACTTCTTTTCAGGGACCAGACTGCCCACCCTCCCCTGTGCTCCTTTGAATCCCCTTAGCTCTGCCCCCCCGTGACACTGGGGAAGGGGAAGGGAAATAGCATGCAATTCAGCCAAGCTGGAGGGGAGAGGGGAAGCAGCACGTGAACCGGCACCAAAGGTGTGGGGGAGGGAAGAGAGGGGAGCCTAGTCCCTGCGGTCATGTGCCCATCGCTGAGGGGCTCCAGGCTGCTCGCTGTGCCACTTGAACTCGTCAGCTCTCTACAGCTCTCTAAGGAATGGATCTAGGACATTAAGCACTGTACCTTAACAACAGGCTGTCTTTTATAGAGATATCTTGCTCAGGAGATAATTGCCAACAGCCTTACAGTTTACAGTTTGGGTGTGGTGTCCTGAGTATGCACAATGATGGAATGAACTCTTCAATCTCAATAGTTCTTAAATGGTTCTTTGGCCAACAGTGAGGGGAGATCTGGGACAACTATTCAAGCCAGGGGAAGCAGCACGTGAACCGGCACCAAAGGTGTGGGGGAGGGAAGAGAGGGGAGCCTAGTCCCTGCGGTCATGTGCCCATCGCTGAGGGGCTCCAGGCTGCTCGCTGTGCCACTTGAACTCGTCAGCTCTCTACAGCTCTCTAAGGAATGGATCTAGGACATTAAGCACTGTACCTTAACAACAGGCTGTCTTTTATAGAGATATCTTGCTCAGGAGATAATTGCCAACAGCCTTACAGTTTACAGTTTGGGTGTGGTGTCCTGAGTATGCACAATGATGGAATGAAATCTTCAATCTCAATAGTTCTTAAATGGTTCTTTGGCCAACAGTGAGGGGAGATCTGGGACAACTATTCAAGCCAGGTGGCTCCCCAGCTGCGACCTGGACTTCACTGCACCTCCCTTTGCCAGTCAGTGCAGTGGGAATGGTGCAGCACCAGATTCTTGGGATGTGTGTGTCTGTATGTGTTGGGGGGATTTGAGAGGGAAGGTAATTTAGGGGGTGGCATTGAGAGATTGAGTGAGAGAGGATGTGTGAGCAAGAGAGGGTGGAACTACTGCACCGACACACTTTATTCGAGCAAATACCCAGTATGTACCTGGCAGATACCTGGAATGCGCCGCTCCTCACCTCTGACAAGCCCCGTTGTGTTTGCCTTCCCAGCCTGGGTTCATGCCTGGCTGACGGGCGGCTGATCTGTTAAATGATAATGATTAGGATTTAATAGGCAGCAATGCTTCGCGTGTCTACCAGATGGCATAAATTCATGAATTGTAATGCAGTATATATATATATACTGTGCAGTATTGCAGCCAGCGGGAATAAAATGCTTCAATCCCTGCTTGGAAAATACCTCAATGCACTCGGGCAGAAAACAGTCACAAACCTCAATACACCCAGGTATACCCGAATTCGTGGGACTAGCCGAGCTCGAATAAAGTGTGTCGCTAGTGTATAAGCGAAGTAGAGTAATAAAGAGGTGAAAGAAGGAGGGGGTCAAGTGGGCGAGTGAGAGGAATAGGGTTGGGCTTCCCCAGAATTTTACACTATAATTACAGCGTTCCTTAAAAAATTTTGTTTTGGAAACCACTGCTCTATCTATTGAATTAATATTTCTTCTTGCACTGCATTGCTACAAAGTAGTTCTATTTGTCTACTCTTTCTGTATGGCATATTTACAATGTATCTTTTCTGCATGGCATAGCTGCCTTGTATCTGTCCTGTTGATTAGCTGTACTAGCTCCTTTTTCTTTAGGGCCGAAGGGTTACCAGCTTTTATTATTTAAGTTATTATGTATTTTGGCTTCACCATTTAAATAATCTTGGTTTAGGCTGGTTTTGTGGATGTGTGCATGTTGGTATAAGGACATTGACTTGTATTTTAAATTTGGCGAGAGGGAGGTCCCTGGGGCTCAATTGATGACCGTAATGCCATTTTAGGCAGATGGGTGGTTGTGTGTCACTTTGGCAGGTGTGTGTATATATAAACTCAATTTGTTCTAACTATTCTTTAATCCTGATGAAGTTGTGCCCAAACATTGACAAGCAGTGTATGTATTTTATAGACTCCCTGTTACAGAACTGGTACAATAGTCCAAAAAAAAAAACAGCCGTGGAATTATGGACACATCGAAAGCTGGTGCAAGCTGCAAAGCAACATAATTCTCGTGCCCTTTGGAAAGCACGCTCCCTTTCTCACAAGTTCCTCTCTGTGCATTACTTCTTTTCTCTCACTCCTCTTTGCTATAACTGAGACTTGACTCACTCAGTCTGGCTCTGCTCTGGAAGCTGCCCTCTCTTATGTTAGCCTTTCTTTCTCCCATAATCCGTGCCCTGATGGCAGGGGTGGAGGCGTTGGGCTCCTACTTTCCTCTCTCTGCCACTACCAAATCCTTCCTTTTCCTCCCTCTCTTGATTTTCCCTCCTTTGAGGCTCACACTGTCCAGATTTTCTCTCCTCTCCCTGTCTACGTGGTGGTCATCTATCGCTCACATACTGTACTTCTACTCATCCCCCTTCTGTCTTTCTCTTTCACTTTGAATCCTGGCTCTCTTCCTTTCTCTCCTCAGACTCCCCTGTTCTTCTCCTTGGGGACTTCAACTGCCATATTGAAGACCCCTCTCTCCCTTGGGCCTCCCGCTTTCTCTCTCTAACCTCTTCTTTTGGCCTTCAACAGTGGACCACAGCCAGCACCCACAAGGATGGCCACTTAATAGACCTGGTTTAAACTTAAATATTTTCTCTCTGATTTCTCCATTTCCCCCTTCCTCTATCTGACCATCATCTCATCTCATTTTCCCTCTCCCATTTCTCCCCTTCTCCACCTCCATCTACCCCTTGTTTCTGCAGAGACCTGCGCTCTATTAACCTACCAGCTTTTGAGTTCACTTTATGCTCATCCCTCTCCTCTCTCAGCCCTGCTCCAGACCCTGACAACCTGGTCAGGAACTACATCTTTGCCCTATCCTCCTCTCCTTGTGAGGATTCGCCATCCTGGCGGCTGGAGAATGTTTCCTCACCTCATAGCCCCTGCTGCGACGGACACCCAGGAGGCACAGTCTCATGGCCCAGTTACGCGCCCGCGCGGATCTTGCACGGCCATGTCTGCCCGTCCGCAGACTCCATCTCTGCCACCTGCTTCGGCGCGTGACAGGTGTGCTCATCCAGCCTTCCCTTTTGACTCTCCGCCCTTGCCCCGGTGACAGACAGGGCCAGAGTGGGAATGACTTGCACTCAAGTCTCTGCCCCCTGACCTCTGTGATGCGCGCATAGTCTTGTGTGACGCCGTGCCTTGCTGCATTCAGTTCCTGTATCTTCTGCCTTGCCTTGTCTGTTGATCCTGCCACTGCCTGACCCTGCTATGTAAATTGGACTCCGCACCTCTCTACTCCTGAACCTGGCAACGCACGCTGAGTGAAGGAAACCTTTTCCTTGCCTAGGCTTCAGAACTGAAAGGAACCTTTCCTCTGTCAAAAGAGCTGAAGGCCCTGTGACTGGATATACACATCTGCACCATGCAGCAGACTCCCCCAGGAAGCTTTTCACGCACTGACACTTGTTATCTCCGATTTTGATGATTTCACAGGCCCGGAAAAAAAGGAAATGAAACGTAACGCAAGCCAGATTTCAAATTCCTTTGTCTTATTTATTAAGCATAGGGTTATAATTTTTATACAGGAAAACAGAGGGGTTGGATTAGAGGCATACCATAGGTGTAACCTGGGTGTGGCTTGGGCATAGGTTTGATTAGAGGCGTGATTTAGGGGCAGGACATATTAGTGGCATGATTTTGGGACGTGTTTCTCCCAATACAGGCAATGTCTTAATACATAGCTTATTCATTGTCTGTTATCAAAAGACCTTGAATCTCTAGCAACTAAGTTATACGATTTTGCCTGTTTCAGAGAACCAGTCTATTGTATATTGACTAAAAGAGCAGGAAACTGACAATACAAAAAGTATCTTAGCAATATCCGGAGCAGGGAGAAAGGAAATGTAATTTGGCAGAAACTGAGTGCATTAGAAATTATATTTCAGCAAAAGGCTGACTACAGAATCTTAACTGGTTATGAACAGACAAAATGGAAGCTTAACACAAGTGCAGATTCTGGCCTGACCTACTGGTCCTAACATTTCCCTCCTTTTTGTTCTCTAAAGAACAAATACCCTTACTTGGTACTCCTCTCTATGACTAGAGCCTTGTAGTGACCAATAGAGTCATATATATATATCATTAAATATTTCTACAGATTAGAAAAATGACTTACGTCTCAATACGTCACATAATTTAAGGGTCAGCTATTTGTGAGAATTGGTGGGGGCTAATTTCTGCTAAGAGCTACTGCACAAACATTCTTCTTGCATGCATCTTTCATACTGCATTTACTCGGAATGGCAAAACGGACCAAAATGGCTGCTATGGTCAAAAAGGCTTGCTTGTGATCCTTTCCTTGTGGTTGACTCACGGCCCTTGGTGAACTCCCACCTTCCTCATATCCAGTCTTCTCCATCCCCCCAAATCCTTAAGAGACAGTCTATTTAAAGAACAGAACAGTTAACGATTTCATAGTCCTGCTGGACCAAGATGTCAAAGTTGTACATAACTTCATTCCTTTCCTTTCCGGCCATTATATCAGCCCAGTTGATTTCTTCTTTGGTCTCTTCTTCTGGAGGACTGGCGACACCATCACTGCAAAGAGGCATAGCGTCGGTGGGGGTTGCAACGCACTTCTGGATCAGAGTTTTGCTGTACTTAACACATAGAGAGCAATGAGTAGGACAAACACACATACAAAAACATTCGCTAGCTTCGCTCAAAGCAAATCACCCCAACCACCAAGTCCCAATGGTTCCTGAATCCTGGATAAATACACAACATTGCGCTATAACTAGGGCGCATACATACCCCTCCCTTTGAGGCTAAAATATAGTCTAGTTCTATTCCATTCTGCAGAGCCATTAATTTAAACTAAACATATTCTTGGTTAAGTGAGTTAATGTCTGTGGTTGTATGATTGAGGATATCCCTGTAAACCTGTCATTCAGTAACCCAACTCCTACATTTGGGAATTAGTTCCCCGAAACTTGTTCTTCCTTTAGACTACTTTTTAGAACTTGTGTATTGGGTGTCTCTCTTCTGTTTCCAACTCTACCTGTGAGCAATTAACATAACCGTGTGTTTGACTGATAAAACAGTCTCCCACAGGGATATTGTTAAGCGGGGAGATTCTATTCATCTATAAATCCAAACAAAATAAACAGAGTTAAACAAATAACACCTTATACTATTTTTGTCATTCTTATGGGACGCCACTTACACAAACCAAATACATTGTAACTGAAAAATAATAAAAACCTGTAAGAATAAAAAGTTCAAAGTTCGTGTGTTGAGACCTGGACTTTTTGCCTATGACATTTCTCCCTTGATGATTAGTGGTCAGAGGGTATTGTGTCCATCAAAACACTAATTTGCAGGCGCTATGTCTTTGTCTTTATTAGCTGTTTGTGCCGAGGCTGGCACTATTTTGACGTGCGTGATGTGTATCCATGATGATAATTAAGCAAACTTTTACTGCAATGCTGGTGATGAGTAGTATTTAAATGGCCTTTTCATCTGGGATGAAGAGCATGCTTGCGTAGAAAATGCTTGACCATTAACCCGTCTCGCGTAGGTGCACTTTCAGCTTTAACCTGTGCCTAGAGAGATTCAAATATATTAGTTGCATACAATACTTTTTAATTGTTTTATTACCAATAACATGGTCCTTAATTCGTTCCTTTGAACTACTGATGGTCATAACTCATGCCATAAGTGTCTCATAGGGACAGAATTTATACCTAGAAATAAATTCTTGTATTAATATGGTTACTACTGTCTTAGCATCCGCATATAAACAGAGATATCCCCTTTTAACGCTCCTCAAACTTTAAACTAAGCAACCAAAGTGGATTTGACTTTGCTACAATCCATGTACCTAAAACTTGGTACCTCAGCCTGTGCCAAACCAATTGCTTCCCTAATCAACTCTATCCTTGTCATGGGAGAGTGTTTTTACCCTGCTTCAGAATCCAAATGTATATTCCCCTGTAAAAATGTATTGTTTCTGTTCCAGTGTTTGCACCAACACATACACTGGGATTGATGCGGGAGGGAAAGGGTTAAGGTTAACTTAGTGTTTATAGCCCTTTGTTCCAGGTTCCCGCCTTTTCAGGCTCCATTTTGCAGCCTTCCATAGGTCGCCATTGCAGCTCCATGCATTCCAATGGCAGATCTGGCGTTTTGGGCCTGTTTCCAGCGAAGACCAGCAGGTGGCGTCCGAGAGGAGAAGCGGCGGTTTCCCATTGTAAGTCAATGGGGCCATTGACTTCAATGGTGATTCCTCGACGCTGACCTCCAGGAAAAGGTTGGCAGCCATCCAAACCGCAGACCGCAAAAGCGGATACAATGTCTTTGAAAAGAGCTCTATCACTGAGTTCAAGTTCAACCACAATTGGCGTGGGAACCTTAGGTTCTAGGGCACCTAGAAATAAAATTATTTTTGCCCCTATCTCCTAGGCCTCCCCACACTCGACCACCACCGGGTCCGAGAATCCAGGAACTCTATAAAGGGTCGAGCTCAACAAGAGGATCGCGCCATTGACTCTAATGGCGGAGCGGAGGTCCCATTGAATCTAATGGCGGCGCTCGCCCATGCATTGCCTATGGCGGCACCGCCCATTGATTCCAATGGGAGAAAGCCACGTGGCGTTAAAATGGCTAAGTCCGAAACTGTAAAAAGGGTAAGTCATATCTCCGGTTCCGCGAGGACCAGAGGGTTGGGATTTGGGTCGCATGAAGTCACTGCTCCGGCATGACTGCATGGCCATTTCCAGCCCTCTCGGAACAACCAGATGGAGTATGGGCAACTGTAAATATTGGTGATTTTCCCCATAGCCGTCAATGGCGGCGTTCCTCCATTGAAAGGCTATGGCGGAGTTGCCCCATTGAAAGTCTATGGCGGCGGAACCAATTGACTTCAACGGTGGAGTTGCTCCACTGAAAGCCCATGGCGGCGGAGCCCGTTGATTTCAATGGGAAAAGAGTGAAAAGCAGAGATTCATTTTTAAAGCGAAGAATGCTGTATTAAAAAGTGTTTTAAACTGCATTTGTGTATCTCTGGTTCTGGGGGTCGCAGAGAGCTGAAACTTGGCCACCCTGGAGAATCCCCTCCGGCCTGAGGGATTGGCAAGTATCAGCCCACTGGGCCCAGCAGAATGGATTATTTTAATATGTGAAGGTATTAATGTATGAATTGTATTTTGTGTCTGGTATAAAAACTCAGAGCCCATATGCTATGTTAATGATCAGGATGGCAGACAAATGGTCGATCATAAACACAACAGAAGGCAGGACATGGGTACTTGAGATTAAGTGTGGTAATTCACACCTTGGACAAAGGTTATCCTGGCCAAGATAGACTTTAAGATGCCAGGCTTGTGGGAGGGGGGCTGAGGAATTAAGCCCCCTGATTAAAATAATATCCACCCAGTGGGCGGGTGTTAAGGTGCCCCTCAGGTGAGGTGGCAAGGAGAGATTGGGTGCAGGTAATTGTTCTCCAGTGCCTACACTTAATAATAAGGTATAGACTGGAAATTGCTTATAAACCAGTGTCCAGCCTATACTCTGGGTTCGTATTTTCGTGACTTCAAGTTTACCAACTATTTGATGCCTGATGAATTGCTAATCCTGTTTCCTGATTACTTCATGATACCCATTCTAACCCTAAGTAAGTGTATATGTTGCCTATTATTTGTATACACTGGCGACACACTTTATTCGAGCTCGGCTAGTCCCACGAATTCGGGTATACCCGGGTGTATTGAGGTTTGTGACTGTTTTCTGCCCAAGTGCATTGAGTTATTTTCCGGCAGGGATTGAAGCATTTTATTCCCGTTGGCTGCAATACTGCACACTACATATATATATACTGCATTACAATTCATGAATTTATGCCATTTGGTAGACACGCGAAGCATTGCAGCCTATTAAATCCTAATCATTATCATTTAACAGATCAGCCGCCCATCAGCCAGGCATGAACCCAGGCTGGGAAGGCAAATGCAACGGGGCTTGTCAGAGGTGAGGAGCGGCGCATTCCAGGTATCTGCCAGGTACATACCGGGTATTTGCTCGAATAAAGTGTGTCGGTGCAGTATCTTGTGTGTTCACCTTATTTAAGGAATAAACTCTAATTTATCATATCTAAGTCGTATTCAATTCAACCCAGAGATAATTTTGGTGTGTATTACTATAGCCTCTCACAAGTTCCAGTGACAGACTTATAGTAAAACTGGTGGCAGCGGCGGGATTGAATTGAACCTGTATTACAGTTTACTGCGGGTCTCTGTAATACAGTTGGAACTTGGGTGAATTGCGAGTTCCTAAGGCTAAAGATATTGGACACACATTGTACAACATATAACGCAAGATATGGCACCACCTCACTGTTCCCCTACTTGTGAGAAGCATTGCCTTCAGAACCGAAGTGCTGGCCATCCGTGTGACTGGAGCTGGGCACCGAGACCGGAGGAGGGCATCAAGTCGGAGCGGGAACTTGCAGTCGGTAAAGCTGAGAGAGAGGCGGTGATCGGTGAGCACGAAACCCGGCAGGCTGAGCTACAATCCACAGCTACAGCTGCTGTAACCACCAAACAGCCCGGAGAGCAGGGAATGGACCCAGCTCCGGGACGGCAGAGACTTTTGGAGGGAGCGGGTGATCGCGGAGACCAGGGTCTTGCAGCAGAAGAGGTATCGGCCGTTGCGGCGGCCAGTCCATTTTCCCTAGAAGAGCTATCACTGATTTCTGCGTGGGGGGGGATGTTCTCCCCGGCGGAGTGGAACGAGCTCCAGATACTGGCGATGTCCGACCCGCTTACCCCCTCCCTGAGCCCAGCACTCAAGCAACTCTGCTCTGGACTCAGCAGCCTCTTGCGGGGGGTAGTCTACCCCCGGCGGAGTAGCTCCGGCAGAAGCGGCGGTGTTACCATTGCCACACAGCGGGCCACATCAAAGCGCAATGCCTGGACCGTGCTCGGTCGGGCGAAGAAGCCCCTCAGGGCCAGCGCTCACGAGCTGCGGAAAAGGTGAACCATTTAGCGGCATCCTCTGATGGCTCCTGCCCAGCCAGGGTGACAAACCTTTGCGGGACGTCCCCAGGAGAACCTGGCCGGGCTGCATCAGCAACAGTGGCAGAGAGCGGTGGCCATCCATCTGATCCCGGCGGAGAACTGCGGAGCGGCGGCTGGAGCACAACTTTTTCGGTCATTAGCAGCGGAGCTCGGCAAGCGTTCGGCTTGCTACAGCAAGATGCTGGCCCGACCTGATATGCTCCTGCCAGTGGAAGTGCTCCCAGAATGCGGGATGCAGGCGGCGGCAGAGAAGAAGCCACCATTCCGGCATAATGCCGGAGTCAATTTTATTTGGGGTGAGGGTTGGGGTGTGCGGGAGGTGGGTGTTTTACATTGTTTGGAGGAGTCAACGATCTTCAGCGATGACCGGAGCCCCACGATCTACGCCGGTGACCCTGTACTGAAGCCGGGAGCGGTTTCGGCAGTTGCCCGCTGCTCCCCGGCAAAGAAGACGTCGGCGGCGGCCACTCCAGTTCCCCTGCAATCGGGACCTACGAAGGCGGCGGTCTCTGCGGAGACCAGCGAGGTAAGCCAGACCCAGTCGCAGACTGACCCTGACTTATTTTTACCTATTACTGTACCCTGTTATTCCCGTGTAGGAGTGACCGTTGGGTGGCAGGAGATAGGGGTACCAGGGGAGAGGAAGGAAGTGCAGCAGGCTTTCCCATTACCCTGGTGGAGAATCAAGGGGACACTCAGTTAAGAGCCTCACTGTGGCAGCCTTGCTATGGGCTGGAGGTATCAGGGGTTGTGCCACAGTTAGACCACCCCAGGGTTACCTACCAGCCAGGACATAAGGCAGGTGCATCCGCACCAGCAACCCTGAGCTCACCTCCGGTAATGGGGGCACAGCTTCAGGGAGAGGGGCTAGCCCTGTTAGCACCCAGCTCTAGGGTAGGATTGCCTGGGAGAGGGCTGCGTGGGCCAGTGGGAACCGGGGAGGGAAGGTGCAAGTGAGCCAGCTAGATTTCCCCATTACCCTGGCAGAGCCTCAGGGGGTCTCTCGGTTTAGAGCCCCACGGTTGTCACCTGGCTATGGGCTGGAGGTATCGGGGGCAGTGGCCCAGTTAGCCCACCCCCAGATTACCTGCCAGCCAGGAGCCAAGGCAGGTGCTTTTGCACCAGTGCCATTGGGCTCCTCTCCGGTAATGGGGAGGCAGTGTCAGGGAGATGGCCTCACTCAGGTGTCCTTAGTACCCAGGTTAGGACTAGCTAGGGAGAGGCAGAGTGAGGGTAGGCTGCAGGTAGGTAGCCAGTACCAGGTCTCAGTAGGAGAAGATAGGTTAGTGGTAGCCGGGGAGGGATGGTATGGCAGCTAGAGTTCCCCATTACCCTGGCGGAGCCTCAGGGGGTCTCTCGGATCAGCAACCCCCTGTTGCAGCCTGGCTGTGGGCTGGAGGTATCCTGGGCAGTGGCATGGTTGTGCCACCCAGGGATAACTGCCAGCCAAGAGCTAAGGCGGTTGCATCTGAAGAGATGCCCCTGAGCTCATCCCTGGTAAAGGGGAGACAAGGTCCGGGAGGTAGGTGCACTCAGTTAGTCCCTGTGTCTGGGTTAGGATTGCCTACGGCGGAGCGGAGTGAAGGTGGGCTGCAGGGAGGTAAGCAGCAGGAGTCATCCGCAGTGACTGAGGTGCTGAGCCTACGGGAGGCTAGGCAGGGAGACACTGTGGAGCAGGGGGAGATAGGAGGTCAGTGGGGTGTCAGGCAGCTGGTAGAAGCTAGGGATGGGCTAGGAAGGCAGGAGGTCCTTTGTTCTGACTTGCCAGAAGAGACCCCCATGATGGATTCCCCAGGGCTCCCAGAGGTAGGGCTGTGGGTAGGTAGACAGCCAGGAGCAGTAGCCCAGGCTAGGGGGGTACAGCAGAGGGTTCTGTCCCCAGGGCAGCCAAGGGTAGCTACAGGGATGAAGGGCAGCATAGTGGAGGGGAGAGGAGTGATGCTGGCCCTAGCAGCAGTGGTGGTAACAGGTGTTTGTTTCCTGGCCTTCAGTTTTGAGAGGGCAGGAGGAAAGCATCTGGGTACCAGGAACCCCAGTACAGGCTACTGGGGGATTGCCTTGTCCCAGGTGGCACAGGAGAGGGTAGGAGTCAGCATCCCAGGTGGTTTCTGGAATCCAGAAGTGATGCCACTCGGGGTGGGGACTGCCCTAGAGCCAGGGAGGAGAGGCAAGGGTATAACGGAGCAGCTACAGGTGGGCATAGGGCCAGGGCAGGTAAGGTCCCTACAGGATAGTGACATAGCTCTTTCCCAGACTTGGTTGACGGAGAAGCGACGGTCTGTGCTTGATAGCTGGTCTCTCGCTGGTACAGAGACATGCCAGTCTCTGGGCAGCATGCAGCCTGGTCTGCAGAGGTGCCCCTTCATGATGGGCTTGGTTCACCAGGCACTGGGTGGGGGGCAGAGGATGGCAAAGGAGAATGCCTGGCGGCCACGTTTGAGCCCTGCTCAGCAGGATCTGGACTTCACAATCCAATGTGGCCAGGACAATGTACTGGACAATACCAGAGGACAATTTTGCCAGGCCAACCCCTCAGGACTTATTAAGTGCTTCATGGATGCCAGTGGTGTCCCAGTGCCAGTGTGGGCAGCTGGGTCACAAGGCACCCATTGAGCAGGGGAGGTGTCATGGGAGAGGTGGTTTGGCCCGGTATTAAAGGGGTTACACCCCATTTGGCCACCCCCTGCTCTCACTTGGGAAGCAAGGGGTTAACTGGACTGCGGTCCAGTAATGTGTTTTTACCCTGCTTCAGAATCCAAATGTATATTCCCCTGTAAAAATGTATTGTTTCTGTTCCAGTGTTTGCACCAACACATACACTGGGATTGATGCGGGAGGGAAAGGGTTAAGGTTAACTTAGTGTTTATAGCCCTTTGTTCCAGGTTCCCACCTTTTCAGGCTCCATTTGGCAGCCTTCCATAGGTTGCCATTGCAGCTCCATGCATTCCAATGGCAGATCTGGGGTTTTGGGCCTGTTTCCAGCGAAGACCAGCAGGTGGCGTCCGAGAGGAGGAGCGGCGGTTTCCCATTGTAAGTCAATGGGGCTATTGACTTCAATGGGGATTCCTCGACGCCGACCTCCAGGAACAGGTTAGCAGCCATCCAAACCGCAGACCGCAAAAGCGGATACAATGTCTTTGAAAAGAGCTTTATCACTGAGTTCAAGTTCAACAACAATTGGCGTGGGAACCTTAGGTTCTAGGGCACCTAGAAATAAAATTATTTTTGCCCCTAGCTCCTAGGCCTCCCCACACTCAACCACCACCGGGTCCGAGAATCCAGGACCCCCGTAAAGGGTTGAGCTCAATAAGAGGGTCGCGCCATTGACTCTAATGGCGGAGCGGAGGTCCCATTGAATCTAATGGCGGCGCTCGCCCATGCATTGCCTATGGCGGCGCCGGCCATTGATTCCAATGGGAGAAAGCCGCGTGGCGTTAAAATGGCTAAGTCCGAAACTGTAAAAGGGTAAGTCCATATCTCCGGTTCCGCGAGGACCAGAGGGTTGGGATTTGGGTCGCATGCAATCACTGCTCCGGCATGACTGCATGGCCATTTCCAGCCCTCTCGGAACAACCAGATGGAGTATGGGCAACTGTAAATATTGGTGATTTTCCCCATAGCCGTCAATGGCGGCGTTCCTCCATTGAAAGGCTATTGCGGAGAAGTCCCATAGAAGTCAATGGCAGAGTTGCCCCATTGAAAGTCTATGGCGGCGGAAACCATTGACTTCAACGGCGGAGTTGTTCCATTGAAAGCCCACTTTGGCAGAGCCCATTGATTTCAATCGGAAAAGAGTGAAAAGCAGAGATTCATTTTTAAAGCGAAGAATCCTGTATTAAAAAGTGTTTTAAACTGCATTTGTGTATCTCCGGTTCTGGGGGTCGCAGAGAGCTGAAACTTGGCCACCCTGGAGAATCCCCTCCAGCCTGAGGGATTGGCAAATATCAGCCCACTGGGCCAAGCAGAACAGATTATTTTAATATGTGAAGGTATTAAGGTATGAATTGTATTTTGTGTCTGGTATAAAAACTCAGAGCCCATATGCTATGTTAATGATCAGGATGGCAGATAAATGGTCGATCATAAACTCCTAATCAAAGACTCCCCCATCCTGATCAAAGACTCCCCCATCCCCCACACCTTGGACAAAGGGTATCCTGGCCAAGATAGACTTTAAGACGCCTGGCTTGTGGGAGGGGGGCTGAGGAATTAAGACCCCTGATTAGAATAATATCCACCCAGTGGGAGGGTGTTAATGTGCTCTCAGGTGAGGTGGCAAGGTGATATTGGGTGCAGGTAATTGTTCTCCAATTGCCTACACTTAATAATAAGGTATATACTGGAAATTGCATATAAACCAGTGTCCAGCCTATACTATGGGTTAGTGTTTCTGTGACTTCAAGTTTACCAACTATTTGATGCCTGATGAATTGCTTATCCTGTTTCCTGATTACTTCATCATCCCCATTCAAACCCTAACTAAGTGTATATTTTGCCTGTTATTTGTATATCTTGTGTGTTCATCTTATTTAAGGAATAAACTCTAATTTATCATATTTAAGTTGTGTTCAATTCAACCCAGAGATATTTTTGGTGTGTATTACTATAGCCTCTCACAAGTTCCCGTGACAATCCTGTCTGCAGGCCATTTCCCTAAGACCTGGAAAACTGCCAGAGTTGTCCCAATCTTCAAAAATGGGGACAAAAACACTGTCTCAAACTAAAGATCAATCTCTCTTCTCCCAATACACACTTGCTCTCATTCATACTGTACCTAACTGCCATCTGACATTTCTTCTGATGCAAATTGTGACAACCTTTTAGTAATTTAATACTAACTAACTGTAACCCGGTCTCTTTTCAGCCCCAGAGACCCCCATGTAGCGCTCCAAGGCTCTGTGGCACACCCGGCTAGCGGGGGCCGCCATGACAGGTTGCGCGAGTGTGCGCGTTGGTCGCGCAGGCGCAGTAAGGGTAGTGCACGCGGTCCCAATGCTAAAGAGGTCCTGAGTGGACTACAATTCCCAGCAGCCTCTGGAGATTGCCCTTTCACCCACATCACGTGCAGCCAGCCAGGAAATAGGGTTTTGCAGCTTCTCCTGTGGAGGAAGGCTACAAAGTTGCGGGGACCACATTTGGAGTTGAAGCTGGGAGCAGGAAGGGGGAGAAAGGGTGTAGGGAGCAAGTGGCTCCTACACCAGGTAAGGTAATTCCCCAGATCCCAGGCAGGCCCCAATCCCCACCAGGGTAGGGGGTAGGTACTGAGGGAGGGCCCATAGGTTAGGGACTCTGCCCTTAGGTGTGTGAGGGTGCAGTCTTGTCAGTGTCACGGCTGGTAGTGCTGTGAGCGCTGACAAGCAGGCACAGTGTGTGCAGTGCAGTGGGTTGCTGCAGGTTGAGTGTGTGTTCAGTGTGTTTGCTGCAGAGGTTAGGGAGAAGTTAGCCAGAGGGGACCCAGGTGGGTACGGGAGAGGTAGTGTGGGTGCAGGGGGTAGCAGGGGGTGCAGGGGCTGCATAGGATAGGCTACCCCGCAGGCCCTAGGAGTTTCCCCTAAAGCCATTCAAGGTTGCTGTGCTGTAGGGATGGCCTATAGTACAGCGAGTGTCACGTTAGTTCAAGGAGTCAGATAGGGACTCCATTGACGCTGCGCACCCGTGCAGAAGGTTGGGCACTGCTCTTCGTTGTGGCTGCAGAGGCCATCTTGGTGGGGTCTTACCGGACGGTGGATCCTGGATGTCGGGCCGGAACTCGACGGATCCTTTGTGAAGCAGTTGCAGATCCGAGCACTGGAGTGCTCGGCAGGTACTATATCATCAAGTGCACCAACACTGGTCATCAGGCGCTGATCCCGCCTTAGGCTAAACTCTTTGTAGGAACACTGAGCGAGTGGTTACAAGACTGAGCCTATACCATATAGTATCATACATGGACACGGTGTGTGGGGCACGCGGTGAGGGGACGGACACGTTACTCCTGATGAGAGTGGCTGGGCCACTAAGGTTACCTGTTGCATTATAGAGTGATAAGGTTACTCTGCATTATCGTTAATACAGTAAAGTTGTTTGCATTACATGTGTGTGTATGTATTTCTTGCCCAGGGGAATCTCACATCACGGGGATCCTGGGTAAGTGGAGGCGCTGCGCTAAGTAAGTGTATGAGTGTTACCCCAGGCTCCCAGCTAGCGGAGGCTCAGATCTCCTGGAGCCGCAGGTGTTATACAGTGGCCAGTAGTTCCTTTGGGAGGGTTCAGAAAAAGGGCTACATAACCTTAAAACTTGCCCCACAAATCAAGCATCCCAACAGCCTGCACTCATGGCTATTGTCCCACACAGTCACTCTTGGCTTTCACCTCAAACACTCCACTGTAACTATTCTGTTAAAAATGTGAAATGCCTTGTATATAATGTATACCCTGCTCACTTATGCAACTGCACTTGAAACAATGCATCACCTGTCCTACTCTATGTCCAGGACACACCCAAAAACGAATAAATTGTTACAAAATTATAAAGTTGGCAGATATGATATATCCCTCAACATAGGGACGGCTTGCTACCTGGTTTGCTGTGACATCTGCAAAGGTATTATTATTATTATTATTTTACTAAGAGCCTGTCAGCCCTGTTAGTAGTATAGGCAGAAACCTTTATTACCCTTGGAGTTAACATTGCTTCAAATAAATTCTGAACCTGCTGTGCATTGTGTATTATTTATAAACATATCAAGTTCTGAAGCCTCTATAGGGATCTCAAAGAGTCCTTCAATAACCTATGTATCTCCCCTCTTTTGTTCATATATTATCTATATACTTATGTGAACAAAGATGTAAATATAATGATGAAAACAGGTTGCTTGATATATAGCTAAATTAAACTGGTGAATAGATTTGTATGTGTAGCGACTATAAAAATATTTACTGCTTGTGTTAAAAGAAAAGCCTGCAGTAGGTCTTTTAACAACTGTGGCATTATCAATAGTAAACCTATAAATATAAGAAAAATCCTGAAATTCGGAGCAGATTTCCTTTTAAAATAGACAAATAATTTTGTATAGGACTCATGGCCAGATTTAACTTTTAAAGACACTGACTTAAAAAAAAAAAAAAATTAAAAAAAAGCGCTCTTTTTCTGGGCAAACAGCCAGTTTGTTCCAGGCATTTCGCAAAAAACCTTGAAGTACGGATAGCAGATAACGGGTTTCGATGTCTTATACATATTAACTGCTAGATTAATCCCTCGCGCAGGGGATTGGAACATTAGTTTAATGTTTAATATGAAGCTTTCTACGCTGTCCTAAAACTATATTTTGTATGGCCTTTCAAAAATTAAATAACGGGAATATTTTAAATTACTTATAAACACCAAATCTATGCCAACAAGAGCATGCAACATTCTTACACTCATTCCCCTGAATGCCTTCGGAAAGAAATCTCATATTCCTGCAAACTTCCATCAATACAAATTTATGCTATCCCGTTTCAACTCTGCCCTCTCTTAAACTAAACAAAATCTCTTCAAGCATGCAACAGTTATACCAGTTATACCATGACTCAAAAACAGCAAGCTTGACCCTACCTGTCTTGTATGGCTTCTACATTGCTTATTTAATGGAGACAATTCTCACTAAAATAACTGATGACCTCCATGCTGCTAAAGACAGATATCATTACACTCTGCTCATATTACTCAACCTCTCTGCAGCATTTGCCACCATGGACACCCTCCTTTGAAGCGCTATGCACATTAATGGCATTATAAACATATATAATACAATATATAATTCAAACAGTGTTTGTGAGCTTTTACCAGCATTTTTAAACAAAAACATTCCCTAACATATCTTAATCCTGTAGAAATAAAATTGAAATGTGTTATCTTACTGGTTACACACAATATAGGACAAGCAACACAAAAACGTCTCTCATACACAGCCAGCCAACTTCACAGAAATAACAAACAGATGAGGAAACAGTTCTACATTACCTTGTTCTCATAAATAAACTGCTTGAGCACAGAGCTAGTTAATTTTAATGTGAATGCTTCACATTCTTTAAACTGTAAGCGAGAGGCTGTGCCCCTCCTTTCGTTAAGATAGAAATACCGCAAACGAAAAGAATGTGTCCGGTTTAAAAAGTATCCGCTTGGCCAGGACGAATAAACCTTTCAAACTATAAGCAGGGACAGAGCTGAATATATTCGTTCCTTTCCGTTGTGATGTATTTCTATAAATTGGTGCACACCTTTTAAAACCTTTTAAAATTTAGATTTCATCATGAGCAACTAATATTCATATTTTTGTTGTAAATATCTGCAAATTAATGGATGGCGACCTATACACATATGATAATCATCATGACTCACAGTATCTTTCACACAAGAAATCATTCAGGAAAAAATTCATCAGGGTTAGAAACAAACTCTTTCACATAAGGTAGCGGTGTTTTTTTTTGTTTTTTTTTTGTTTTTTTTACAGAGACTTGCACTCTGAGCCCCCACATGCGAAGCAGCACTTCCCTGCTTCTGACTCTGATAGTGGCACTCTCTCTGCCAATGACCAGTGTTACCACAATTAAAACAGACACCATTATTCTGAGCTATTCTTCCTGATTGATTTCAGGGACAGCATAAAATCTCCATCTATTCTGCCCTCTGCCTTGTCAAAATACATTGCCTTATTCTCTTGCCGAGAACAGCCTGCTGCATAATCTACAAACGGGTCACAATAATAATCACCAGCCGTCTGAGCAACAAATTCCTCAGGAATCTGACTAGATTTTACACTTGCATTTAAAAACTTGTACATTCCTAGGCTTCCTTCCAAAGTCCTTCTTACTCATGTACACCCATTCACCACGTCACTACGCCCACTTCAGTGGCAGCAGTGAAGTGGACGTAGTGACGTGGTGACGTCACGTCACGGGTGCTTCTGATCCTCAGACTGCCGGTGCCATTGCTGCCTGAATAGGAGTTCCGCATTCATACCAGTTTAAAGAAGTTACATAGAGGCTACAAACTAGCTAAGTATTTCTTCAACATTACCATACATCACAGTGATTGTTGCGAGCTGGTGGAGATACAGTGTTACTTTTATTAGAGCAAGGCAGTCCCAAGTAAAACTTGACAGCGATGTTGGAGCTGTGCTGTTTATAGTAAACAGCTTTCATATGTGAGTTTAGCTGCATAGGGAATCCCCTGCAATAGCACCACCTTGCAAACACCTATTTTCAACATATTGACTGCTATTCACAGAGGTTATTTAAAACCTATACCATTTATGATATATGCGTGGATATAGTGATTCTAATGGTTATGGGCTCAACTTGTGTTTGGATGCAGTTTTTTGCCATTGAGCTGTGTACAGTATGTATGCAATGTGATAAGCAGTGGCACTTGTTGGCATTATATATGGTTACATAATTCTAAGAGGAATATGGAGAACAAAAAGCGCACTAGCAAAAACGGAGCAGGAAGGACCCAAAACGAAAAATAATTAAAAGGGCACTTTAATGTGACAAGAGATCCATCCAACGCGTTTCGAACGTCACAGCGTTCTTTTTCAAGGATAAAACACAATGTAATAACATCCATTAAATACCCTCTTACCTGTGGGCCGATTTGCGCCAAAAAACGGAACATGATGACGTCATGACGCTACGCATGCACAGAGTGACCCAGTGCCGTTCTAAGGGCAAAAGAAGTCCCACAAGCAGTGTAGCCATGTTAGTTAAGGGCAAAGCAATAGACGATATCACAAACCCACAATCTACAATACAATACACGTCCCCATGGCGTACACACGCAGTGCTAATCATTGCGCATGCGCATCACGACGCTACAGGTGTCAAAAAACTAAAATCAGAAAAATATGAAAAAACAGAAAAAGGGGGACATCCTAATCATAAGGGAAAAATATAACAACAATGATTAAGTAGCTGACATCTTTAACCAATCATAAAGGGAGAAATTAGGAATATAAAACATATAACCACAAACCTACAACCAAATATAATAATTAAAACCATCTGAACAACATGAAAAAACATAGATAATGTATAATATATAATATATAATAGAACCTAGGAACCAGGGAAATGTGTCCAAATATAATACATAAATAGCATTGTATAATAAAGCTAAAATGAACACAAAACATAAGAAAACAAGTATATTGTATACTATAGGAACCTTTAGGGAGGCATATTGGATCTTCACTCTCCAAACGCGCTTCCCTATGGGTCTGAATATTGACTGGCAGCTAATCCATTTTTTGTAATATGCTATTTATATATGTATATGTCAATTAATAATTTTGCTCAATAATAAATGGATTGATTAAATTAGCCCTGAAAAGGTTCCTATAGTATACAATATACATCTTTTGTTATGTTTTGTGTTCATTTTAGCAGTGGACCGGCGCTGGCGCCAGCTGAATGGGAAGTTCTATGGTGAGTACTGTATTGTTGCCGTATTATTTTGGTGGGGCTGGCTGGGTACTTCTTTAGGGGGCTGACCATTACTGTACATTAAAACTTTTCTTTTTGTTTTTCCTCAGAAAAGAAAACAGCTAATAGGGGGATTTCGATGGATAATATTGTACTGTATGCTGATGTTTTCCGGCCGTACAGTATACTGTGTAATAAACCCGAATAAATAAAACTATGCATTTATTCTACATGTTCAGTATCATTTCATTATGTGTCTTCTACAGTATACTGTACAGTGGTATACAGTGCCTAACATCTGGGGGCAAAATGAATTTTATTTCTAGGTGCCCTAGAACAGAAGTTCCCAAGCCAATTTGACGTGAACTTGACCGAGGCCCTAAGTAGTTCCCACGCCAATTGCGCGAATATAATTTAAAATAATCTGTTCTGTGGGTCTGAGTGGGTTGAAATTCGCCTGGTCCTCATGCGGAAGGACCCTTGCCATAGTAGCAAAATATCAGCCTTGCACGACCCCCGGAACCGGAGATACAAAAAGACAGTTTAAAAGCACATTACCAAAGTGGCTTTTTTTCTGCCATGCAAGTCAATGGCAGAAACCTGATCTTTTACATTACTCTGACTCCGTTCTGTTGCCACGAGAGGGTCGCAATTTGCCATGCAATCCTGCCAGAACTAGGATTACATCATGACCGAATCTGAGACCTCTAGGTTGAAAAGAACTGGAGTTATGGGTTCCAGGTTTCTGCTCATTCTGACTTAGCCGTTTCAAAGCTTTCTCCGCCATTACGCTCAATGGTAGGACCCTCCTCGCCGGCGTGACCTTTTCTCGCCGCCATTACTGCTCAGACCCTGTTGGGGTGAAGTGAAGAGGTTCCTAACATCTAGGTGCCCTAGAACAGAAGTTCCCATGCCAATTGACCTAGTTCCCACGCCAATTGCGCGCTCATTGCTCTTTTTTTACAATGTTGCCGATCTTGCGGCTTTGCGGTCAGGCAGTATAAAAACAGTGCAGCAAGCCTCTACATTTGTTACACTGTCAAAGGAGCAAATGGAAACAATGTCAGGAAATTCAACATGTTCTTTTATTGGTGGAGTCAGTACAAAAACATTTATTTACAAATACTGTACAATGTTGAAACATTTAAAGTGCACAGCAATTCTAACCATCAACAGGTGTATGGTTTACTGCTACAGTAAAGGGCAACCTTGAAAACCGTGCCTGTTTGCGGCCCTCAGGGACTGGAGTCATGCATGTCCTGTGTGAAAAAAACACACAATAATACATACTGCAGCCTTTATTAAATTCTTCTGGCAGATTGAAATCGGAGAAACATTTACAAAACATTTGTAAAACATGGAGATACATGAAAAATGGACGTTTATACTGTATGAATATTAATTTGTCTATAGAAAATATACTGTTTGTTTTTGGTGCATGGGGCACAGTGAGTTAAAGTGACTTGCTTTTTATGTACTGCATTTGGGGGCTGTATTTGGGGGTTTATTCATCAAATTATTATGATGAAATGCCTTTTGAAATTACAGTGCTGTTAACTATTTCGGCCACACACCTCCAGAGTTTTTAATCCCTCCCTAGCCAAGCGTCAATCGGCTGAGTCACCCTATCCTACCAACCCCCTCTCTCCACTGGGTCGTTAATCTTCTGCATATTGCCATTGTGTTCTTAATCCGCCCATAGCCGAGCTACAAAGACTCAGTACGCCTGCGTCTAATCACACCATCCCCCTCCCCCAACCCTTAGAGGCCTGTTTTGTTAACAGTAACGCTTGGGAAAATCCCCTCTCGAATTTGAAATGTAAATCTGATGTGCACAGCACTGTGAGAATTGAGAGTAAACTGATATTTCATCATGGAAAAAAAATGCAAAGATAAAAATAATCATGATTAATACATACTGTACAGTACTGCAGCCTTTATTAAATTCTTCTGGCAGATTGAAATCAGAGAAACATTTAAAAAACATTCTTATTCATTGGTGCACTGTAGGGGTGGTTGTCAATGATTATGATTCGCAGGAAAGTGAATGAATATTTATTTTATTTTATCAGGAACCAACCAAAAAATACAAATATAAAAATAATCAGGAATAATACATAATGCAGTCCTTATTAAGTTCTTTTGGCAGCTTGAAATTGGATAACAATTTGGAAAACATTTGTAAAACATGGGTAAACATGAGTAATGCACATTTATAAGAATATTATTTAATACTATATACAGTACTGTAATGTACTGTATAATATATATACTATATACTGTATAGTAATATTATTTTTTCCGTCTTTATCTTTTCCTCATTCTGTCTGCAGTACAGTAGTCATTGAGAGAGGAGAGGTTTTGTGAAGATCATTACTGCTGTTTATATACTGTACATTTGACTGTACAAGCAGATTTGACTGGACACAACGCCCCCACCTCCCCCTAGGCCACCCTTTTTCCTGAAACGACAAGAAAACAAAAAATTAGTGCAGTTACTGTACTGTACTGTACAGTATGTGCGTACTGTACTGTATTATGGCAGAACTACTGTAGGTGGCTGGTGCAGCTTTCTCTGGAAAGAAAAAAATGGAGCAGTTAGTAGGCAGTTACTGTAGTACTGTCAAACTAGTCTACTGTATACTGTAACTACTGTATACTCTGACTACTGTTAAATTATATGTACAGTACTGTAACCTGATGGCTGGTGCTGCTCTCTCTGTAAAGAAAAAACTAACTACTGTAGTGTATACTCTTTTTTTTTTTTTTTTTTTTTTCACCCTTTTGCACATGCCCTAGCCAGAGTGTCATTTTTGCAGTGCTCGTATCCCCCTCTTTGTTTCTACTGTTACCTTCCATCGGGACGGACGCACGCAGAGGAGCGGAGCTGTTCTCTGTCGCACAGGATACGGAAGCAGCAGCAGGTACATCCGGGGGTCACAGGTCGCTGTGTACCGCGAGGGCTACCAGAAAAGACCGCCAGTGGAGGACAGGATCCCCGGATAGGAAGCAGCTGTACGGAGTGCAGCAGGACATCGCAGACCACGGAATACAGAGAGGCCCACCAGAGAAGGGACCGCCGGTTGGATACACACTCACCGGTCAGGTTAGACGGCTTCACGTCCGTGTGCGGGTTATTTAACCCATTGCGATAGACTTACTGCTTACTGCTTATTATTCATTACCATATACCTCAGGTGACAGAGTACTCCGCTTGTTTAATATTAAGAAACATTTCAGATTTGCCAGTAAGGTTTTCTATAGAGCACCCAATTAGGGGTTATCCCCTTACTCACCCATTACGCGTTAGTTACCCTTGGTGCCCTTTTCCGGTCTCTGATTTTTCCGTATGCATGATAGCTCACGGTGGTTGCTGGCACAACGAGGCCAGAAGTAGCTAACCAGCATTGGATAGCAGCAATTCGGTGTCCGCTCGTGTACATCTCCTTAATTCGCATGCTGAGCTCCTTGGAAATCTTTTTAACAGGCATTGCTGCGAGTAGAAAGAAATACAAACACAAGAATGTATATTCGATGTTTAGTCGATGAGTTTTCTATGTGCAGTCAATACACAAAATGGATGGTGTATTTATACAGTACGGTAATGACTCACATTAGAGTACGCCCACTTTCAACACCTGTACCTGGTCGCCATGCATAAAAGGTTACATACTTTGCATAGCCTACCACTCGATGATCTGTATTTGAACTTGCCCTTGTCCAGATACTGCATTGTGCCACCTGCTTCCATGGAGCAAACTCGGTTCTATGGATGCAAGAACCCACTCATCTCTGCCGTGCCTGTCATGCAGAAAAAGCAAAAGGCGGTTGCCGTTTCCACGACAAGGGCAAAGCGACAGGCTAAGGCCAATAAAGAAAACCTTCTGCTGACCCCAAAGGTTAAGGGTTTTCTTAGACGTCAGCCTCATTATGTATTGTATTGTATTGTATGTCTTTATTTATATAGCGCCATTAATGTACATAGCGCTTCACAGTAGTAATACATGGGGTAATCAAATAAATAACAGATAATATAAATAACAGATCATGGGAATAAGTGCTTTAGACATAAAAGTAACATTTCGGAAGAGGAGTGCCTGCCCCGAGGAGCTTACAGTCTAATTGGTAGGTAGAACGTACAGAGACAGTAGGAGGGAGTTCTGGTAAGTGCTTTTGCAGGGGGCCAAGCTTTATGTATCGTGTTCAGAATATCCACAGTGCTATTCATATGCTTCTTTAAGCAAGTGTGTCTTAAGGTGGGTCTTAAAGGTGGATAGAGAGGGTGCTAGTCGGGTACTGAGGGGAAGGGCATTCCAGAGGTGTGGGGCAGAAAGTGAGAAAGGTTTAAGGCGGGAGAGGGCTTTAGATACAAAGGGTGTAGAAAGAAGACATCCTTGAGAAGAACGCAAGAGTTTGGATGGTGCATAACGAGAAATTAGGGATGAGATGTAAGGAGGGGCAGAAGAGTGTAAAGCTTTAAAAGTGAGGAGAAGAATGGAATGTGAGATGCGGGATTTGATCGGAAGCCAGGAGAGGGATTTCATGAGGGGAGATGCTGAGACAGATCTAGGAAAGAGTAGAGTGATTCTGGCAGCAGCGTTTAGGATAGATTGTAGGGGAGACAGGTGAGAGGCAGGAAGGCCGGACAGCAGGAGGTTACAGTAATCAAGACGGGAGAGAATGAGGGCCTGAGTCAGAGTTTTAGCAGTCGAGCAACAGAGGAAAGGGCGTATCTTTGTTATATTGCGGAGGAAAAAGCGACAAGTTTTAGAAATGTTTTGAATGTGAGGGGCGAATGTGAGAGAGGAGTCGAGTGTGACCCCTAGGCAGCGTGCTTGGGCTACTGAGTGAATGATTGTAGTTCCAACAGTAATGTGGAAGGAGGTAGTAGGGCCAGGTTTGGGAGGAAGTATGAGGAGCTCTGTTTTAGCCATATTGAGTTTAAGGCGGCGGAGGGCCATCCAGGATGATATAGCAGAGAGACATTATGTGAAGAAGATATACGGCGATGTACTCTCGACACAAAACGATTGGCAGCCACTTCCTCCCATATGCTTCGACGACTCTGCTGTAGCTGTCCTGGAAAACTTCAGCCCGTCTTCTCCACCCCCATCTTCTCCGGTTCCATCTGACGACGTTGCCGCCTCTGAAATCCACGGGTCACTGTCTCCTTTGCTTTTGGACGACTCTGCTTCTCGCCCGGAAATCCAAAGGTCACTTTCTCCATCCCTCTTCGACGACGCTGCCGCTTCTCCTCTACCGGGTATCCACAGGTCACCTCCTCCATCGATGCCGCTTCTGTCCATGGAACTCCCATCTCATCCTCCGTTGCACCCATCCCCCCATATGTCCAGACACCATGCACAAGAAGCAGCTCGTTAGACCGGATGCTGAATGGGATAAGTGTGGATCTCCTATTGTGCTGACTTAGATAGATCTGCTTCTGGAGACAATGCTAAATGTGGAGCAACGGATGCTACAAATGGAACAACGGATGGATCGACGGATTGAGAAGATAGAGGCTGACATTGCGGGCATACATTATTTGCTCAGTGCTAATGCCCCTGTTTCCCCGACGCTGGAGCAGGGGGGTGACATGGATGTGATGAATGTGACCTTCGACCCCCTTCCATCACCAAGCGCACCCCCTCCACCAGAAGATGTAGTGTACATGTATGCCGTTGAGGAGGACATAACAACCCCGTCAAGACCACGCCAGGAGACAACACGGCGACCACGACCGGAGGAAAGCTTCCTCCCAGACAACCTACCATCGCCCGTCGCCTCAAGCACACCCATTCCAAAAGACCTACACCCGCTCGCATCGAAATGTGCCCGACATCACCCTGTGCGATCTGCCACCGAAGCTCAGGGAGAATTATAGGGTGAAGAGTGCTGGTGTACCCCACAAGTATGCCTTGATCATTTTTATGCACCATGTTCCTAACTCTTTGTACTGCGACTGGGCCTTCAAAGTGAACTACGATGGGAATCGTGTAAAAAAGGCGCTTCCTGTCAATTTAAGGAAAAACATTGTGGAAGAATTGCGGCACTTTTATCCAGTTACAGATCCTGTAATGAAAGGCGTTAAAGACTGCTTTAATGGCGTTTTGCGCCATGCAAGGAATCGGCCATGGATGGACAATGTGGAGGACTTTCAGTGAGACCATACTGTTGTGCTGAACTGTATTGTACTGTACATGTTTTGCCCTACAGTACCCGCTGTACTTAAAAAAGGAGATGTTGTTGTGTGTTTTTTTACACAGGACATGCACAACTCCAGTCCCTGAGAGCCGCAAACAGGTACGGTTTTCAAGGTTGCCCTGAAAACCTGCCCTGTTTGCTGCCCTCTAGTTCTGAACTGGTGCAGGTCTGACTGACAGTGTTGCGCACCATCCCACTGTACTGTACTGTATACAGTACTGTGTTTCTTTAATAAAGGAGATGTTACTTAAAATGCTTCAACATTGTATTTATAAATAAATGTTTTTGAACTGACTGCACCAATAAAAGAACATGTTGATTTGTCTTACTGTACTGTACATTGTTTCCATTTGCTCCTTTGATAGTACTGTATAACAAAATACAGTGTTTCTAGAATGTAGAGGCTTGCTGCACTGTTTTTTTACTGCGAGACCGCGAAGCCGCAAGATCAGCAACATTGTAAAAAAAGAGCAATGAGCTCGCAATTGGCGTGGGAACTAGGTCAATTGGCGTGGGTACTTTTGTTCTAGGGCACCTAGAGATAAAATTCATTTTGCCCCTAGATGTTAGGAACCCCCTCACTTCACCCCAACAGGGTCCGAGCAGTAATGGCGGCGAGAAAGGAAAGGGTCACGCCGGCGAGGAGGATCCTACCATTGCGCGTAATGGCGGAGAAAGCTTTGAACCGGCTAAGTCAGAATGAGCAGAAACCTGGAACCCATAACTCCGGTTCTGTTCAACCTTGAAGGCTCAGATTCGGTCACGATGTAGTCCTAGTTGCAGCAGGATTGCATGGCAAATTGAGACCCTCTCGTGGCAACAGAACGGAGTCAGGGTAATGTTAAAGTTAAGGTTTCTGCCATTGACTTGCATGGCACAAAAAAAGCCACTTTGGTAATGTGCTTTTAAACTGTCTTTTGGTATCTCCGGTTCTGGGGGTCGTGCAAGGCTGATATTTAGCCACTATGGCAAGGGTCCTTCCGCATGAGGACCAGGCGAATTTCAACCCGCTCAGACCCACAGAACGGATTATTTTAAATTATATTTATATATTTATATATTTTTATTTTAAAGATATTAAAGAATGTACTGTATTGTATTTAAAACATGTGACTGTAAACCATACTGACTGACAAATGTTTTCACACCCTGATGAAATATCAGTTTACTCTCAATTCTCACAGTGCTGTGCACATCAGATTTACATTTCAAATTCGAGAGGGGATTTTCCAAAGCGTTACCGTTAACAAAACAGGCCTCTAAGGGTTGGGGGGGGGGGATGGTGTGATTAGACGCAGGCGTACTGAGTCTTTGTAGCTCGGCTATGGGCGGATTAAGAACACAATGGCAATATGCAGTAGATTAACGACCCAGTGGAGAGAGGGGGTTGGTAGGATAGGGTGACTCAGCCAATTGACGCTTGGCTAGGGAGGGATTAAAAACTCTGAAGGTGTGTGGCCGAAATAGTTAACAGCACTGTAATTTCAAAAGGCAGTTCATCATAATAATTTGATGAATAAACCCCCAAATACAACTCCCAAATGCAGTACATAAAAAGCAAGTCACTTTAACTCCCTGTGCCCCATACACCAAAAACAAACAATAGATTTTCTATAGACAAATTAATATTCATACAGTATAAACGTCCGTTTTTCATGTATCTCCATGTTTTACAAATGTTTTGTAAATGTTTCTCCGATTTCAATCTGCCAGAAGAATTTAATAAAGGCTGCAGTAGGTATTATTGTGTGTTGATGGTTAGAATTGCTATGCACTTTAAATGTTTCAACATTGTACAGTATTTGTAAATAAATGTTTTCGTACTGACTCCACCAATAAAAGAACATGTTGAATTGCCTCACATTGTTTCCATTTGCTCCTTTGACAGTGTAACAAATGTAGAGGCTTGCTGCACTGTTTTTTTACTGCCTGACCGCAAAGCCGCATGATCGGCAACATTGTAAAAAAAGAGCAATGAGCGCGCAATTGGCGTGGGAACTAGGTCAATTGGCATGGGAACTTCTGTTCTAGGGCACCTAGAGATAAAATTCATTTTGCCCCTAGATGTTAGGAACCCCCTCACTTCACCCCAACAGGGTCCGAGCAGTAATGGCGGCGAGAAAGGGTCACGCAGGCGAGGAGGGTCCTACCATTGCACGTAATGGCGGAGAAAGCTTTGAACCGGCTAAGTCAGAATGAGCAGAAACCTGGAACCCATAACTCCAGTTCTGTTCAACCTAGAAGGCTCAGATTCGGTCACGATGTAGTCCTAGTTGCGGCAGGATTGCATGGCAAATTGCGACCCTCTCGTGGCAATAGAACAGAGTCAGGGTAATGTTAAAGTTCAGGTTTCTGCCATTGACTTGCATAGCAGAAAAAAAAGCCACTTTGGTAATGTGCTTTTAAACTGTCTTTTGGTATCTCCGGTTCCGGGGGTCGTGCAAGGCTGATATTTTGCCACTATGGCAAGGGTCCTTACGCATGAGGACCCGGCAAATTTTTAACCCGCTCAGACCCACAGAACGGATTTTTTAAAATTATATTCGCGCAATTGGCGTGGGAACTACTTAGGGCCTCGGTCAAGTTCACGGCCAATTGGCGTGGGAAATTCTGTTCTGGTGCACCTAGAAATAAAATTAATTTTGCCCCCAGATGTTAGGAACCCCCTCACTTCACCCCAACAGGGTCGGAGCATATACAGTACTGTACTTTAAAATAAATTAAATATGCAATTTTACTATTACTGCGTGCGCACGCACAGACTGTGTACTGACGTAGGTTGAACCGCGAAGATATTAGACTTCAAAGACAACAGCTCTCAAACGCCCCCATGAGTTTTTACACGGCATTGCAGTATTGCAGACAGCGGGAATAAAATGCTTAAATCACAGCCGCGAAAATAACGCAATACACTCCGGGCGAAAACGATACAAAACCGCACATAACCGGGATAATCTGAAATTCGCGGAGCTTGCCGAGTTAGAATAAAGTGTGTCGCCACTGTATATAAAAATCATAATATAATATCTAAAGCAGGAATCCATAAAAAAAAAAGAAGAAGGAACACTGCGGGCAGTGGAGAAAGGGAGGTTCCTGGTGTATGACAGCACCATCCATTCTTTTGAAAGACCACAGGATCTGGATAAAGTTTAATAATTATCATCAGTATGAAAAGAAAAAAAATGGTGCACAAATTTAGATGCTCAAAGAAAACAATACCAGTCCGGGCCGCCAACATGTGGGGACAAAGGGCACAGGCATCCCGGGCCCCAGGGGTCAGGTGGGCCGGCCACCAGGGCCCCATGCATGGCCGGGCACCAGTTAACTAAATAAATAAATAAATAAATATATAAAAAGTTTTGAAAAATAGCGGCGATTCTCCGCGGTCCTGGCACGCAAGCGCAGGGCAAGCAGGGCCCGCTCTCCCCCGCTCCCAACGTGGGACAGAGGGGGAAGTACCTGCTTTTCTTCTGCGGCCCGCTCCCCCTCCCCTCTCCCAACGTGGGACGGAGGGGGAAGTACCAGCTTCTCTACTGCGCCCGCTCCCCCCCACCCGTTCCCAACGTGGGACGGAGGGGGAAGTACCAACCAGATCCTCTTCTGCAGCCCGCTCCCCCCCGCTCCCAACGTGGGACAGAGGGAGAAGTATCAGCTACTTCTGCGGCCTGCTTCCCCCTGCTGCCCCCCGCAGCAAGCTTCCCGCACGCCCCCTGAGCCCACCTCCCGCATGCCCCCTGAGCCCACCTCCCGTGCCTCGCCCCCCCCCCCAAGCCCACCTCCCGTCCCGGGCAGCTGCTGCGGGGATTTTGGGGGCAGGAGGTGGAAGCGTCCGGCGGCATGCTGCACCCACCAGGTCAAGGTAAGTCACCCCACCCAGTCACTGTCACCCACTGTCACCCACTGTCACTGTCACCCACCCAGTCACTGACTGTCACTCACCCAATCAATGTCACCCACCTAATCATTGTCACCCAGTCACTTTCACCCAGTCACTCTCTGTCACCAAGTCACTGTCACCCAGAAACTGTCTCCCACTCACCCAGTCACTGTCTCCCACTCACCCAGTCACTGTCACCGAGTCACTCTCTCCCACCCAGTCACTGTCACCCAGTCACTGTCTCCCATCCACCCAGTCACTGTCACCCAGTCACTGTCTCCCATCCAGTCACTGTCTCTCACCCACCCAGTCACTGTCACCCACCCACCCAGTCACTGTCACCCAGTCACTCTCTCCCACCCAGTCACTGTCACCCAGTCACTGTCTCCCATCCACCCAGTCACTGTCACCCAGTCACTGTCTCCCATCCAGTCACTGTCTCTCACCCACCCAGTCACTGTCACCCACCCACCCAGTCACTGTTTCCCACCCACCCAGTAACTGTCATCCACCCACCCAGTCATTTACCCAACCGTCATTCACCCACCCACCCACTGTCATTTATTCACCCACCCACCCACCCACTGTCATTCATTCAACTGTCATTCATTCACCCAACCCACCCACTGTCATTCATTCACCCACTGTCATTCACCCACCCACCCACTGTCATTCACCCACCCACTGTCATTCAACTGTCATTCACCCACCCACCCACCCACTGTCATTCATTCAACTGTCATTCATTCACCCAACCCACCCACTGTCATCATTCACCCACTGTCATTCACACACCCACCCACTGTCATTCAGCTGTCGTTCACCCACCCAACCACCCACTGTCATTCATCCACCCACCCACCATCATTCACCCACCAACCATCATTCACCCACCCACCCACTGTCATTCACCCAACTGTCATTCTACTGTCATTCACCCACCCAGTCACTGTCATTCACCCACCCAGTCACTGTCACTCACCGACATAGTCACTGTCACTCACCCACCCAGTCATCCACTCACCCACTCACCCACCCAGGCAGTAACATGTCTTTTGTTGAAAATATAAAAATTAACAGGTTGCATTGTGATGTTTTTTTTCTGTATCACAATAAGAAAACAGTTAAGTAAAAGTCGCGCGCTAAAAGATATTTTTTCGTGGTAGTTGTACTATGGGTTCGGGGGGGGGGGAGGCTGCTCCTTTCATTTGTCCCGGGCCCCATGATTTCTGTTGGCGGCCCTGATACCAGTGACAACCCCGGCAGCACAACAAAGAAGAAGAAAAAAGAAACATTTCTCAGCATGCTAGCATAAAAACAAATCGTTCTCTTTATTATCAAAATCTGAAAGACATCATAACAAACCGCTCAATACGTTTCTCCCTACACAGAGGGCTTTCTCAATGACAGTAATCTTGAGAAAGCCCTATGTGTAGGCTGTTTGTTGCTACAGTATGTCTTTTAGATTTCGATAATAAAGAGAAGTATTTATTATTAGGCTAGAGTGTTGATAAATGTTTTGTTTAATTTATTATCATGAGAATATTATTTTATCTTAGCCTAATTGGTAGGAGCGCAAGAATCGTTCTTTTTGTTTAATTTATTATCAGCATGTTTTATGAGATTTAAAGAGGCCACCAGCAAAAGTAACTTGTGGGTGAGCAAATTAATAGTGGAAATTTCACTGGACATTCTAAGTACCTGGGTAGCACAATACATTTGACACTGTCAGTTGTCTCAGCAGTAGAGAAATTAATGTTGATTACATTTAGTCAATAAAAAGTATTACGTTACACACATATATAGCATGGGCCCCCTTTGTGCTCCCCTTGACCCCGTTGTTTTCTCGGGTTTCCCTTCATCTCCTTATCTGCTGCTGCGATTGCGACCGACAGTGGAAGATGGGGAGGGTGCGGGAAGTGCTGCGGGTAGAAGCTGAGGCACGGAGCAGGTGCCGTGAAGGTTGCGATGGCAATTGCGTCGCCGGCGGCCCTTTTGCAAGGCGCCGCTATCTTAGAGGCAATTGCGCATGCGCGAGATGTTGCACATGCACAGGACAAGCGCACAAATTCCCAATAGGAAGAGGCTCCAAGCAGTGACTACATATCCCATGAGCCTCTGGGACAGAGTCACATAGTGTGTATCAGCCAATAAGGCTCATGGACCCTCTTGCTCTGCAGTTAAATACTTTTCATGCGCTGCAGACCACGCCAGTCGGAAGAGGGACCTCTGAGGAATAGGTATTGTCCAGGGAGCAGTGCTCACCTCGATTAGATACTGTGGGTAGAATAGAACCCCAATGGAGAGCACTCTGCAGATGCACAATATACAGGGGACAGGAATAAGGGTGTATATAGTGATGAGTGAATTGTGCACGTTAAAACACTTTATTAGAGTCTTGACTCAAGGTTAAAATACAGACGCTAAGTACCAAAAATAAATGAGACTCATGTGAGCCAAAAAAGCGCAGCGAAAGTAAAATATATGTGCCAGGTCTCACGTTGGAGTGTAAGCAAATATCCCTGATGATATGTGCGGGTTACAGCTTGGTGGTATCAAAACCCCATTGGAATCAGTGAGTGTAGTATTCAAACACAGACACAGCCACTAGTGGCTGAATATATACACGTACCGGGTAGTGGTATGTGTGATAGTAGTCTTAATCACACAATATACACAGGTTGGTACACCAAGTGAGTGTGATAATAGTCTTAATCACACAATATACGCAGGTAGGTACATTAGGTAGGTGCACATATAGTATACACGGTGGAGTATAGCAGGTAAGTATATCTGCTTCTGTGCTCCTGATCAGCAGGTCACTGCTGTGTTGCCTGTGTAATGCTGCAAGTCTAAATGCTGCAGTAATATTAAGAGCACTCACACATGCTCTCTAGCCACTACCGTTTTGCAGCTGGCATAGGGGGTGTAACTGCAACAGATTAGAAGGTCGTGCATCCAATGGGTGGAAAAAATAAAATTGTAGTACACAAGTAGTGTCTACATACACTTAGAACTATAAAAAACGTGAGGAGCTGGTCATATAAAGAACGAACAGAGATCGTGTAATGCTCAGTGGCTATGAATATATGGGCTAATGCTCCGTTGCTCAGTAGACCCACAGTCTCTGCTCGCGTGAATAAAGTAGTCATTACGTCAAGGGGGCAGGACTAACGCTCGTGATCGGAGCGTGTCCTGCACCCAAACTAACTCCCATACAGAGAGTTAGCATGAAAGACTAAATCTCTACTTTATTCACGCGAGCAGAGACTGTGGGTCTACTGAGCAACGGAGCATTAGCCCATATATTCATAGCCACTGAGCATTACACGATCTCTGTTCGTTCTTTATATGACCAGCTCCTCACGTTTTTTATAGTTCTAAGTGTATGTAGACACTACTTGTGTACTACAATTTTATTTTTTCCACCCATTGGATGCACGACCTTCTAATCTGTTGCAGTTACACCCCCTATGCCAGCTGCAAAACGGTAGTGGCTAGAGAGCATGTGTGAGTGCTCTTAATATTACTGCAGCATTTAGACTTGCAGCATTACACAGGCAACACAGCAGTGACCTGCTGATCAGGAGCACAGAAGCAGATATACTTACCTGCTATACTCCACCGTGTATACTATATGTGCACCTACCTAATGTACCTACCTGCGTATATTGTGTGATTAAGACTATTATCACACTCACTTGGTGTACCAACCTGTGTATATTGTGTGATTAAGACTACTATCACACATACCACTACCCGGTACGTGTATATATTCAGCCACTAGTGGCTGTGTCTGTGTTTGAATACTACACTCACTGATTCCAATGGGGTTTTGATACCACCAAGCTGTAACCCGCACATATCATCAGGGATATTTGCTTACACTCCAACGTGAGACCTGGCACATATATTTTACTTTCGCTGCGCTTTTTTGGCTCACATGAGTCTCATTTATTTTTGGTACTTAGCGTCTGTATTTTAACCTTGAGTCAAGATTCTAATAAAGTGTTTTAACGTGCACAATTCACTCATCACTATATACACCCTTATTCCTGTCCCCTGTATATTGTGCATCTGCAGAGTGCTCTCCATTGGGGTTTTATTCTACCCACAGTATCCATTCATTATTCACCCCAGATAGTAGCACCTCGGAGAATATAGATTTAGCAGTTGCGAGGGTTCCCTTCCCCTTCCCCTCCCCCCACTCTACCCTAGTGTTTACTCACCTGGATTGGGCCAGATTTCCCCCCTTAGACCCCAGTTAGGCCCCGACTCACTGTAGCTTGTGGCTGCTATAGGGAAAGCCCATAGTCAGTGACCTCTCCCCAGTAGCTGCATATAGTCAGGTACAGCACCGGTGAGATGCCACGCGGTGACTGCTGCCTGTGGTCTGTGACCAGACCAGCTACATGGTAAAGACGGTAAGGTGATATTATCCATGCCGGAATGAACCCCAGAGGAGGCAGACGACATCGCGGATGACAACGTTGGATCAGATGCATCCTCTTTGTTATTCTGCATTACCGGGTGCTGGAGCCCTGAGCAGGTACAAGTGCACCACCACTCCACGGGATAGCGCTATCTCCAACACTTTGGGGTGGGTGTTGACATTGGAAAAGGGACATCAGGATATTGGTGCCTGGCACTCAATGTACTCTGGAGACACTCAATGTTGGTATCAGGTTGGGGTCTATTTTACTGTGTTGTACAGGATACCAATATTATTGTGTTCAGTAAAGGTTGTTAGCATATATATGTGTGCGTGTATTATTAGTATTGTTCCTGTAAGTGTCCATCCCTCCAAGTCGGGATCCCTTGTAGGTGGAGGTGCTGTTACCCTAAGAATCAGGTACACCCCAGGCTAAAAGTGGCGGAGGTTCAGGTCTTCTGTGAGCCACAGGTAATGCACCACACACCGTAGTCGCCATATCTTCCATAGGGTGGGGGAAAGTGTGCTACACATAACAGGATGTTTAATTTGTGAATGCACTGTGTGGACTATGTTCAAAATATCAACAAGTGTAATTTGCTCCCATAAAAAAATGTAATCATTTAGAACTTGCCTTTACTTAAAAAATGTATCCATCTCCCTTTCAGCTGTCCATTTCCCGTTTTCTGCATCCTTGGTCTGTTTTGTGACACCCCTTTTAATTATGTGAGATAATTACACTTTGCTTCTGGAGAGGGAAGATACACAATAGAGATTACTTAAATGTATTGAGAGTGAGATTTATATAATTAACAGAAAGGAGGCATACTTTAATAACATTTACCCTATTACACATATTCAAGTAATTGGCTCAGTTTTAGTGCAAGGAAAACAATATTTTAAGTAGATATGATTTGTATTGATATTGAGATAATTATAGTAGCAGGATTTTAAGTACAGTAGGTTGCAGGGAAGAAAGTGCTATGGAGGGCAGTTATTAAGAAGTGAGGTTAGAGATAATTATCAAATCATATGAAACATTTTAATCAATTTTTAATCACTTTCCTCAGTTCCCAAATCCAATATATCTTTATTGTAAAACAAATTTATTGAGATTACTCCCTCTGCTTCTTACCATTCAAAGTCAATAAATATAGGTTGTGCCAAATAATATTTTGCTGCATATATACCGGTGTATATATATATATATGTGCATGTCATGGCATTTTTTATTTACAAAGACAAAATCAGAGAAAATTATCTACAGTATTATAAAATTATGATTGTGACTTCTAGGTAAATACTATAGATGCTGCAAGATTGAAGTTTTTTATTTAAATTCGACTTAGG
This sequence comes from Ascaphus truei, assembly GCF_040206685.1. Taxonomy (NCBI): domain Eukaryota; kingdom Metazoa; phylum Chordata; class Amphibia; order Anura; family Ascaphidae; genus Ascaphus; species Ascaphus truei. Next base: position 242,745,131 of record NC_134483.1, read on the forward strand.
AGATGTATAAATATGTTTAAATAATAATAAACTGTAAATGTTATATGAACAATTCTTAATTGATGTTGTGAAAAAAAATAGAAACAAAAAAAAATAAAGTGATGATAAATATTGAACAAAAAATATGTACCGCAGTGCACAAAAATATTTATATATCACTCACAATTTACCAAATTGCTCAAATCTGAAAAAAGAATTATAGTACACAAATGTGAAAAAATATCTAATTAGAAAGTGTCTGTCCAGTCTCTGCAGGAATGGAGTAGTGGCAATTTCTTCAATGGATTAACCAGATCCACAGAAAAATCTATAAAAGAAAGCAGAGAAGTGCACTGTCACAGGGAGCAAATGCGGAGCTGGAATCAAGTGGCTGGTATAAGCAGTGATGGTCCGTAAACAGGCAGAGAAGTCAGGGCTGGTGGCAGACAAAGCAGGTAGGTAAAGGATTGGTAGAACAGCAAAGTCCAAAAATGAGCACCAGTCAACTCACCAGGTGAGTTTGCTGGTGTTCATTTTTGGACTTTACTGTTCTACCAATCCATTACCTACCTGCATCGTCTGGCCGATTGGAGTGACGCACATCCGCAGCACAGGTACTACCCTTGGTTTCATGCGATGCCTCACGGGAGAATGCAGACGGAAGACGGGCACCTTCTTGTGCAGCGAAAGACCGGAGCAGCAATTGGAGGACGGTCTGAAGCAATTACTGGCCTCAGCACTCGGGATCTCCACGGCTTCAACTTCAGGATTCAGGTATTTACCACAATACCACTGGAAATTTGGGGATGCAGAAGTGATGGATCGAGGACATAATTGTGGATTGAGGGTGTAAAGGTATCGTATTCACTGCCTCACACTCCCCACCAGTTCTCTATAGTGTCCACCTTTCCCCTTCCAGATTTCTCTCCTTATTACTACCGTGATACCAGTGAATATCAGTTTCACCCCTGCTTTATGCTACGGATGCCAAGATAAAGGGTCCAGAATATATTACAAACGGACATCATTTATGGATTATAATTGTGGGATTATCTGTGCTCCGCCTCAATCCTATGAATGTTTTCTCTGTTTTTTTTTTTTTTTACTTGAAAACAAAGTCTGTGGGCACTGCTGCACGCATGCAAGTGGGTGCGCGATTTGAGCCGTGTGACAATCCTTGGCTAGTTGCCATCCCTGTATCTCCGCCGGAGGAAATCTGTTCGTTACGTCCTTACAGGATTCGTTCGGGAATCCTGAGCTCAAACGAAATCTGGAAGAGGGGCTCGATCCTTGGTTACGATGCAGTTAACCCCACACACTCTGGAACCGCTGACGCTGTACTTGGACGGATCATGGTGAATCTCAGATGAATCTAACTAGGACTGGGCTGCAGGCATTTTTATAGGGTTAAGGGTCCTATCTCTAACATACCCAGCCAATCCTGCCGTGGGAACAACCTTTCCCACCTATCCCAGACTTGCCAGTAGCTCACAAAAAGGGCAGAAGTTGCTTCCCGGTTTGCTAAGAGCATCCGCTAACTTGACACCTAAGCTGCTTAGCATACCGGGCCCAACCTCTTACCTGGCGACAGTAAGTCTGGGGTTTGGCTACCAAGTGTTAATAGCCCATACTTCGCACTGATATCTGGTACTTTGCAATAACTCAGCCGCCCTAACACCTAGGGTCTCTGAGGCTTTTCAACTCCAGACTTCTCTTGACACCGGGGCACCAACTCAGCAGGGTACCCATTGAATTATGGAGATGAAAAATTCCTCAGCTCATCAACCCCTAACACATTTACATGCTAATGGATTCATTGCCGGACTGGTAGGAAAGGGTTCCTGCTTTTACATTTTAAAACATACCTGAAACACATTTTATTTTTATACGTACTTTCTGTATGTGTGGATGACATAAAAACCACATGTATGTGAATGTTACATTCTCAGCTGTTTGTATTCCAAAAATTAGAGTGCTAGCTCATTCCTAACAAAAATTAGCTACTTAATTGAATAGGCTCTGTGATGTGGTTTGCGGTTTGAGCTATGGCATACAATATAGCACTGCTTGCCAGAATCGGTAACCGCAGAAGCACTCCACCACTTTGTGACGATGGGGAGGATTTGGCCCGGGATTAAAGGGGTTACACCCCATTTGGCCATCCCCTGACCTCACCAGGGAGACAAAGGGTTAACTGGGCTGATGTCCAGAAATATGATTTAACCCTTGTTATAACATGAAAATGTGTATTCCCCTGTTCCCATGTTTTATTGTTATACCAGTGTCTGCATCACACACACACTAGGATTCATCCGGGAGTACAAGGGTTAATAGTTCTTTAATTATTATAGCCCTTTGTGTAATTTTCCCGCCTTTTCAGGCACCATTTTGCAGGGTCCCATAGGCCGCCATTGGGGCTCCATGTGTTTCAATGGCGAATCTTGCTTTTTGGGTCCTGTTTCCTGTGAAGACCAGCAGATGGCGTCCGAGAGGAGGAGCGGCGGTTTCCCATTGTCAGTCAATGGGCCCATTGACTTCAATGGAGATTCTTCGAAGGAGCTTTCCAGGAACGAGTTGGCTGCCGTCCAAACCGCAAAACCGCAAAGCGGATACAATTTCTAAAAGAGAGCTTTGATCACTTATTAGCCAAGTTCAACGACAAGTGGCGTGGGAATAAACAGTTCTAGAGCACCTAGAAATAAAATTATTTTGCCCCTAGTTCCTAGGCCTCCCCCCACCCGACCACCACCGGGTCCTCAAATCATGGACCCCCGATAAGGGTCGAACCGAGAAGAGCGGGTCGCGCCATAGGTTCCAATGGCGGCGGCAGAAACAGCTCAAGAAAAAAGCTAAGTGTGAAAAGCTGAAATTTAGGAATCCATAGCTCCGTTCCGGAGGATCCAGAGGATCAGGGTTTGGGGTACCTGTAGTCACTGCTCTGGCATCGCTGCAGAACCATCCTTGACCCTCTTGGACCAACCCGACGGAGTATGGACCCCCTTGAAAGTTCGGGACTTTTCCAATAGACTTCAATGGCGGCCAATTTCCATTGACCGGCTATGGCGGAAAACCCCCATTGACTTCAACGGCGGTGTAGCCCCGTTGAAAGTCTATGGCGGCGGATTCCCATAGCCGCCAACGGCGGCGGTTTGCCATTGAAAGTCTATGGCGACGAAGCCCGTTATTTTCAATGGGGATTTAGTGAAAAACCGTGAATTAATTTACAGCGGAGTTTATTGTATTAAAATGAGAAACGGTTTTAAGTGTATTTGTGTAACTCCGGTTCCGAGGGTCGTAGCAAGTTGCAAATTGGACCCTAGGGTGTCCCAGTTCCGGCATTGAGAACTGGGAAGTTTGGTCCCGCTGGACCCAACGGAACCGGATATTTTAATATGGTTGTATTTTATCTTTAATACTGTGTCCCAAGGTATGGACAAAAACCAGAGGAAATTCCTTTGTCCATCAGGTAGCAGATGGCCAGAGAAGCGTCCCAATGTCTAGAATTTAAGTGCTGTTCAAAGGAGTTTATCACCTACACTGTTTACAGGAGGGCAGAGATAACTCAAACCAGGGCAGGCTATAAGTGTCCCATTTCACACCTTACAACAAAGGGTTTCCAGCCAGATATTCCGTTTGGTAGACTAGCTGGCATTCCTGATGCAAATGTGGGATTACAGAAATGAGACCCCAGAGTGCTAATGCGCATGTGCCAACTAGCAGGGGGGCAGGTATCAAAATGTGTTCCCAGGTTAGTGTGTTACCAATCACCTGTACTTAATGTTAAGGATAGGGTTACAAAAGGTATATAATCTGTGGTCAACCCTTTGTCCTGTATTAGTTGTTTGTTCTTCTTTACCATCTTGATTGCTGAGAGAAATGCTATGCAATGTCTTGGGATGATGAAGAGTGCTGTATGAACTGCCAGTCCAGATGTGACTGTTTCATCATTTCCATCTTTAAGTAAGTGTCTATATTTTGCCTGTTATTTGTGTAATCTGTTGTGTTCACCTTTATCAAGGAATAAATTATATTTTATCATATCTAAGTCTCGTCCCAGTTCAACCCAGTTATATATATATTATATAGTATATATATTTTGGTGTAAATTACAGCCTGTCATAAGCTATCGTCACACACTTGACCTTAATTGGTTAATGAGACTGCAGGATACATTGTTGCATTCTGCCACTTCAACTAGACCGCAAACCACTTATCCACTTGAGTTTGTGGTTAAGAGTTCCCTTTTGGGTTTTGCGTTTTAAGAAGTTATACGGAGCCGCTTACAACAGACGACTTATTCAATTTACATTTGGCACTGCGCTAGGAGCTCCCCCTTGTGCGGCGAATACAGTTTTCACATTCTATATACATTCATAGGACTGCAGCTAGTTTCTGAGCTTCAAAACAGGGACATTACAGATGATGTATACGGGAAACATGGCATTGTCACCAGCCAGGCATAAGACCTTTATGATTGGCCTGGTTAACTCCTTCACCGCCACAGTATTCTTGTACAAAATTGAAAAATGTACACATTTTTTTTCACTTTGCTTTTTGGGCACACAGAGACGAAGACACTTTACAAGAGAATAGGACATTTTTTGCAATATGTCTTGTTCTTCAATGAGACCAAAAGATAGTTTTACATATATGATCTTTTTAGCAATTAATGATCGAACAAATAAGAAAGCCACTGTATCAGAAATATATGACTATATAATTCACAATTATGAATTCTACAAAAATTCACCTGGCCATGGATAGAAAAGCACAGTTCGATGTATTTTGTCAAGTAATTATTGCTTTGTTTGCACAATGCTATGCCCATAGATTAAACAGGGTTATTGGTCATTGCTACCAGCATGTGCCGGTAAGTTTGATAATGGCAAAAGGAGAAGGGTACGAGCAAAAAGCGGGTCCGATACTGAAACATTAAATAATTGTACTTTCCAATCTCGCAATGAGCCACCATCTAATGAGGCACAATCTGAGTTTCAAGAGTTGCATGAGTATCAACAGGAACACCCCCCCAACCCCCTCCCAACCTGAATATACCTTTTTTGGATCTAACTGACTGCTACAATCTAAACCTGATTTTACTTCTACAGCTAATTCTGGCTGACTGTCTCAGTATCATCTGCAAAGTTGGCGTGGTTTCTTATGAAGGTAAATATAATATCCAGTATTATTAAAAAAAATTATGACACGAATAGCAGGCCCATAAATGCATTGATACTTGAGCATTACAGTGTGAGTACACACATGCACAGTCTGTTATACACTAGATGTACAGTATGTTGAGTACTTAAAGCATTGTTATTATGTTTCAGAAATCATCAATGAAGTTTGGCAAGGTTTCTAAGGAAGGTAAATATAATGTACAATATAGTATTTTTTCTCACTCATGTGAACATTACCCAGCCCATAAATCCATTGATACATGCGCACTAGAGCGTGAATACACCAATGCGTACCTTTGCTATACACGACCGCTATACAGTCATTAAATCAGTGTCTTTTTTTTTCTTCAGAACTGAACACGTCAAATTGACAGCAATAAGACAATGAAGATGATAATCGAAAATCCCTATATTGTAAACTTACTAATTTTTTTACATTTTTTTGCACGTTTATACACTTATACTGTACTGTTTGTGATAGATACTATTTTATCATATTATCACTATCTTTCACTATTATCACTATTGACTTTAATAACATTTCACACTGAAATGTTTCATGCTTTGCATTCAAGGTAACAGACAGCCCATTAAATGAGCTGTTTCCCGAACTCTATCTTTACGCACATGCATGGTCTCACGCAGTGATCCCTTTGTGTTAAATGTCACACTGATCGTCAAGAGTACAATTTACTGCACTGTAGACTGAAGACTAATTACTGTAGTTTTATACTGAGTCTCTGTTGAGCCACCTGTGCTGAAGATGTGATATCAGGAAAATCTGACCTGATGGGGGTGGTTTCAGTACAGCTAGCAGAGAATACATTCTCAACTCCATATCAGATTATCATGATATCCCTGCTACAGCACAAGTGGCTCAATCAGTCCCTGCTTTGAGCCACTTGTGTTGAAGCTGTGATATCAGGAAAACCTGACCAGTTGGGGGGAGGGTTGTTCAGTATATACATATATACAGTATATACACACATACTGTCTCTCCTTGCACCACCCTCCACCATCCCAATATCCATTGATGTTAAAGGCCTCCCCCCGACCAGACAAGTACACTATTTACATTTCATTACAGTACTTTATTCATTGAAGTGTTTGCGACTGGATCCTCACACCACACTAGGGTATATCCTCACCCTCCCCCAACCTAACAATGCAGTACCATTATAATGAAAATGCAGTCCGAGCGACAGCACACACCTCTGGACCTGCGCATGCGTACAGTATAGTATGACACCGAAAAGATTCAAACTGAATTTTTTTATTTTGCAAAAAAATACAGTAGGAGTGAATCAATTGTGGGGCATAGCGAGGAAATATTGAAATGTGATGAATGCCTGGGTCAATCAGTCCCTGCTACAGAATAGGTGTCTCAATCAGTGGCTTACTGTAGTCTTATACTGAGCTTCTGATTGAGCCACCTGTGCTGAAGCTGTGATATCATGAAAAACAGACCTGTTCGGGTCAGCATTCTCAACTCCACACTGTATGAATCTATACATTTATATATTTTCTCATCTATAATAGAGAGGCAATGGCGGGACATAAAATATATATATACACTGGCGACACACTTTATTCGAGCTCGGCTAGTCCCACGAATTCGGGTATACCCGGGTGTATTGAGGTTTGTGACTGTTTTCTGCCCGAGTATATTGGGTTATTTTCTAGGCAGGGATTGAAGCATTTTATTCCCCCTGGCTGCAATACTGCACAGTATATATATATATACTGCATTACAATTCATGAATTTATGCCATCTGGTAGACACGCGAAGCATTGCAGCCTATTAAATCCTAATCATTATCATTTAACAAATCAGCCGCCCATCAGCCAGGCATGAACCCAGGCTGGGAAGGCAAATGCAACGGGGCTTGTCAGAGGTGAGGAGCGGCGCATTCCAGGTATCTGCCAGGTACATACCGGGTATTTGCTCGAATAAAGTGTGTCGGTGCAGTATTATATTGATTATTGCTATATTGATTTTATATATAGATAAATATATATACAGTATATACACGCAAACTGTCTCTCCTTGCGTCACCCTCCACCATCCCAATATCCATTGATGTTAAAGACACCCCCCCAGAACAGACAAGTACACTATTTAAATGTCATTACAGTAATTTATTCATTAAAGTTTTGTGCCCTTACTACATGCCAGTAGCAAGAACATTGACACGCAATCAGAACAGGCAAAACACTGTTAAATTGTCTATATATTTGTTGCCTCGTTCTACAGAAAGATTATTTTCCCAGAACTGAAAAATGCAGTCTACTTGTTCCTCCTTGTTAGCTGGCTTCACGATTTTCTGCAGGTGATGTTTCATTTCTATGGGATTCAAATCGGGTGATCTGCAATGTCAGTGAAGAAAACAGAGATGCAAGGGCAAAGATAAAACCAGTGTAAAACAACGACAAAAAGTTACAATACAGCACATACTCAGGCGGCGTTTTCACCCAGTTGATACTGCGTGACAGAATGTGGGTAGAAGAGGTGGTATGTTTTTGGGTCATTATCCTGCAAGAACCGATGACCATATGGGAATGCAGCCGTGATCTTTTCAACTGTAGGGTTGATAATCTCCTGTTGAAAAAAACGTTTTTTCCATGATGCCTGTACAGAGATAAAAAAAAAATGGATGTTAATAAAATGAACTATTAACAAAAAGGAAAATCGAGGACTTACCGTCAAATATTAAAATGGGCCATCTTCCAAGTCTAGAGATAGCACCCCACACATTGACGTTCAGTGGGTGCTTGGGACTAGGCTTTAGGAGTAGCCGATTTGTAAAAAAAAAATTGTAGAAGGCAAAAGTGTAAAATCTTTCCATGGCCAGTTAAGTTTCATCCGTAAATATTGCATCCTGAAACGTTTCTCCACTATCGATCCATGCTTGCGCTTACACTACTCTCTTTTTTATTGGTTTTTATAGCATATATTTGAACAGTACCTTACAGCAGGCGTCAGTTACATAGGATCAACATTACATGTCTGCGATCAACATTTCCTCTATCCATCAGTCAGCCGATACATCAGAGTGGTTTTAGTGATCTTCTTGGTCGATCAAAGCAACTGAGTTATTTCATTGCTGCTTATTAAACCCATACAGGGGGGTGGACAAACAGAAGAATAGAGAGAGAGAAAAACAATTGCGACAAGACGAGACAGCACATGACAACTATGGGACGGAGGGAAAGGTAAGGTGGGGGGAAAGCGGGGGGGTGGGGTACAAGAGAGGTTGAGGAGGATAGGGTCCCTAAACTCCCCCTGTCACCAGCCCAGCACCATTCAGATGTTTCTTTTCAGATTATTTTTGAGTTTGAACCATGGTTCCCATGTTCAATAAAAGGCCTCCGTTGATTGCTTCATAAATGCTGTTCATTTCTCCATGGTCATTACCTAGTAATTATTTTCTCTACTGTGCGTCTGGATGGTGGAGCTATTTTTTTCCACGAGGCTGCAATTGAGCACTTGGCTGCTGCCAATATGAATGAGATCAGTTGTCTCAGGGGGTGGCTTATATCTTCAATTGCTTTGCCAATAAATATATGAGGGGATCTACTAGAATCGTTTCTCCTGTTGTGTCTCTTATAATTTCTTGGATTATAAGCCAACATTTCTGTATTGCAGGACACGACCACCATATGTGGACCATATCCCCTTTCTGTCCGCAGTCCCTCCAACACAGATCCGGGACTTCTGGGTATATCTGTCTGTCTATCTGGGGTTAGGTACCAGTGGTATAGGATTTTATATATGTTTTCCTTTGTAGTGGTGCAGATTGATGTTTTAGCCACTTAGGGCTCTATGCAGTAAGCGTTGATAAGGGTTTTTTCGCCATTTTATAGCCAAAATTGGGTTTGAGATTCAGTAAGCGCCGATATGTGCTTGATTTCGGCAGGTTTCGTAGCCGATAATTTTGTTATGGCCAGTCTGCTGCCGATAAGCCTGTTTTCTGCACTTATCGACACTTTTTTAATTCGGCTGTATTCAAGTAGCAAAATCAGCTTATCGGGGCTGATCGGCACTAAGAAATTGAGACTTTATGGCCAATTTCTCCCACCAACTAAAGTTGGCAAGTTGGAGGGGAGAACAATAGCTAAGGCTGCCGGAACGGCACTTAGAAAAAAAAAATCATCTGTACATCAATGGAGTCAATGGAGGTGGGACGTATAACATTATAGTACTGTTTACATTCCATTGCTCACAATACAAATGTGATTAGCATTACAGTGTGGGGGGCATTCACTGCATTGTGTCACACCTGACGTGTATTATTTGATTTACATTGTACTTTTATATGTTTTCATCATTTGCGTGTCACATTACTCATCATGTGATGATGTGTCAAGGGAAAATCCTATACTCAACTCTTAAAGGAGAACCTCACATCATATCACACATTTTACTGAACTGAGCGACAATTCTTTATATGATGTTACACATGTCACACATCTAACACATACACCGTATATTCATGTTGCTTTACATTACACAATGCTTGTAATGTGTAACGCATCTTTAAACGTTCATGTACATCTTTCTTCTCATGTTTACATGTACTTTGGGTCCTCCCTTTTTTCATGACGTCACTTATTGGACAGTCAATCACATTGCATGTTCACATTGTAACCGTTGCATTACAAGCACTTCAACCTAACTTGTACACACATGTACAGTAAATAATCATTGTGACACCTTTCAAACTGATTCTATAGCAACTATCCTCATTACATAAATGTATGCATATGCACACGAGAATTCATTGTTGTGAACATGTGACAATAACATGGCTAATTACACATGTTACAGCAAACTTTTTCCACGTCATTCTCAGGCTTTTTGTCTAATTACATGACTGACTGTTGCGTTCAGAAGTGTTACATGCATTGCACATTACACTAATAATTTTCAAACAATGTTTGTACAAAGCTTCACGTTACATCATTGTCAAATATCATGATTCCCTGCTGAATACACAGAACAAATACTTCTTAGATCAAATGGAGACAGCTTGGGAGCCAAGTACTTTAATATGTTAATGTAACACCTTGCATTTTACTATGTCACCTGACATCATCACATACCTATTTAAAGGACGCCCATTACCTGCTCATTCACAGCTACTCATTTCAAAATGTTGTGATTGTTTAGGAGACGTCGGAACATTCTTTTCCATGACATGCTTGCTGATGAAGAGAATGACATAGGGCAAGGGAGGGACAGAGCCAGGGACAGTGACAGGGACAGGCACGCGGATACGACAGGGACAGGGAGAGGGACAGGCCGAGAGAGAGGGAGAGGTAGAGGGACAGGAGATCAGAGGAGAAGACAGAAGACAAGTTGTGCCTCGTCCGCGTGTGTACAGGGAGAGAACCCTGTTAGATGGGATGAGTGAGGAGGAGATAGTAAGTCGCTATCGTTTGAGTTAAGCAGCAATCTTATCTCTTTATGAAGAGATAAGGGGAGATTTAGATTTTTTGACAGCCAGAGGTCGTGCAGTCCCTGGGCTTGTTAAAATGCTGTGCTCATTACATTATCTTGCTTCCGCGTCATTCCAGACAACTGTGGGCATAGTGGGCGGGGTCTCGCAATCTACATTCTCACGGGCCTTTACCCAGTTTCTCTATGCACTCAATAGACGCGCTAGGAATTATATTCATTTTCCTACAGAGGCGACAGAGTGGCTGGAAGTCAGGAATGGCTTTTATAACATAGAAGGGATACCATGTGTGCTGGTTGCAATCGATTGCACACATGTTGCTTTTATTGCACTACCATTCAATGAAATGTACAGGTGGTATGTGATGCCACGATGAGGATAATGCATGTGGTACCCAAATTCCCTGGTTCCAGTCATGATTCCTCTATGCTGAGGAACTCTTCAGTCTTCCATGCTTTCGAAGAGGGACATTTTGAACATGATTGGCTGCTGGGTGAGTACATATTTGGATGTTGTAACACAAAACACATATTTGTTTACGAATGTTTTCATTGTAGAATCTTATAACTAATGTAAGCTTATGTGTGCTCCATTGATTATAGGTGACTCAGGATACGGAATTAGGCCGTGGCTCTTGACTCCGGTGCTAAACCCTCAAACTGAAGCAGAGGAGAGGTACAATGCAGCCCATATATCTACAAGATCTGTTATAGAGAGGACATTTGGCCTACTCAAGACCAGATTTAGGTGTCTCGACAGAACTGGTGGGGCTCTTCTATACAAGCCTCAAAAAGTGTCTGATATTATAATTGCCTGTTGCATTTTGCACAATGTGGCACTCACACATAATGTACAATCAGACCTACCTGAGGCTTTGGTAGAGGAGCATCCCACCCATGTAGCTGCTGAAAATGAACAAACAGCCAGTGGTGGCCAGACACGCCAGAATGTCATAAATTCCTTTCTTTCTTGTAAGTAAAAACATATATTTTCATAGTACTACTTTTATATATTAATTATGTAATATTAACACTAATTGTTTTTACATAACCTTCTGTTAGGACACAGATGAATATGGGTTGCACACCTTTCTTTTCTCTGCTGTGTGCACAAAGGGATGTGGCACCGGTATGTTATTGTTGCACAGGTTATATAATCCCTCTTCCATTGTAAATTAGTTGTGTGTATGTGAATACAACTGGTGTAACAAATCAGTAATATTTTAGCATTGTGTTGTTCCTTATGCAAACACAATACACATAGTATGGCCATAGTCATTCATTCTTGCAGTATGATTACATACAATGTTATTGTTGCAGTGTAACATGTACATCCATATGATGTGTACACCAGGCTGGTTTACATTTTGAATGTGATAAAATATACATGGTGTTGCACATTTAACACCAAATACACACTTTGCTGTGTTGCTTACGGTACTGAAGATGGCATGTCAATGTTTCAAATTTATATATTGTTCCATTGTATTATAGGTATATCTCCAGTATGACTGATCATTGTATGTATATTTGCTGACATCTGTCATAAGATGTGCCTACCTCAATATTCGTATAATGAATTGAAGTAAAAACCCAACATATTGGTAAACGATAAATGTTACATACATGTAGTTTCTGTATCATGTACATGCATTTAGCTACTATTGCGGTTTCATGTGCATTGTATTATAAAATGATTACTCCCATTTCATCACATTTAATGTATGTTCCCTTATAAATTCCATTAATGTAATATAGAGGTGTTTGGAGAGAAGGGGATAAATGTTGATATTTTTTAACTTACGGGAGGTCATTAATCACGGATGCAATTGACTGATCATAACACTCCATGCATGAATGCCTGTAATCACAACAATGCGTTGTACATCTTATATTTAGCAATGTAGGTGATTATTAATGCTATAAATTATTTGTCAACATTAATTAAACATTGTCACATGTGTATGTATAAGTCACACATGTGTGTTGATGTGACCTACATGTAACAAGTGTCAAACTGTAAACAAAAACACAATAGTGTCACAAATGTTACTGTAATTTTGCATAAATAATTTCCCACAATGACAATGTTGTTAATATATTTGGAATGTCATTGACGTCACTTCATCATTATCATGATGATAATTAACAAGTATTCTCAAAATATAAACGTCAATCACGTGCACATTAGCATAGGCACACTTTTTAAGACAACTGTTTGTGTCTGTATCAATTTGTGTATGATGCATGTATAACACCGACAAATGATAACAGCAGGTTTATTATGGTAGCTTATATCATCATATTGACTGTACTATGTATGTGTTGAACGTTTAATAAACACAGTAAACTATAGTTTGTTTGGTACATGAAATATACACATCAACGTACTTGATTACATGATGTTGAAGTAATATTCATAACATCATGCATTGTAGGTGACCACAACATCTTGCCAATAACATTATTTGCAACAGTCCCAAACCATTTTATCAACATACCCATGTTACAAGCGATTTTTAACATGAAATGGCTAGTTGGTTGTAAGTGTCCTTTACATAGTTTCGACAGTCATATGTTCCATTACACAATAGAATACACAAATGTGTTTGCAGAGTGGGAATGGTTGTTATATATAAAACACACCATGGCATATAATGTTAATACTAATTAAAGAACACACAATAAATTTTCTAACTGCACTGTTTAGCAACATCATTATGTTAATTAAGTGCTTATGCAATATGGGCATAATGGTATCACATTTTTAATTGTTTGTTAATAAGCGCTGCAAGCAATATAAAATTAGTTCCATATGTAGTATAGTAGTCGTGGCTCCTCCTCACAATCATCTCATATAACGTTAGACTCTTCAGAAATCATACATTGATCCGATTGAATCTTCCCCGACATCTCTGAAATACAGCAAACACATGATGGTCAAAGATGGCACCTTAATATATATGTATCCGTGACAACGCGTTACACATCTCTATATGATTGTGTATATACACACGTCAGTCACTTATATGTTAGAAGTACCAGTTTACAAGTATACATCATTATGTATCCTTTTGTTCATTTCGTAGCACGCATAACTATGTATATGAACTTTACATTGCCTGTATACATAATAATGTGCGCGCACATCTTAGTGTGCGCACGCACTTCACGATTGGGTCGACAAAATGTTAGCGCATGCGCTAAACAATGCTTACGTTGTGCGTTCAATACATGTTGTAACTACAATGAACCATATAATATTTATTTTAAATCCAATGAAGGCCAAAATACATTCGTTCTAAACGCGTACTTCTATAATCTTTTTTTTTTTTTTTCAACTCAAATTTTATTGACAGATTACATGTTTGACAGACATTTCAAAGTTTTTTATCAACCGCATAATCATAACATTATCAATCGCCCATGCATCTTTGTTCTCCGCAGGTGAAGACAGGATAAACTGGGAAGACACATAGCCAGACTTTACACAGGCACCTGACGGAAAGAGGGGCGGTAGGGGTGTCAGGAGAGTGGGGGGGGGGGGGTAAGGGGGAGGGGTCCTTCTACCGTGGTTTCACCGACAGCTCTGCATCTTCCGGCTTATCGTTCCTTGGGGTGGGCAGATTTCACCCCGGCGACGGCCCCGACACCTCCCTGTCTGGTTCGATCCGAGGAATTCTGATTTATCCTGTACGTCCGTGTTTATATAACAGCCCAGCGGAGAACGCATCTATCCTAATCATTGCCATATCGTGGACCTTTCTACCCCTGGTATATCTGTCTGAGCCAACCACGGCGTCCAGACTTTGAGATAGTTTGTGCCAGTATCGTTGACCATACTCGTCAATTGCTCCATCTGGCAGACTGTCCAAATTCTATTCCGAATTGCAGTAATTGATGGAATCACATTTTGTTTCCAACGTGCTGCGATCTCTCCTCTTACCGCCATCGCAAAGTGCGATATTAATTTGTTTGTTTTTCTGGATAGTCCCGGGTGCGGTCTGTTTAGAAGAAACTGCCACGGGTCTAGCGGGATATTTATGCCTAGGATTCTGCTCAGCCAATCTTGGATTGAATCCCAGACGTTAGTTAGCTTGGGGCAAGACCACAGCATGTGTATCAAGTCTGCTTGTTGTCCACATTGTCTCGGGCACAATGGGGAGTAACTGGGCAGGAATTTAGCCAATTTTGTGGGGGTGTGGTACCATCGCATCATAACTTTATATGCGTTCTCCCTGAGGGTCGTACACATGGAGCTTTTGGAGACTGCCGTGGTGATTTTCGTCCAGTCCTCTACGTCTAATACTTCTCCTAGGTCTGTCTCCCATTTGGTCATGTAGCCTAGTTTTTCAGTTACTGTCGAGCTAGAACCAGTTACTTCCTTGTACAGCTGCGATGTGAGTCCAACTGTGCTTGTCCCTATTCGGCAGAGCTTTTCAAAGTTCGTTAATTGGTTTCTAGGTTGTTGAGCTTGGTAAAATGCTTTGACCTGAAGGTACCTAAAGAATTCAGCATTGGGGATATTGTTGTTAGATTTAAGGATGTCAAATGTTTGAATGCCTCTTCTGCCCTCCAGGTCCGCTAAACTATTAATATGATTAGCTTTCCAAATTGTAAAGTCTGCTCTGTTCAGTCCAGGAGCAAACAATGGGTTCCCCCATAATGGGGTCATGCCTGATGCTTTATGGGTCAAATTGCATTTAAGCCTGGTGCTCTCCCACACCGAGAGTGAGTTAGCCATTGAGGAAAGTGGTATTTTAGCGCTGAATCGCACCTTTTTGGGTAGCCAGATTAAATGTCCTAGTTCAACCGGGGAGCAAATCTCTTTTTCTAATGCAACCCACCTTTTGGAGTCCGGGTTGGTGTGCCATTGCACGATTTGGCATAATTGGGCTGCTATATAATAAGCCAACAAGCAGGGCACCGCAAGCCCCCCTGCCCCTGTTTGGTTGCTCATTATCCGCCTGCCCACTCTCGCCTTTTTCCCCCCCCAGATAAATCTATCTATTTCGGATTGGAGCGAGAGGACGTCCATCAATCCCACTGGCACCGGGAGGGTGTGGAATAAGTAAAGAAGGCGAGGGAGCAGGTTCATTTTAATACAGTGAATTTTCCCTATCCAAGAGATTTTGTGTTTGGCCCATCCCCTTATGTCCCCTCGTATGGTTTGCATCAGTTTGGGGTAATTTGCCTGGTACAGCAGTTTGGTTGTCTTGGTTACATTAATTATTTAATTTGTGTCTGCTGCCAGTTAAAGTTAAAGTTGAGGGTGATCAGCTTCTCCATGTGTTTTGGTAAATTTATATTCATAGCGTCTGATTTTAAATCCGGAGATCCTATTAAATCTACCCAGTAAATCGAATAAGTTTGGTAGAGAAGTGAGGGGGCTAGATATTGTCAGGAACACGTCATCCGCATACAGTGCCACTTTATGCGACTGGCTTCCAATGCCAATACCCAAGATATCTTTGCTGTCTCGTATTTGCGCGGCTAGGGGCTCCATACATAGCGCAAACAGGAGAGGGGAGAGCGGGCAGCCTTGCCTCGTTCCGCTCTTGATTAAGAAGGGGTCCGATGCGAACCCCTGGTGGGTCACCCTGGCTGACAGAGCCGAGTATAGGGAGAATATAGCGGCAATCAGTTTCGTTCCCATCCCAAACGCTCCAAGCGTGGCCTCTAGATATGGCCAGTCTATCCTATCAAACGCTTTTTCTGCATCCAGACTGAGCGCCATAACTGGTATTGATCTTGTATTGGCTATTTCTAACAGATCAATGATTCGTCGGGTGTTATCCGCAGCTTGTCGACCCGCTATGAACCCGACTTGATCTGGGTGCACCAGTCTGGGTAGGATGAGACTCAATCTATTGGCCAAAAGTTTAGCGTATATTTTAATGTCCGAATTAATCAGGGATATTGGCCTGTAGCTTCTACAGTCCTGTGGGTCTTTACCTTGTTTGTGTATCACAGAAATTGACGCTTGGAGCATCTGCCGGGGGAAAGGGGTCCCTCCCAACACTTGGTTGAACATACGGAGGAGATAGGGGATCAATTGTTTCTTATATTTTTTGTAGTATAGGTTCGAGAATCCGTCAGGACCCGGGGCTTTAGAGGGTTTTAGATTTACGATGACTTCTGATATTTCTTCAGCTGTGAAATCCCTGCCCATCACCTCTCTGTCCTCCTTGCTCATTCTTGGTAGATTTGAGTTCTGCAGAAAATCCCGCAGGGCTCTCTCCATTCCAGAGGAGCGGCTCACCTTCTCCCCGTCATAGAGTGTCTCATAATAGCTTTTGAATTCCCCCACTATGTTTTTAGGGTCGGCGGAAAGGGTGCCCGATTGCGTGCGTATAGCCTGTATATTATAGCTTTTTGCTTTAGGGTTAATCATCCTGGCTAGTAGGGTATCCGGCTTGTTGGCTTTTTCAAAGAATTTCCTGTTTGACCAAGTCAGTGATTTCTCGGCCTGGGAGGTAAGAAGCAACTTCAGCTTGAGCTGCGTATCTTTAATCTGTTGTAGGATGGCTGGGTCAGGAGACCTCTTATGCCGATCCCAAAGGACTTTTAGTTCGGTCCGCCCTTCAATAATTTTTGTATTCCTTTCTCTCTTTCGTTTGGCTGCCACACTAATGAGAGTCCCTCTTAGTGTTGCTTTATGTGCCTCCCAGAGGGTGATGTGGGAACTCACACTTCCCACGTTTTCTCTAAAAAATTGTATGATTTCTTCCCCAATTTTTTCCTGTACTTCTGGGATTTTAAGTAAGGACTCATTAAGTTTCCAGTTTGCTCCTGGTCTGTCCAGCCCAATTTGTGCGCACCTTAGCTCTATGGGTGCATGATCTGACCACGAAATATCATGGATCCCAACATGGGAGATCTGTGAAACCAGTCTACTAGTGACAAAGAAGTAATCGATTCTGCTGTAAGAATTGTGTGGATGTGAATAGAAGGTGTAGTTTCTGTCCAGAGGGTGGAGTTCCCGCCAGACATCCACCAGCCCTAAGTCTCTCAGCCCATTTTCAAGTGCCGTTGGCCGAGCTGCTGGTTTAAGCCTGGGGGGCCCGAACCTATCCAAGGCTGCGTTTAGTACTGTGTTAAAGTATCCCCCTATTATCAGGGCACCTACGGCGTGTTTTTTGATAGTAGCGAATGTTGCAGTGTAGAATGGCGAGTCATGGCCATTTGAAGCGTATATTACTACTATCATAATGGGCTGTTGGCTTATAGTCCCCACTAGTAGGAGGAACCTTCCGTCCCTATCCTTCTTGATTGTGTCTACCACTAGCCCTAGCCTATTATGTATGAGTATCGCAACTCCCCTTTTCTTTTCTCTAGCAGAGGATAGAAACACCTGTCTAAATTGTTTGTCAAAGTATTTCGGGAAACTGGTGGTGCTAAAATGTGTCTCTTGAATTAGAACTATGTCAGCTCCCTTTTCTTATAGTCTGTGAGGGCCACCCTTCTTTTGTTGGGGCAGTTTAAGCCTTTAGCATTGTGGGATATGATAGTCAACGTCATGGTTCGTGTCCAGTCTCACCTAGCGTCCATCGCCCATCCATGAAAAATGCCGGAACCGCACCAGGGGGCCTCCACCTCCCTGTGATGTCCTGCAGTACGTCGAGCTGTGGCGTCATACCACCTAGGTAGAAGGTAATGTGGGGGAGGGAGACACATAAGGAACATCTGAAACATAAGGAAAAGTTAACAGGGTGGGGAAGAAATCACTGGCCCCTGGCCAGTGCCCTTCCCTTGCCTTACGGGCATGGGAATCCAATGGAGCACTCTCCAGACCTCCTCCCTCTGACCTAGTGCCTCCACTCCCCAGCCTTCCAAGGACTTTCTCCAGACCCGGGGTATAAGCCCCGGTCTGAGTGTGTAGACACATGACAACGACCAGACCGCACCTTGTACCGGCGGCTGCGTCTGGAATCTTTCTCTGTAAGCAGCAACTTCTCTGTTGGTTCTGACCCTCCCAATCTGCTAATTGTATCGTGGCCTCACTACGTACGTGCTCTCATCCTATCTGGCTCTTAAAGAACGTGTGAACACCTATATTGGTTAAACCATTATTTGATTCTGGACATGTAACCCAGTTCAGTACCTATTCTCCTCGAAGTATGTATCTGAACTATGCCCTTAAACAACATTTGATATACTTATTAACTGTAATTAACTATATTAACTTTAATAGCTGACCCAGGTTTTTTTAATTCATTTTTTTTTTGGGGGGGGGGCTGGGTATAGGTGGGATATGTGCAACGTAATTCTTTTTTAGTGGTATATCGTGTTTCGTGTTTTTATTTAGTCAGTTTAAATTTAGTAATACTAGATATACTATTATAGGATTTATCCTGACTATAGTTTTTTTTTTTTTTTTTTTAAAACATCACTTATTACTCTCCATTAACAGTAAACAGTAATAAGGTAATAATAAAAATTAAACTATTATTCATCATTTGGTTTTTTTAGTATACTATACCTATTGTGCTACACCCTCTCCTCCTGTCACTTTATTTATTAATGTACTGTGGTGTGTTGTGTTAAACCTTGAGTAACTCATCAGAGAGTGAGCTGGAAACATTTTAAGCCCCCCCTCCCCTCTTCTGCTTCTTCCTTGCCACGGGACTCAATCCAGCTCGACAAGTCTGCTGCTCAGCCTCCAAACCCTCCGTCTGTGGCTCCTGTGCAGTCGGGAACCTCTCGTGATGCTTTGCAGCTCCTCCCCTGGTGACGACGTCCGTCACCATCTTAGTAGTGGCAGGCCGTCCTCTAGCGAGATTTGCCTCCTCAGTCTCCTTCCTCCGGCCCCTCCCCTCTCTCATTGTGGATCGGGAGCTGCTCCAAGATGGCCGCCATTCGTGGAGAGGTGCTGCCGAAGCTGCGGGGAGCCATGGAACTGACCTGAACGGGTCTTGAACTGCTTCTTTAACTATGGAACAGTAACTGGAATGGGAACAGGTAGGATGTTTGTCTTAATTTGCAGCTCAGGTCCCGATTTCATTTCGGGCTGTGGGGTTGACGTCGCTTGTCGGCTTTTCTCACCTCCTTCTATGAAGTGTCCGGTGCAGCTCCCCCTGTGGCTATTTCTGCGGGTATTTTGTCCTGGAGCCCTAGTTTGGTGAGGAAGCTGCTGCCATCTTCTAGTCTCCGCAGCGTGGTGGCAGCGCCATTTTGTAGCACCATTAACCCAAACGGGTACAGCCAACGGTAGCGGGTCCCAGCCTCTCTCAGCACTTTAGTTATGGGGGCAATTTGTTGTCTTTTCAGCAGGGTAGTGGGTGAGATGTCTTGATAGACCTGCAGTTTATACCCCTCAAAGTCCCCCTGAGATCTGGTCATTTGGCAGAATGCCTCCTTCACTCTAAAAATGTGAAAGCGGGCTATTATGTCTCTTGGGGGGGCACTTTGCTGTGGTCTCGACCTCAATGCCCTGTGGCAGCGGTCCAGGTGCCGGTCTGCTTCCGATCGGTCGGGCATTATGTTTTGGAGCCATCTGCACATAAAGTCCTCCGGATCCGTTTCAGTCTCTGGGACCCCCCGGATCCTCACATTGTTCCTCCAATCCCTATTGTCCGCATCCTCCTGCCGATCCAATATATCCCTGACTGTTTCCCTCACTTGTGCCACTTGTCTGTCTGTTTTGTGGAGTGCTTTGACTGTGGCGTCCATTTTCTTTTCAAGAGAGTCTGTGTGCTCTCCTATACCGCAGATATCAGCTCTCAGGGCTGCCACTTCAGACTGAAAGCACTTTTTGATGTCTAGGCAGAACTCTCTCATGTCTCTGCGTCTCATAATTTGGTTGTCTGTGCTGGTGTCTTGGCCGACATCTTCCTTCTCTTCCGATTCGGAATCACTTGGCGCCATTCCCTCCTGGCTGGGGGCCCGCGCTGGATCTCCTTTAGTAAAGTAATCGGTCAGGACCGTTGATGTACTCTTTGAGCGGGTCGTTCTCGGCATCTTGGGACTTTGAGGCAGTTTGAAGATATGAATTGGGGCTTGATTGTGCTGTTTTGCTGCTTTTTTATTTAAAATTGCCGCCGGTTGAGAACGGAGCTAATGGCTCACACGTTCATGCACTCCAGCCGTCGCGCATGCGCCGGTCTCTATAATCTTTTTAAACAGACGTGTGTGGACTGAAACAACGTCCGATCACACAATGATCGAATCCAATACGTCTGACGTCATGTTAAGGCAGCGTGAAGTGCACGCAAACACTCCTCCCAAAGAATTAACATTGGGCTAACGCTCGGTGCACGCCCACAATCACAGATGCGCGCGCATGACACAGTGCAGTGACCGTAACTATAACAAACCGACACAGCCAATAGCCTTTGACGCGCGCACGTCAGTTGGGGGCGGGCCTTACATCCGTAATCCTTTTTAAGGACGCCTTGGCACATGACAAGGGTCCCACGTCATACGTGGCCGACCCGTTTTTTTTTTAGATGTTGCATGATAAACAAACAGGTGTGTGTTACAGTTATGGTAACATGTTGCTATTATATGTTTTATGAGATAGGAAAGTACGTATATTTATTCCGTGAGCAATGTGTACTAATCTTTCTGGTTCTACTATATTGTAATAGGAAACAATGTGTTTGTGATCGCTACATGTTATGCAGTCTGCAATGTTACGCTATATCCACGCATTTAAAGTAAAAATGGTGGTTAGAAAAAAAAAAACTTTTAACGGTGAGTCAAAGCATAACGATTGTTATATTTACCATTCTTGTAGAAGTAACACTTCGTCTGCCTGCAACTGGTCGCTCCAGAAAGACAATGCATTTGCATCCATGGTTGACCCAACCGCTGAATCCTGTATGACACACATCTCCTCCATGAGGCGCTCATAGGAATCGCCACTGCCTTCTTCAAACAATTGGTCCGGAGGTACGTTCATTTCTTCGGGTACCCATTCGAATGCGTTTGCAGCAGAAAGGCTTGGTAAAAAATCATAGTAGTTATGTTCTTGTAGAATGTGTGTTTCAGGAATGGAGGGTAAAGATATTGCAGCAGGTATCGATTCACACGGAACAGTAGTAGCGGATCCATTGCTATTGTTATTAGGAATAAATATGCTATTTATCAGAAGATATGTGCCGTGTTCCATGGTGATTTTAAATTGCGGTGCAATCTGCCAAAAACCATACCTTTCATGTAGGTTATCCTGCACATGTTCAAAACATTCATTAGTTGATATAGTGAATCTTACAGAGGATTTAAAATTTCGCGCCCGCCCAGGTTCTTGGTAATAAGGATACTTTGTTCTAATCAAATCATAGATCTGGCCCACGTTGGCTCTGTTTTCCGCAGTTTATATGATAGCCTCCGCAATCATAATTTTATACCCTTTGTGTGGATGGCTGTTCAGAAATAAATTTCCCCGAAGCAGCTCCTCCAATGGAGTTAAGATCAGACGTTGTGGTGGCGGCCCACCTCCAGTGCCAGAAGCATGCACACGTTGGTCTTGTATTTTCTTTTTTAATTTAGCCCTAATATCGTCAAATCTCTTGCGACAATTAATCTTGTCCCTGACACGATTCCCACACGCATTTACACCAATTATTATTGTGTCCCACATTTCTTTTTTGCTTGATGAACTTGTCCGCGCTTGAAATAAATACAAAATATATGACGTTAATTCATAATAATACAACCACCAGTTTCCTACACTGCTAGCTGTTCCAAGAGATAGCAAACATGCTGTTTTAGGTGTAATATGTGAAGCACAGGAGCATTCACTACTAAACCTAGACATGTAAGGAAGCTTGCATTAATATTGTATGCAGTTATCGCAAATTGAACGCCTGAGTTTTCTTGTCCTTGTAACGCATGATAAAAAGATGTGTTTCCACAATAATTAACATTGAAAGATATTATGGACCCATATTTGCATATTAACAAAACTCACATGACCTAGGATCACATGTATTTGAAGAATAAATGGAAAGGTACACTTACCTACTAAATGGCCATACAGACTGTCATAGTGCTCCAGAATCCCAGTGACAAGAGCTGTATTTTCCTGGTCATTGAAGCGAGGATTACGTGGATGCTCCACACGTTTCTTCCGAGCACGTTGAGGCTCAGAGCTTGCCTGCTGCTGACTGGACTCTCCTTGTTCCAATGGAAGAGACTCCAAAAGACGTCCAGCAGCAAGCACCCCACCACCAGACACACCAGCAGTACAAGCAACAGAGCCACCAGCAACACTCACACTCCCAGCAACAGCACTCCCACTCCCACCAACAGCATCCCCACTCCCAGCAACAGCACTCGCACTCCCAGCAACAGCACTCGCACTCCCACCAACAGCACTCGCACTCCCACCAACAGCACTCGCACTCCTAGCAACATCACTCCCCTGAATAGAAAACAAGACAAAGATGTAAACAAAACAACAAAGGACAAAGCTCTCACAATACACAAGTCTCTCAGTCAATATGCAAATATTAAATCACCCAGCTCTGCGCGTCTCTCTCTCTCTCACTCCCAACAACACAGAGAATGATTAACAGTACACGTTGCCTTTAAATATGGCGCGCTATCCAATACATGCTTGCTTCGCCTGATTCTGCAAGATTTTTGATTGGCGAACCTAACAGCACCCCGCCACGCACGCCGATACACCTGTGTGTGATCGGCAAATCATCGTGAGAGTGGGCGGAATGGTTTTCGGCTTGATTCTGAAGGGATTCGGCACTTACTGCATACGGAGAGGGAAAATCGCCAATAACATGGCTAATCGGTAAGCTTGCCGATTTCACATTTTCGTCGCTTACTGCATGAGGCCCTTATTCCCATATATCCTCCCATTCATCTCTGTCTATAGTGACATTTAAATTCTTGGCCCATTTAAGCATGTGTAACGCCGGTGCTGGCCGCAGACCAGACCCGTCCCTTGTACTGAGGTGGGATGTATGTGTGCACGCACCCGCAGCAGAAGGAGCGTGTCCGGAGTGTGTTTTTTTGGTGTTGCCAGGCCAGGTGGATATAGCTACTGTATAGCAATATTTGCTGGTACCGGGTAAAGAAGAGGCGTAGTAGTAGACGTTTGCCAAGGTCAGGGAGTGGAGAGATCCGGAAAGGTCGAGATCCAAGCTGGGATCGAGGGATGTGAGAAGCAGCGTAGTCAGGAGGGGGCAGGGGTCGAGAGACAGAGAGAGTAGTCAGCCAAGCCACGTCGTACCCTGAGTAGCAAAGAGAAGATGAAAGAAGTAGCAAAGAGTAGACATCCACAAGTGGAGACTATGTCGAGCAATGTGAAAGTGGTATAAGACAGGCACTATATAGAGCGGCTGACCAATAGGAAGTGGAGGCAAGCCTGGAGGAGCACAAGGAGCTGTCCTGGATTGGTTACTTTGATAGGCACACAGGTAAGCAGCTTTGGCACTGAGTAGTAGCCTGCGCGTGTTTTGGGGGCGTGGACTCACTGCCAGAGCAGTGAATAAATTAACTTCGCCTGGCGGGCACTCTGTAATGCTGGAGAGCACGCACCCAGGACAAATGGAGGCCGCCTGAGTGTGGACTGCCTGCGGGACAGCGGTGGCCCATCGGGGACGACGGGGAATCTCCAGAACCATGGAGACCGGGTGGAACCGGCGACGAGGACATCCCACATCAGCGGGGGCCGTAGGAGGTAAGGGGGGTTACGCTGTGACTGCCGTGACCCTGAATCCTCACAGCATGTAATTATGATCAGGAGTGTTTCCTGACGCCTCCATTCCGAGGTAAATTTACGTGATCAGCCCTTTCTAATATACTCCCCTCTGACAGTATGACTCAAAGCTGGTGATCTCAGGAAAGTCTGCGTTATGTGATAATTTGCTGACAAAATGTCGCAGCTGAAGGTATTTGAATATGCGGAGGTCAGGGGCCTCACACTTGTTGCATAGTTCCTGAAAGCTAAGAATCTTCCCCTTACCAGGAGGTCTGCTACTGTCAGTATGTTTTTATTATTATATTGATCGTACTGTACTTTTTTGGTTCACATCCTGGGGGAAAATCTGGATTATTGAAAAAAGGCGTTAATTGGGATGGTGATGAGGAGAGTTTATATTTTCCTTTGTTTTTATTCTATATGGTCCATGTGCATCCGATAGGGCTTTCTGAGTCCTGCCCCCCGGGGGACCATAGGGAGTTTGCTAATGGGGTAACCTTTGAGTAATGGGATTCAGTACCCAGGCAACAGAACATACCAGGATCAGCATACCAGACCACTGCCTGTCTCAACTGGGCAGCTTGATAATACTGTAGTAATATTATGGCTAGTTTTGCTGCTGAAATGGGTGCTGGTATACTTCCACCCTTCAAGAATGAGTTAACAGCTCCAGCATATATGGAGCGAGGGTTGAGATAAACTTTTTATAATATATGTTTGAGAGTCCATCTGGTCCCGTGATTTTTCTGCCTTTACTGCTTTAACTGCCTCAACTATTTATAGTTGTGTTATTTTCCTATTTAAGGTGTCCACCACCATCTGCGTCAGTTGGGGTAATTTGCAATTTTCTTGATATCGTGAGATCGTGTCTATATTTGAGGAATCCTTTCCAGGAGGGTCTAGTTTGTATATTTTCATATAGAATTTGGTGAACTCTTGGGCTATCTCTTTTTCGTTATGTAAAACAGTTAGTGTTCACGGCGCAAACTGATGTTGTGATATAGTGCAAATAAATGGATGATACCACACTGCTATTTGAATGTTTCTATTTTCCTCCATTGAACCAGGACATCACTGATCCAACCTCCATGTAAGAAGAAACAAAATGCAAGATGCTGGTGCAATAACGTTTTTACTCCTAGCAAAAGACGACACAAAGGGGGGTTACAGTACAACTCACAATCTCCCCAAAGGTATCATGCAGGGAGTGACTTGGGGCGCACTCCAACCCTCCTCCGGTTTTGTCAGGTACTCTCTCCCGTCCGGTGCATGCAAGCAGCTAACTCTGTCTGCTTCTCAAAAGTAGACGCTCCAGGACCTCTGACTTCAGCGAATTCCACTACCAAGGGGTTGATACAGTGGCCTCCACCGTGTGATGATTCACCATTCTGGCGGTTCTGTCCCCTTAACCTCACCTGTCCGTCAGGATCCAGTAGCACTCAAGGAGGGCATCTCAGTGGTGGTACTAATGCGCGGCGCACGGGCAGTGCGCGGTCTCCATCGGTCTCTGCGGTTACCGTGTCCAGGGTGCACTCTCCTACCTGCAGCATTGACGAGCGAATCATGCGCAGTGCATGCTCTCCCTAGCGGTCTGCGGCCCCTGCTCTGACATCAGAGCTCAGCAGTTCCACCCGCTCCTCCTCTGTCTCCGCGGGTCTCACCTCCAGTCTCCGCTCCGTACTGACGTGGGTGCCGTGCACGAATGGCATGTGACCGGGTCGCCAACGCGATGCGCAGGTTATGGGTGGTTCACGAGCGCTCTCTGGAGGTCCCACCTCTACCTCAATCGGCTGTGTAATAGGACACACCTGCACGATCCAGTAGCCTATCAGAGAGGGTGCTTCTGCTTCCTGGATGTCTCCCATTGATGGGAGGTCCTTAAAATACCTTGTCTGAACTCTCCTTCTTTGCCGAGCATAACTCCTGTTTTGTGATGCTGCATCCTGCATTGTCTGCCTTTATCTTGCTGCCTGACCCTGCCTTGGACTTTGACCTTGTGACACTCTCCTGCGCTGACCCTGGCTTTTTAAAACGACGATCCTGCTCTCTCCTGCACTGACCCTGGCTTTGGAAAATAACGATCCTGCTCTCTCCTGCACTTACCCTAGCTTTAGCCTTACGACTGACTCTGGCTACGTACCCCAACGATCCGCTACTCTCCACTCCTAAACCTGGAAAGTACCACATGTATGCTGTCTTCTATAACCCTGACCCGGCTTGCAAGACTATCCTGCACTCTAGACGCACCCTCGTGGTTGTGGTCGGCGTTCTATACAAATCCCTACCTCAGCCCCACGGTCGCACCTCGTTTGTGGTGAGCTACGCATTACAGTATGCTCGGCCAAACAAACTTTGACCCGCTGAGGTAGGAAAAGTCCTGAGCACGCACGCCAACGTTCTGTCTAGCCTTGAAAACAAATTTGAATCTAGTGACCATAACCTGAGAACACTCCAGGAGGACTTTAGGACCCTGTCTCTCTGACTAAAAGGGCCACCCACAGACCCCTCGCAGTTGGGCACTAGTACTTTGGCCATGCCTTCCTTTATGTCCGAACCCCGGCTTCACACGCCCAATCGGTATGGTGGGAATCCTCACGAGTGTCGGGGTTTCCTAAATCAATGCTTCATTCAGTTTGAGATTAATTCTTCCCGCTTCACTTCTTCTCGTTCCATGGTAGCCTACATACAGTAATCTCTCTTCTCATACATGATGCACTTGCCTGGGCTTTTCCTAACTGGGAGCGAAGATCCGACCTCACCCAAAGCATAGGAGCCTTTACCAAGGAATTCCACAGGGTGTTTGATACACCGGGTCGAAAAGTATCTGCAGCTTCTGCTTTAATCTATATATCCCAGGGTAACCGGCCAGTCACTCGTTATGCACTCGAGTTTAGGACCATTGCCGCAGAGACGGACTGGAACGGAGAATCATTGTCTGCTGCCTTCTGGCAGGGCCTGTCTGAAACCGTGAAAGATGAACTTGCAACTCACGACCGGCCTACCGATCTGGAAGACCTCATTGCTATCTGCATCAAGGTGGACTATCACCTTCAGGAGAGAAGGACTGAGACAAAGCTTCATCGCACGGCTCCTACCAGGATAAACCCAAGCCAGGTGAGCCAGTTCGAACTACCTGTCATAGACTCATCTGAACCTATGCAATTGGGAGTCACTATTCTTTCACGCTCAGAGAAGCAACGCCGCATAGATGCTGGTCTTTTCTGTATTGTGGAGGTCTTGGACACTTCGCATTCTCTTGGCCCAACAAGGCGGGAAATGCAAGGTTCCCATGAGGTCTAGGGGAATCTCATTGGGAATGATCTCGTTATCCCCTATAGCCATTTCTAATCCCACAACGATCCTTGTCCCTATCTGCTTGTCAGGTGAGGGATTCTCTGTCTCCACATTGGCCTTACTTGATTCTGGATCCGTGGCAACTTTATTGATCCGTGCTTTGCAGAGAACCATAATATCCCTCTTGTGCGCAAGAAGAATCCCATTGCCTTGGAGGCTATTGATGGGAGACAGCTTCAGCCTGGGTTCATTTCTTTGGAGACTCAGATCCTTCAGCTGAGATCATTAGATAATCACTTG
Source organism: Ascaphus truei (assembly GCF_040206685.1). Classification (NCBI taxonomy): domain Eukaryota; kingdom Metazoa; phylum Chordata; class Amphibia; order Anura; family Ascaphidae; genus Ascaphus; species Ascaphus truei. Next base: position 242,773,005 of record NC_134483.1, read on the forward strand.
GAGGACATTTCTTTGAATGCCATTCAAACTCCTTCCATAGCAGTGATTCTGGGACTACCCTGGTTACAGGTCCATAACCCCCGGATTGATTGGCTGAACAAGGAACCTATCCAGTGGAGTCCATACTTCTTTCAAAATTGTCTTGAGGTCCCAAGTAGTGTCTGTGCTACAACCGTATCTGAGGACAAAGTAAGGGTACTATTGCCGGAGGAATATACCGACTTCAAGGATGTCTTCAACAAAGTCAAGTCTGAAATACTTCCTCCACATCGCCCTACGATTGTCCTATCTAATTGCTTCCCGGTACCACGTCGCCTAGAGGAGCCTTCCATCCATTGTCTATGCCTGAAACTAAAGCCATGAAAGAATATATTGCCGGGAACCTTAAGAGGGGGTTCATCCGCAAATCCACATCTCCCACTGGAGCCGGGTTTTTCTTCATAAATAAAAAAGATGGGACCTTGCGACCTTGCATTGACTATCAGGGACTCAACAAAATTACTATTACAAATCGCTATCCTCGTGCAATGTGTATAACAATAAACACATACAAAATTGAAAAATTAGAAAGGATTATGTAAATGAGTGAAAAAAGAAGAGAAAACACAGAATTATACAAAAAATTCAATGATGTATATCCAAAAAAAGCTAATAAAATGGAAAATAACCAATTAAATGTCCAATGAATTTGTGGTAATAAAGTACATTAGGTGGAATAAAAAAAATGTCTTTAAAGTTAGTTCTTTAGAAAAAAACTATGGAAAAGGCTATTCTTCAAAACGATTTCAAAAGTGTGCTGCAGTTTCAAAATACACTGACTACTGTATGTCCCAAACGTCCTTTGGTAGCATTGGCATCTTTAGAGTGATGCATTGATGCATTTAAAGTGATAATTTTAAGTGAGAATATATAGTTAGACTATCAGAGTGTGGACTAATCAGAGTGTGGAATTGTTTCCCACGATCTGATTGGCTGAAATACCATGTGACGCAGCTTCGTGACAACAGCTTCATGAAACATTACCTACCTCTGTGATAATGAACCTGGTATGTACTTAACTTTGTTATTTCTCATGGCCTCATGGAAATGTTACTCTCTCTATCCACTACAAACTCCCCCCTCCTGACCCACACCGAACATCACCATACACCCTGGATTACTCAAAAGCCTTGCACTATCTGCTGAATGTTGGTGGAGAACTCTGAAAACCAGCACACCAACCACCGCTCACTCTAATGGCAAACATCACAAATGTACAACTTGCAAACAACTACTCAAATTTCTACTCATACTGTTACTCTCATTGGCTGGTGACATTGAACTCAACCCAGACTCTCCCTTTTCAACTCTGTTCCATACCCCTGAGAATACCCCCTTCAAATTACAAAAAGGTCTATCTGTCGCTCATATAAATATCTGGAGCCTGCTGCCCAAACTTGATGAACTAAGGGCATGGTGCTTTATGCATAAACCCAAAGCCATCGTTCTCACAGAAACTTGGCTAACCCCTAAATCCCTCAATGCAAATATCACCATTCAGGGATACTCTATTTCTAGGAAAGATAGGTCAAAGAGAGGAGGAGAGGTGTTATTTTATATTGCAAACACCTTACAATTTACACTGTTAAATTGCCCCCCAAGTCCCCTCTCTTTTGAAATCCTAGTTGGCAATATCTGCCTCCCCTATTCTAAGCCTATCTTGGTTGCTGGTATCTACAACCCCCCTAAAGCCCCTCTACAGTCCCTGACTGATATCACCCACTTTCTTGGCTCCATTTCCTCTCTGAATGAGAAGAGTAAGTTGCTAGTTCTTGGGGATTTCAACTTCAATTGGCTCGATCCTAAAAACCTCAAAATCCAGATACAACTCAAATCACTTAACCCAGGCCTGCACAACTCCAGTCTTCGAGGGCCGCAAACAGGCCAGGTTTTCAGGATATCCCTACTTCAGCACAGCTGGCTCAATTAGTGGCTCAGCCAGCTGTGCTTAAGTAGGGATATCCTGAAAATCTGGCCTGTTTACGGCCCTTGAGGACTGGAGTTGTGCAAGCCTGACTTAACCTAACGCAAATTATTTCTCAACCCACACGGACAAACCTGAAATCGCGCAACCATTCCTTACAAGACTGGATTATCTCCTCAAATCCCAGCAGAATCCAATCCTCTGGCATCCTTCCTGACATTTTCAGTGACCATGCAATAGTGTACTGTGTAAGAAAAATTAAACTGCCCCAATGAAGCCTTAAAGTTCTCCTCACTAGACCATTTAGAAAATTTAACCCACAACAGTTTCTGGCTGACCTTACCAACTGCCCTTGGCACAGAATCGATTTCATTCCTGACCCTGATTCTGCGCTCGACTATTTCCAATCCGAGTTCTTAAAACTCTGGGATACCACCCGCAAAATTGTGGATATAATAGACCATGTGCACCTCACGGGAACCAGAGCGATGATCCTTAGCCTTGACGCAGAAAAAGCGTTTGACAGAATCAAATGGTCCTTCCTAGATCAAACTATGCTGAAATTTGGATTCAGTGGCCCCTTCCTGCATGGGGTTAGAGCCCTCTACCAAAACCCAACAGCACATGTAAAAATTTCAGGTGGCTACTCGGACCCCATTAAGATCAGAAATGGAACCAGGCAGGGTTGCCCCCTTTCCCCTCTGTTATTCGCCCTAACAATTGAACCATTAACGGCCACAATTAGGGAAGATCAGAGCATTAAAGGTATTAGAATTGGCGAAACAGAATACAAAATCGCTTTATTTGCTGATGATGTGATCCTGACCCTCGCGGACCCCCAAGTCTCCCTCCCCAATCTCCAAAGATTGCTATCCCAATTCAGCACAGTATCTGACTACAAAGTCAATATGGACAAGTCAGAAGCTCTAAACGTATCCCTATTAGACCAGGAATGGAGACTCCTACAAGCTAACTATAAATATCGATGGAGTACTACCCATATTAAATACCTAGGAGTCAGAATCTCAAGCACCTATAGCTCCCTATACCAATCCAACTACCCCCCCTTGTTTGACCAAATAAAAAAAGACCTGGAGAAATAGAAAAAGTTCCAAATTTCCTGGTTTGGAAGAATTATATCAATAAAAATGAACGTACTGCCAAGACTTCTTAATTTCTTCAAAACACTCCCTGTCCCCGTCCCAATCGCAGCCCTGAAACATATCCAGGCCCTTATGTTCCAATTCATTTGGAATGATAAACGGCCAAGAGTACCAAGGTCTGTGATGTTGCCCCCCAAGACAAGATGAGGTGTGGGGGTCCCCGACGTGATGAGATACTATTCAGCGGCCCAGTTGAAGCAGGCTGTAGTTTGGAACTACGACCCGGCCTCCACCTGCTGGCTAGCGATCAAATCACATCATGCTGCACCTGCCACACTCCAGGTCCACCTCTGGTCTCCTGTGGGAAGGGAGGGAGGACCACGGCGATTCTCTCTGGGGGCAATGAGGTGCACATGGGATGTCTGGCTCAAGAACAAAGGGAAATATGGCCTGCTAGCAACCCCATCCCAACTTACCCCCATCTTTGGAAACCCACACTTCCCGCCTGGGTGTTCCAAAAAACAATTCGACCAATTCCAAGGTCTAGGAATAAGGCTGATTGCCGATCTGCTGAAAAACGAGGAGATCCTCTCCTTCCAAGAACTCTGCGATAAACATAAACACCAAGGTCTCCATCTTTTCAAATTTCTGCAAATTAGGCACTTCCTTCTATCCCTAGCCCCAAACGCTAAATTCCCCCCATTAACCAGGTTTGAATCCCTTTGCAGCAAGGGCTCCTACCAGAGAGGTCTGAACTCAGAGATCTATAGGGGGATGGAGTCGGCAACCAGCCCCCCAATCCACAAGTATATGCAAAAATGGTCAGAGGACCTCAATGTACAGATAGATATGGACGAGTGGGAGGATATCTGGGAGTTGGCCACAAAGACCTCAATCTGTACAGTGACAAAAGAGAACATATATAAAATACTATTCCAGTGGTACCTGACCCCGGCTAGGCTGAGCCAGATCTTCCCCAGCACTCCCGACATGTGCTGGAGGGGATGTGGCCAAAAGGGGGACATGGCCCACATTTGGTGGTCATGTCCGGAGATTCAGAGGTACTGGACAAAAATCCAGAAGCTTCTACAAGAAACTATGGGGCTTCTTTTCCCCCTGGACCCCTTGACCTTCGTGCTGAGCAAACCCATAGACGTCCTGCCCCCCCCCCCCCCCGCCCCCTGAGTAGACTAGTATCAGCTATCCTAACCACAGCCAGATGCTCAATAGTGGCGGCGTGGAAACACACCAAAGCCCCAGCGAGAAACACGGTGTTGAGAAGAATAGGCGAGGTCATGGCCATGGATAAACTTACAGCAATGCTCAATAAAAAAAAATGCCACAGTTTCGGAATACCTGGGACCCCTGTGCGGCCCACTAGGACTAGGCCTGCATTAGGCCGTCCTCATACTGATGGAAAGGGAGGAAGAAAACAGAGTTCCCCCATCCTCCCCCCACACCCGCCCCCCAGTATGTCTTCCCCCCCCCCACCAACTGAAAAATACCCATTTTGGGACAACATGTTGTTTAACTCAGTTGAAAAGTCATGTCATGTGCCTATGACATTGTCGTTATCATTTGGATGTATGTTGTTCTCAATAAAAAAAAAGTGATACAAAAACTCTGGGATACCCATGCGCCACTACGCAGAATTAGGGTACGGGGGCCCACCTTCCATGGGTTAAAACTGACCTAATATTCCTCTACCAGTTCAGGGATGTGTTGTGGAAAAGCTACAAAGTAACTGGCACTACCAAGGATCTCAATCACTACAGATTCCTGCGGAACATGTGCAAAAGGCAAACAAGACATGCAAAATCATAATATTCCACTGACAATCTCCTCCAGAATGCATCAAACCCAGCTAACTTCTGGAAGGTTATCAACAATATATTCCAGCCATCTAACCATCAACAACCAAGTAATATCACTAAGGGGGAAATTACTCTGACAAACCCCACTGACATTGCAAATGCATTCAATAATTACTTTGTGGGGTGTGCTACTAACTTACTAGCGAAGCGCAACCCAAACCACAAACATGAATCTCATTCTGTGAGTACCCATTGTGGCAGGACGGCCTCGCGGCAGGGTCAGTAAGACACGTGACACGATGGGAAACTTTAAACACTAGTGGTTTATTAGCCACAACCAAAATAAGTATGGGTGCACTGTCCCTTTAAGAAACTACTTTCTTGCAAATTAAAGCCTAGTCCCGTTAGGGTCACTAATTCACTTCTTGAGCCCTTACTAACCAGTACAGCCAGCTAATCTGGTCATGCCCAAAACATGCTACACAAACGATAACCAATAAGCATAATAAGAATAAAGTCTTATCTGTTTCAGCTCCAAACAGCAAACAGGAACACGGTTCCGGGGAGCAGGCTGTGTCCAGCCTCGCAGCAATGTTTATCTTTATCCTGGGTTGGGGTCCCAGCTGGTCCCAGCAGCAAAGCTCCTCGTAGGACTGGGGACTTCCTGCTTTTAAACCTGCAGTCTCTCAGGCCTCCTGCATAATTAGGCTGCAGGTGTGCTTCCTTCTGGCTGAGGAGATTAACAATCTGTGAACTGGCTGCAGCGTCTCTCCATTCACTATTCCAGAATACTGAGTCAGTGACTCTGTCACATATCCCTCTCCCCAGCGAAACATTGTCCTGTGGAGCGGCCCGAGCACCATTCCCGTGCACCAGCATTTTTGGCGAAAATGTCTGACGTCGGCCCTTCCCTGCCCCTTTTTTTTTTCTTGCCTTCCATTTTAGGCATTTTCTTTTTTGGGTAATTACCAGGCCATCTAGGCATGAACACTCATCCTTCTCTACATCTTTCTCTTGTGCTGTCCTGAGTCTAGGGTTGAAGCTCTGCCTTTGTTGTGTCCCCTTTTGAAAATGTCCCCAAGCCTCCTGCTGTCTATCAGCTATCTCTGCCTTCTTCCTCTTGGGCTCAGAGTCTCCCTTACCCTGTAGAAGAGCCAAGACCTCAGTTAGCTCATAGTATTCACTCACCAGTGTTTGTCCTGCTTCTCCCTCTGTTTTTTGACCTTCCTCAAAGGTTTTTTGTACTTCTTCGTCTGAACCAGAAGTCTTCCTGGCCCTTTTCTTAGAAGAACCCACACAGATTAAAGCTTCCCATGATACAGAGCTGTCAACCTTTTTCTTATCTTCCGGGCTCTTTTCCAGCTTTTGTTCCTCACCATTTTCTTTAGCTTCCTCTTGATTTTCAACAGAACCAGCACTACCAGTAGAGGACATGGTAGCACTCTTTGCTTTTTCAACCTCATCTTCTTTGTCACTTTCAGAAGGCAGCTTTGCACGTTTTTTAGGGGTGACCATTTTTTTAAAAGAGGCCCATGGTGTAATGCCTTCCTTCTTTCTTTCTCCATCAGAAGTGGCCCCTTCACCTTCTGTTTCAACAGTCTGTGCTGTGTCTCCCATTACATTTTCTGTAGGAGAGGTCTCTATAGACTCATCAGGAGAAGAGGGCGAACTGTCTCCTCCATCTACCTCTGCAGGATCACGAGACTCCAATGAGACAGGTACTTGTTCTGTCACATACTCTGCCTTTGTCTCTTCTTCCTTCTTTCCTTTATGCATCTTGCCTGAAAGCTTCTTTAAACCAGATCCAGTGAAAAGCTTCCTTAGAGGGCTACCTTGAAGCTTAGCCTTCTCTTGTGAAGACAGTAACTCCTCTTCAGTAGGGATGGCTTCTGGACCTTTCTCCATCAGCGTATTTTTAGTGTTGGTTTTCACCTCATTTATCTTTATAACTTCAATTTGGGTGGGGGTCTTATCAACCCTAAGTGCACCCCATGATGCCGCTCTATTACCGTCGGCAGACTCGTAGGCTTGGGTCTTTCTTTCTTGTCCCTTTAATTTACTCCTTTGGGAGTGTTGCTAGATAACCTGTGATGTCTTTCTCGTCTTTCTCATCTTATTTTCCAACTGAGCGGTGTCCAGCAGCCACATGCTTAGTCTTTAGGGCCTCGAGTATCTCGTCCAGGTCACGCTTTTGTTTCTCCGCCAACTTGCGGCCAGCACGCTCAGACTCCAGGTCCTTCCTCAGGTCTTGAAGCTGTCCTTCTGCATATCTTTTTTCACTCAGTGCCGCTGCCAGTTCATCCTCTTTGGCGTTGAGTCGCGACTCCACATCTCTTAGCAGGTTCAGCGCAAGGCTTAAATCTGTTTCTTTTCCTCTATTTCTGACCTGCAATTGCCTGTGCTCCTCCCAGACCTTGTCCAGCTCCAGCTGCAGTCGATCCCTCTCATTAGCCATGTCGTCCAGCAGCCTGTGGGTATCAGCCATCTCGATTTCATAGCGCAATGTCAGGCAAGCCACCTGACGGACGGTCACCTCCTCCCTCTCGGCGAGTTGTATTTTGCGCTCAGCAATCTGCGTCTGCAGCTCTTCAATTTGATCCTGCAAATCCCCTCTCAGGGCCTTCACCTCTTCCCGGTGCTTGCTCTGGGCTTGCGTCAGCGCCGCCTTCATTTTTTGGAGCTCTGTAGTTTTTGTCGCCAGTATCGCCGCTGCTTCTGTTTTCCAGGCTTCTTTCTCCTTGGCATACTAACTCATGGAGATGGAGTTGCCTCTCTGCTTCTCCAGCTCTTGCTCCAGTCTCTGGACCTTTTCGCGCCCTCTCACACAGAATCACCTGGCTTTCAAGCTCCGCCCCCAGCGATGCTCTTGTGGCGTACAGCGTGGCCCTCAGCTCCTCATGCTGTTCTGTGGGGACATACTGGGTACTCAGCCGTTCCTGTAGCACTTGCTGCTTCTCCTTGGCCGCTTGCAGACTTGCATGTATCTCTTGCAGCTGGCTCTGCCATAGGTGCGCTGCTTGTGTGTGCTGCTCCAGGGAGACACGTTGCATCCTCTCTGCATTCTGCAGTGCTTCCTGCACCTCTAATTTTTCTTATGCCAATTGCGCCTTCACTTTCTGCGCTTGGTGAAGCTTCTCAGTCCCATCACTGACCTTACCGGTCAGGTTTAAAACCTCTTCATTCAGGTTTATATTCTCCATTTTCACCGTCTCTATATCCCTTAGGATCGTCTCATTGGCTTTCTTCAAAGTACCCAGCTCTGTTTTGAGCACGCTAGCTTCTTGGTGAGAAACTTCTAAGTCTTTGATGAAGTTTTGCACATCTCTCTGGGACATCTGATAGCACAGTCTCCAGTCAGGACTTGTTCTCTCTGATTCCATGTTAGCAATTGCGGTGTTGGCTTTATTCAAGCTTGTCGTCAGCTCCTCCAACTCACTCCGCAAGAGTTGCTCTGTTTTCTTTAAAGCCGCATACTCTTGTATAGCTGGGAGTATACACCTCTGTACCTCTGCATTAGCTTCTCGCTCCCTATTCAATTGTTTCTGCAAGACATCATAATCACGCTGGGAAGTTTGGAGTGCAGAAATTAAGGCCTCTTTTCCCTGGATCAAGGATTCAGCTTCCCTTTGCTCCTCCTTTTCCTTTGCCACCGTTCCTGTGACAATTCTGTCCATCACTCCGGTCTGCAGCACATCTCGGTGGCTTGCTGACGCCTGTTGTCCTGATATCGCAGGCTCAAGTGGTTCGGTCACTTCCTCTGTGACTTGAGAAATATTTTTATTTTTCTTCTTTCTCTTTGTTTTATTAGTTCCAGAGACATCAGTGGTACTGGGTACACATACACGGGACACTTTTGCAGCTTCCATCTGCGGGTTCGTCTCTCTTCTCGGGGCCACATATGCGTCGTCATCATAATCATCATATGGCCTGAAGGGACACTGTTTTGTATGGTTATGTACATTGCAAAACTGACAAATGACGGTGGCCATTTTAAAACCCCGTTTTTTTTTTTTGTTTTTTTCACACCAGACGAGGCAGACTTTGCACAACACACGTAAGTTGTTCTTGCTTTACAATATTTGAACCTTCTGGGTTCTTCTTAGGGCAACATCTATGCCAAAATCCTTTTTCAATTTCCTTTTATACCAGACAGGGCAAATTTTACATACAGCACTTGCTAGCTGCAAATTCACTCGCTTCAGCAAAAGGCATTAGCTTTACACAGCAATCCTTTCATACCCGATGGGGCAAAATTTACACTCAGCGCTTGCTAGCTGTAACTTCCATGCTTCAGCAAAAATCATTTTTTTTTTTTCGCTTGAGTTCAGTGTCTCAACACATCTTCATCTACTGACCCCCAGAGGCGTAGCATCCCACTTCTGAAACCACCTGTGGCAGGACGGGCTCACGGCGGGGTCAGTAAGACGTTTGACACGATGGGAAACTTTAAACACTAGTGGTTTATTAGCCACAACCAAAATAAATACGGGTGCACTGTCCCTTTAAGAAACTACTTTCTTGCAAATTAAAGCCTAGTCCCGTTAGGGACACTAACTCACTTCTTGAGCCCTTACTAACAGGACAGTCAGCTAATCTGGTCATGCCCAAAACATGCTACACAAACGATAACCAATAAGCATAATAAGAATAAAGTCTTATCTGTTTCAGCTCCAAACAGCAAACAGGAACACGGTTCCGGGGAGCAGGCTGTGTCCAGCCTCGCAGCAATGTTTATCTTTATCCTGGGTTGGGGTCCCAGCTGGTCCCAGCAGCAAAGCTCCTCACAGGACTGGGGACCAGAGCAGCAGCAGCTGCTACGGCTTCCAAGCCGGGAGAGTTCTCTCCACCTTCCTGTGGAAAAACAAGCTCTCTCTGTGTGTGTGTCACTTCCTGCTTTTAAACCTGCAGTCTCTCAGGCCTCCTGCTTAATTAGGCTGCAGGTGTGCTTCCTTCTGTCTGAGGAGATTAACACTCTGTGAACTGGCTGCAGCGTCTCTCCATTCACTATTCCAGCCTACTGAGTCAGTGACTCTGTCACACCATATAGCCCCTACCCCTCCCAAAACTGCCCACAATTTTCAATTTGGCCCAGTATCCGAAAAAGAGATTACCCAAGCACTCCAAATTAAAACTAAGCAGCCAATGTGGGCCTGACTTACTACAATCTAAATTCCTGATACTTGGTGCCCCAGCCATTGCAAACAAATTGCTTCCATAGCAATTGCTTCCATTCCCCACCCAATCTTCAAAAGTGGGGAACAAAACAATGTGTCAAACTACAGGCCAACCTCTCTTCTCCCAATATGATCCAAAGTCATGGAAAAATGTGTTCACTCCCAATTAAGCGATTACTATACCAAGACAAATTTCCCTAAGTCAATTCCAATCTGGCTTTCGCCCAAACACTCCACTTTAACTACCCTGCTAAAAGTTTGCAATGAAATCCAGTGTGGAATGGAACAGGGACAACTCACTGGTGCAATATTCCTAGATTTTCCAAAGGCTTTTGATACTGTTGATCATGCTATCCTGCTTGACAAACTCCAGAGCTCTGGAATAGGGAAGCATGCTTTAAACTGGTTTCAGTCCTACCTATCAGGTAGATCCCAACATGTGTCCATCTCAGGCTCTAACTCCAACCCCTTGGATATCACCTGTAGTGTCCCGCAAGGCTCTGTTCTGGGGCCCCTACTCTTCTCAGTGTTAATCAATGATCTTCCCACAGCTTGAAAGGAAGCTTCAATACATATGTAGTTTTGTATGTGTGATGGTGCTCTAACAGTGCTAGGACCAGATATATGGAAGGGAGTGTAGACTGGGTATATAATAAATAATAGTACTAAACCTTAAGTGGGCATAAGGTACCCTGAAGGTTGGGGTGGGTTGTCCAAAGACACCCCCCCCTTCCTCATTGGGTTAGCCCTAGGTATGTACTCACGTACTGTTCTTCCCAGAATCTCCCTTCCACGGCGTGCAGCTGTTGATATAAAAGTTCCAAAGGCCAGGGTGTGCAGCGCACAGCAAAGATGATGAGAGCAGGTCTTGCAGTAAAATTCCTTTATTGGTAAGTCATCTGGATGTGGGACAGCAGCAAACTTCAACGCGTTTCGTTCTAGAGAACTTTTTCAAGAAGTGCTGTATACTATACTATCACAGGTTTAAATACAGCTGCCCGCCGGGTTTTCGCGCCAAAAATTACGTCATCCGCATCATCAGGCCAATGAAATCATGTATTTGGGACCAAGACTAAATTCTTAAAGCTTCCAGTGACTGAGCTCTAGATCCTCCTGTTACTAGTTTTAAATACCTGTGCATATGGTTTGACTCCCACTTATGGTTTGACTCCCACCTGGGCATATGGTTTGACTCCCATTTATTCGGATGCACATTGATACCCTGACATCCAAAACATATGCCAATCTAGGTGTACTTTACAGGAACAAATCCTCCCTAAGCCTGCTGGTCAGAAAGCGTATTGCACAGCAGATGCTAATGCCAATTATCGACTATGGAGACATATTATACGGCACCCCAAACCCACCTTAGCAAACTTGAGACCCTCTACAATTCAATATGCCGTTTTGTTCTCCAATGCAACTGCAACACACATCACTGCAAAATGCTCAAATAACTAGATTGGTCATAACTTGAGTCTTGGCGCGAAGTTCATCTTTCCTGTCTTGCCTTCAAATACTTTCTGGGCAAGCTACCCATCCATCTGAAGAAGCTCCACACCCCTACCACATGCAGCACTTATCATATGAGATCAGACTCCTAAAGACTGTGCATGGTCCCAAGGCTCAACAAAGTGTCCAGCTGCTCCTCCTTCTCTTACCATGCACCCCAAAACTGGAACAACCTACCGGTGACTCTCACATCCACCACCAGTTTAAGTTCTTTCAAAACCGAAGCTGTCTCACATTTGTATCTGTCTGTAACTGTTACATATGCCCACACTATATAGTATCTTAACTGTGCATGCAATGTCTTGTATATAATGTATACCCTGTTCACTTATGTAACTGTATTTGTAACCATGTATTATTTGTCATTTAACTCTATGCCCAGGACATACTTGAAAATGAGAGGTAACTCTCAATGTATTATTTCCTGGTAAAATATTTTATAAATAAATAAAAAAAATGGCTGAACTGGACACCACGTTGCTCGCAAGGATTGGAAAGAAGATAACATAAAATGATGTACTGTATTACTTAACATTTCAAATTTTAATGGTGTTTTCAATTCTGTCACATATTGGCATGCACTGTCTTACAGTATAACGACATTGATAGACATGGCAGGTGTCATTCTTTTATCTAATAATTAAATAAATATTATGTGATGTTTATTTCAACTAACGTACTTCATAGGTACATAACATATTCTGCAGTTATAGGTTTATACAGCATCATTCACGTGTATTATAAATATGCGTATATTTATGACTTGAGTTTTGGACACTTTTGTCAGCTGTCAATCACATACTGTATGTTACATGCATGTTATGTTACCGGTATGTGAATAGTGTTTGTTAAATTTGAACACTTCACATATTATCATTTGCTTACCGGGTGAAGACTATATCAGTGGACGAGTCGGGCGAGGTTCTTATTGCCAGGATGGACCTATAGATATAATACGACTTACAGTACTGTTTTCGTGCGCGTGAGAGGTTGCAATGCTGGAGCATGACTGGGCTGGGGTTCAATCACGGCCAAGAAAGCAGTAACCTGCCTGGGAGGATTATCGACGGTAGTAGCCTTCTATGAATCGACGGTAGTAGCCACAGAACCCTAAGAAGGATCTCAACTCCATTACATTGTTGGGTCTTGGCCAGTTAAACACGGCTTCTACTTTGGCTGGATCAGTAGCCACTCCCTCTGCGGACACTATATGGCCCACAAAGGTGACGGATGTTCGGCAAAACCGGCATTTATCCAGAGATAGCTTCAGGCCTTCCTTGCCCAATCTATCCAACACCTTCATGAGACTGGCCTCATGTTCTTCCAGGGTCTTCCAAAACACGATTTTGTCATCCAGGTAGACCAGACACTCGTTAGGGTTCATGTCCCCAATTATCTTCTCCATCTGCCTCTGGAACGTTGCAGGAGCACCACAAATCCTTTGAGGCATTCGGATGAACTGGTAGAACCCGAGAGGGCAGATGAACGCTGTCTTCTCTTGATCTTCTGAACTCATGGGGACTTGGAAGTAGCCCGACCTCAGGTCCAGCACGCTAAACCATTTGCTTCCCATCAGCGTGTTGAGGATCTCCTCAATCCATGGTAGCGTATACTGATCGGGATGGTACATTGATTCAGAGTTCAATAATCCACACAAAGACGGACAGACCCGTTCTTCTTCCTTACTATTACTATTGGAGAGGCTGTTTCCATCTCGTTTATGACATTCCTCAAGTCTTTCACATCCCTGGGAGCAATACGCCTGGAGCGCTCCCGGAATGGAGTGGTGTCTTTCAGACGTGTTGGATGTTCCGACTACAGCCAACGTCCATCTCACTAATAGAGAACACTTCTCTGCGTTTTCTCCAGCTGAGCACTTAGCCGTTTCTTCCAGTCTACAGACAGGATCGAATCCCCGAAATCAAACTGTAGTCCCTCAGGCTCTTCTTGTGCGGTAGCAATCTTTACATGCACTACAGTTTTCACGGTCGTGACCGGGTATATACTGCCCAGTCTCTGTCCGAATTCAAATGGCACCGGATGTGGGGAGATGTTTTGAATAGACACCGTGATTTTCTCAGGAATAGTCGAGGTCTATTCCCTCATTTCTGGTACCATCTTGTATCCTCTCTTTAAATCTTCCTCAGGGGTGGTGTCTAGAGAGAAATATGTGTCTGCTGCATCTCGCCCCCAGTACCTGACCACGGCGGTCATGTGTCTCACTCCCCCCTAGTGAAATCTCTAACAATCCTTTCTCGTGATTGAAGATCTCCCCATATTCTTCCAGTGAGGCGACTTTTAAACATTCATTCTTGAGGGCAGGATGGAGCTGCAGTGAAGACAGGGGTAATTCACCTGCCTCCTGGAGGTAGGCACAGATCACAGACCTCACTACATCTGCATTAGTTCCTGTTACGCCGGTGCTGCCCGCAGACCAGACCCGTTCCTTTCACTGAGGTGAGGAACGTATAGAAGCACGCACCCGCAGCAAAGGGAGCGTGTCCGGAGTGTGGTGATTTTGGCGTTGCCAGGCCAGGTGTATTTCGCTAGCAATACTTGCCGGTACCGGTGTAGAAATGCCGTTGTCGTTGCCGTTAGCCAAGGTCTGGGATTGGAGAATACTGGAAGGTCGTTTGTCCAAGCAGGGGTCTAGAGCCAGAGAGAGACGTCCGCCAAGCCAAGTCGTAACCTGAGTGAATGAGAGAGAAAACGCCAGAGTAGTAATCCAAGTGAAAACTATGTCGAGCAATGAATGATAGGAAGGACTGGCATTATAAAGTGTGGCTGACCAATCAGAAGTGAAGGCAGACCTGGAGGACTGCGTGGAGCCATCCTGGATAGGTTCCCTTGATTGGCAGGCAGGTGAGGTCTCTTGTCTTGACAGGAGATCATATTTCTGTATTGGGGGCGGGTCTTCACTGCCAGAGCAGTGAATAAATTAACTTCGCCCGGCGCGCGCTGTTCAGGCGCGCGCCCGAGCAACATGGCGGCCGCGTGAGGTACTGCTGGAAACCGGGGACGCCGAGGACGACGGGGAACCCCCAGCACCGACGGAGGTGAGTGGCGCTGGCGAGAGGTGCGCGCCACGGCAGCAGGAGGGAATATATCAGCAGAGGAACCAGGGCGCGGGCGCCGCGATCCCTGATTCCTCACAGTACCCCCCCCTTCAGGATCGACCTCAGGACGATCCCTCCATGGTTTTGATGGAAACTTCTTACGAAAGCGTTTGAGGAGTCCTGGCGCATGAATATCTTTCAGGGGTACCCATGACCTCTCTTCGGGTCCAAAACCTCTCCAGTGGACCAAGAAGTGGACTTTACCTCTTGAAAGACGGGAATCCAGTAGAGCCTGTATTTCATACTCTTCGTTACCCTGTACCATCACAGGATCTGGTTTCGAAGTGTGATCCGGAAAGAGGCTACTGGAGATAAAAGGTTTGAGAAGTGAGGTGTGAAAGACATTCGGAATTCTCATGCTTTGAGGAAGTTGGAGTCGAAAAGAAACCGGATTAACCTGCTCCAAAATGGAAAAGGGACCCAGGAACCTAGGAGCCAATTTGAGGGAAGGCGTTTTGAGACGGATGTTCTTGGAAGATAGCCAAACCTTGTCCCCGGGTTTGTATTCGGGTGCCAGACGACGGTGACGATCAGCCTGATTTTTAGATGTCAAGGATGCTTTTTGTAATGCAGATTGTATTCTGGACCAAGAGTCTTGTAAGAGAGCAATATGTTCGTCCACGGCTGGTACCCCAGAGGATTCTTTAGTAATAGGTAGGCGAGCCGGATGGAATCCGTAGTTGATAAAGAAGGGAGTCTCGTGGGTGGACTCATTCCTGGAAGAATTGAATGCGTACTCAGCCCAGATAAGTAATTCTGCCCAGTCATCCTGAGAATTAGAGACAAAGCACCTTAAGTATTTCTCGAGGGATTGATTAACCCTCTCGGTCTGTCCGTTGGATTGAGGGTGATATCCCGAAGAAAAGGAAGACGAGATACCTAGTCTCTTGGTGAAATTTCTCCAGAACTTGGAGACGAACTGGGAACCTCGATCGGACACGATGGATGTAGGAATCCCATGGATCCGGAAAATCTCTTTGGCAAAAATATCCGCAAGGGCGGGTGAGGAGGGTAATCCTTTGAGAGGGATAAAGTGTGCCATCTTGGAAAACCGATCTACTACCACAAGAATGGTATTCATGCCATTCGACCTAGGCAACTCCACAATAAAATCCATCGAAATGTGGGACCAGGGACGCTCCGGAATAGGTAAAGGTAAGAGAAGACCCTGAGGTTTCTGACGAGGAATCTTGTTACGCGCACATACCGGACAGGACCGTGTAAATTCCAGAATGGTTTTAGCCATATTGGGCCACCAAAAGGTACGACGGATGAGGTCCAAGGTTTTCTTGAATCCAGGATGCCCTGCCGAACGGACGGCGTGTCCCCAGTCCAGTATTTCAGGGATAAATTTGGGTTCCACATACAAAGAGTCTTTAGGAACCACCAGACCGGACGGGAGGTTCTCTTGAGATTTGATGATCCTCTCCAGATTCTTGAATGCCACAGCTGCTAAGATTCTTTGTTTAGGGAGGATGAACTCAGTAGTTTTCTCTGATCTCTCTTCAGAAGAGTATTGCCGGGAGAGAGCATCCGCCTTGACGTTCTTAGTGCCGGGAATGTATGAGAGAACAAAATTGAATCTAGAGAAAAATAACGACCAGCGAGCTTGGCGAGGACCTAAGCGACGAGCATTCTCAATGTATAATAAGTTCTTATGGTCCGTAAGGATGGTGAATGGCTCTTTTGACCCCTCCAGAAGATGTCTCCATTCTTGAAGAGCCATTTTGACGGCCAAAAGTTCCCTATTGCCCACGTCATAATTCCTTTCTGCCGATGAAAATCTTTTGGAGAAAAACCCGCAAGGATGAAGTTTATCCTGGGAAGAAAATTTCTGCGACAGAACCGCCCCAGCCCCACAGTCCGAAGCGTCAACCTCTAAGGTGAAGGGGAAATTCGTGTTAGGGTGTCGAAGGATGGGAGCAGAGACAAAAGTTTGTTTCAGTGTCTCGAATGCCGTGACAGCTTCTGGAGACCAAGATGAAGGGTCTGCACCTTTTTTGGTCAGTGCCGTGATAGGAGCGACAATGGTGGAAAAGTTGCGGATAAACTTCCGGTAATAATTAGAAAAACCCAAAAACCGTTGAACAGATTTGAGGGAATTGGGTTGTGGCCAATCCACGACGGCCTTTAGCTTCTCTGGGTCCATGGCCAAACCTTTGTTGGAGATGATGTATCCGAGAAAAGAAGTGGTAGACTGATGAAAAATGCATTTCTCCATTTTAGCAAACAACCGGTTCTCGCGGAGGCGTGAAAGGAAAAACTTCGTATGGATGATATGATCCTGTAAGTTTTGAGAAAAAATAAGGATGTCATCCAGGTATACAATGACAAATATATTAAGAACGTCTCGAAAGATGTCATTGATGAAGTCCTGAAAAACTGCCGGTGCGTTGCATAACCCGAAGGGCATCACTAGATATTCGTAGTGTCCGCTACGGGTGTTGAAGGCAGTCTTCCATTCATCGCCCTCCCGGATGCGGATGAGGTTGTATGCCCCACGGAGATCCAGTTTAGTAAAGAGATTGGCCCCCTGAAGTCTATCAAAGAGTTCGGAGATGAGTGGGAGTGGATAACGATTCTTCACCGTGATATGGTTCAGACCCCGGTAATCAATACATGGTCTGAGGGTACCATCTTTCTTTTTGACAAAGAAGAATCCAGCCCCCGCAGGAGAATTGGAATGACGTATGAAACCCCGCTTAAGATTCTCACGAATATATTCGTCCATAGCTTTGGTCTCGGGCAACGAGAGAGGATAAGATTTGGCTTTCGGCAAGGTATAACCAGGTATCAGATCAATCGGACAATCGTAGGAACGATGAGGAGGTAGAAGTTCAGACTGAGCCTTGCTGAAAACGTCCAAGAATTCGGCGTATGGAGAAGGCAACTCCCTCAGAGAACTTGATGTATTGGCTAATAGAAAGGATGGTTGCTTGATAGAGGGAAAATGTTTCTCTGACCTTGACCTCCAGTTAATAGGGTTAGGAGACACCCAATCGATGAGTGGATTATGCTTCTGTAACCAGGGCAAGCCAAGCGTGATAGGTGTTCCTGGGGCATGAATAACATCAAAACCCAGAGTCTCTTTGTGAGAATGAGTAGAAAGGGTGATAGGTCCGGTCTCTAAGGAGATATAAGCCGGGGTGAGAGGTCGATTATCAATCCCGACCAAGGCAACGGGAGATTCCTTCCTGGAAAGCGGAATTTGATTTTGCTCAGAAAAGGTTTGATCTATGAAATTCCCTCCTGCGCCGGAATCGATAAATGCAGCAGTGGAGGTGCGGAAAGTCGGTCCTGAAAGGGAGACGGGAATAGTCAATCTTTTGGGAAGTTCCCTTCTTGGAGGGGTACAAGGAGATTCAGTACCCAGAGAGCGCCCCTTCGTACTCACTGGGCTTAGTCGTTTCCCGGAGATGGAGGATGGTTACGGGTACGCTGCTCAGAAGCTCCGCAATGATGGCACGATTCCCCAGTAGAGCGAAGTTGTCGTGACGGTACCCGAGGTTGCTGAACTCCAAGTTGCATCGGCTCTGGAGCCTCCAGCGCCGGTAACGGGGATACGACAGGTCTCTGGTTAGTAGAGAACCTGGAAAAGGAAGTACGGAAAGGCGTAGCCCGGGGAAGCTGACGCTGAGCGCGGCGTACCTGAAGGCGCTGATCCATACGAGTAGCCAGGGTGATGAGATCCTCCAGTAACACTGGCCTGGTGTGGGAAGCAAGTTCATCCTTCAGAGACTCCGATAGACCTTTCCAGAAGGCGGCGACTAAAGCCTCCTGACCCCAATGAGTCTCAGCTGCTACGGTTCTGAATTCCAAGGCGTATTGACCCACAGGCCGACGTCCCTGTGTAAGCTCTAGCAGGGTATCAGAAGCAGTCTCTTGACGTGCGGGGATATCAAAAACCTGTCGAAAGTCCCGTCTGAAGGCCGCGTAATAATATCAGGGCGTAGTTCCCAGATCGGAGAAGCCCATGCCAGTGCATTACCTGTGAGCAGACTATATACGTAGGCTACCTTTTCCCGGCCAGTAGCATACAGCTGGGGAGCCATCTCGAACTGGATCTCGCACTGGTTGAGAAAGCCACGACAGGTGTGTGGATCCCCTGCGTAGGGCCTTGGAGCCGGAATCTTCGGAACTGAAAATGAAGTGGAAGATAAGTCAGGCTGCGCCGGGGGTGCAGCCGCAGGCGGAGCCTGTAAAGGGCGGTCCGATACCTGTTGGGAGAGGAGAGCCACTTGATCCGTTAAGGCCTGTATTTGTTGGTACATGGCCGTCATCATAGAGTCCACAGTCTGGTCTGCGTCTTGTGGGCTCGACATAATGTTACGCCGGTGCTGCCCGCAGACCAGACCCGTTCCTTTCACTGAGGTGAGGAACGTATAGAAGCACGCACCCGCAGCAAAGGGAGCGTGTCCGGAGTGTGGTGATTTTGGCGTTGCCAGGCCAGGTGTATTTCGCTAGCAATACTTGCCGGTACCGGTGTAGAAATGCCGTTGTCGTTGCCGTTAGCCAAGGTCTGGGATTGGAGAATACTGGAAGGTCGTTTGTCCAAGCAGGGGTCTAGAGCCAGAGAGAGACGTCCGCCAAGCCAAGTCGTAACCTGAGTGAATGAGAGAGAAAACGCCAGAGTAGTAATCCAAGTGAAAACTATGTCGAGCAATGAATGATAGGAAGGACTGGCATTATAAAGTGTGGCTGACCAATCAGAAGTGAAGGCAGACCTGGAGGACTGCGTGGAGCCATCCTGGATAGGTTCCCTTGATTGGCAGGCAGGTGAGGACTCTTGTCTTGACAGGAGATCATATTTCTGTATTGGGGGCGGGTCTTCACTGCCAGAGCAGTGAATAAATTAACTTCGCCCGGCGCGCGCTGTTCAGGCGCGCGCCCGAGCAACATGGCGGCCGCGTGAGGTACTGCTGGAAACCGGGGACGCCGAGGACGACGGGGAACCCCCAGCACCGACGGAGGTGAGTGGCGCTGGCGAGAGGTGCGCGCCACGGCAGCAGGAGGGAATATATCAGCAGAGGAACCAGGGCGCGGGCGCCGCGATCCCTGATTCCTCACAGTTCCCAATATGATGGGAGCACTCGGGTGTTCTTGGGGCTCGAGGCAGACCAGGGCTTCCACTCTCATTCGGTGAGTCTGGTTTGTGTTCAATTGCAATATATTGATCCGCATGGCTATCACTCCTTCGATGGGATAATTCTCCTTGCTAAGGCCCCACAACTTCATCTTTTTGGCCGACTGTAAGGGCAGATGGCTGAGGTGTTGGTCGTCGAACGCCCAATAGATAATTGTCACCTGGGGTCCCAGTGTCCATTAAAGCTGAGGAATAGATGCCTTCCACGACGACTCTTATTATAGCGGTGGGTCCTACCCTGCTGTAAGCATCTTGTGGGAGGGTCTCTCCCGCAGGGGCCTCCGACTATCATTCATCCTCCTCGGGTAGTGCCGGGAAGGAAGAGAGTGATGGCTGTAATTGTACAGTGAAGAACTGGGCCTCCGGAGGTTTTCTGGGGTTCGGGAAGATCCTTGCAACATGGTCTTTTTCGCCACCGTTGAAGCAGCGGAAATCTGTGCGGGGACCCGGACTGCCAGGCGACCTGGGAGTGGACCCAGGCACCTCAGTTGTGGACGTGTCCTTTCCGCTCTTGCTCCCCTTTTCTTACGGCACTCCCTTGCGGGAGTCTTTGCCCTTCGGGGAAGTAGGTAATCGAGAGTATGCTTCATGCCCCATTGGTTTCCTGTGCGAGTGCAACAAAGTATGGGCTTCATGCACCTTCACTTGTCGTAATAATCCGGTGAATGTGGGAGGGCTCCCTTGCATGAGGTTACTGCGAATCATATTGACTATGGGGTGATTTGGGCTCGAACCCCACAAATACTGTTTACGAAGGGCCTCATCCATCTCAGAGGCAGGGATCAACTTGCAATTGAGTAGGGTCCCTAGGACCAATTGAATGCGGTAGATGAATGCTGACAACTCTTCTCTCTCTTTCTGGTACAGAGTATAGTACCTCATCCAGATTGCTCCTTCATCTTCCGCCAACCCGTATGCTTCCATCAGGAAATCCACTAACATCCGAGGCGTCAAGTTTGGGTATTGCTCCCGGTGGATACCTACGATGGTGGAAGCTGGCGGCCTAAGACACTCCATGATGCGCTGCTTTTTTTACTGCATCAGTGCATGGCCATTCCTCCAATACTTTTAGAGTATGCTCCTTCCAGGTGTCTATCCCTTCTTCCCAGAGGGGCGTTGGAAAGACCCCATAGAAGGCTTTGAGCTAATGGTAGTTTTGTGACTGGGATGACAAGGTTAGTGTCTCCACTAATTGCGGCAGTGTTACCCCCATTACGGAGCTTTCACTGGTTAAGCGATTATCACTGATAGGCCTGGGGCTTGGCCCAGGGATGGAAGCAGGCGTATGGGTCGGACGTTCGGCCCAACTGTTAGCTCCTGTGAGAGCACTTGGGGTAAAGGAGACTCTGGGAGTGAGAGGGTCTACCCTGTTAGGAGTACTGGACAACAGGCCAATAGGCTGCCAGTTACTGGTGGAAGGTTCGTCGGGAACCTGTTGAGTCTGTGGAGAGTCTACTGATGTAAACATCGTCCTGATTTCGGGTAAGTCCGAGTATATGAGGGGGTAGCCCTCTGGCAGGGCCTCCGGGGCTTTTAGAGTCAAAACGGCCGTCTCCCGGCATATATCCTACCCCACTGTCAATAGTATGGCACTCCAATGGAAGGTGGTGTCAAACTCTCATCCCCGTACTCTCATTTTGTCTATGCCTTTGAGTTTCTTTAGGGAGTCCCAGATCTCACTTTCCTTTACTAGAGCTGGAAAGCTCCCTACTGCCACTAAGTAACTGGGCTGTTCTCTGACCTTGAAGGCCCATGCATGGACCTCATGACTTGAAGGAGTTAACATGATTCTGATGACGTCACAGTTTTAACTACTGAATAGGGCACCCCAGGTCTGAATCTCAGCAGCACCTCCAAATGTAGCCCTTGTACCCCCCTTGGGTACAGAAACCACCTGTGCTGCTATTACCTGTTTGCTGCCAGGAGGCCTGAGCCTCCACCACTGGGAGCCTGGGGTATACTTATGGTCTTGATGCAGCACCTCCACCGGTGAGGGATCCCACCGTAGTGGGAGGAGCCCCTCACCAGAACCGATATACACAATAATTACACACCTTTATATAAGAACGGTATTTACTGAACACACCTTATGCATGCACCATCAACATAACATAGTGAGCAGACTATCACCCCATAATAACACCTCCCAGGTGAAAACCCCAAAGTACTGGAGTACCTGGGAACTTAACCCCTGAGTGTCCACAAGCAATTCCCTCCCCAAAGAGTGTGTGTGTGATAGCGCGCTTCCCTGTGTGTTGGGGCCCATTGGAGCACGTGGAAAGTACCTTCCTATCTCAGTCCAGACCAGGACAACACTTGGGACTCTGTGAATCTGCGACGAGGTTCCGCGCTGGAATCGGCTGCTCCTCTCCCGGGTGGATCCTTAGGCGGATGTCTCTGGAGGGGCTTCCCGTTGGAGTGTACCCCTGTAAATAGTCTCTAGCAAGGAGTCTTGGTAGGCTCCCCTGCAACAGGCTGCACTTCTCTTCAGGCAATGTCCAGCAGCATATCTCACACTATTACTACTGTGAAAAGGTCCTTATCTGAGGTCTTCTCTACAGTACTCACTGCACGCAGTATCTACCGGGAGTCAGGGGGTCTAACTGGGACCTTGGGGGGGCATCTGGCCTAGTCCAAGAGAGCACTTCTCCCTGGACCCTACCTGCACCCTCTCTGTCTGGATCCTGACTGACCTCTGCCTTCCCAGCATGCAATATGTATCTCCCTTCCCCTTCCAGGGGAAAACAGCAGTCTCATTGGCTGTCGGGGATCACAGGGTGCCACCCCTTATGCAGTATGGGAGTTGTAGTTCCCCACTGAGCCTTTTACTATTGCAGCCACGTGGGCCAACATCACTGCGCCTGCGTGACACTGCACCTGTCATGGCCACCGCGAATCTCTCAGCGCCTGCTCAAGCCTCCATGTGTGCGCATTCTAACATGGCGCGCCCTGCAGAGGCCGGAGCCTCCGGCGATGCGCTCGCCCCAGCAGCAGCCCCATGCCTCCCGCATCACCCCTTATGTCAGCGGAGGTAAGGGAAGACACAATTACACCGGGGGACCTGGCTACACTGAAGATTTTGAAAAGTATAAGAGAAGGGACTGATGAAGTAATATTGCTGAAATGAATATACTGTTGATATTACTGAAATGGACTGGGGGGGGGTCTCTGGAGGGAAGGATTGAAGGCGAAGTTCTGTTTCCATTTTGTCTGTTCTGTTAGTGTCCATTTTGTGTGTAATAATGTGTGTCTGTGGTGTAAATGAGAGTTTCACTCACAGTAGATTTATCACTGTGCCTGTAGTTTACGCCCACATTCCTGGTGTCAAAAAGTACCTGGTTCCTATAGAGAGCCATTTTAATCTAGTTTTAACCAGGTATTAATGATCTGTAAGATGATTGGTTTAAGAATTAGTGAGTGGTTAGTATATTCTGCTGGTAATCTATTTTGAACAAAGGAATCAAAACATGTATAAAAAGCCTGCTTGGACACTCTTTTGGCAGAGTCTCATTTGACTTTTATGTGTATGATCATACGCTGAATCTGTACAGGCAATAAACTACTTATTATCCACAAACCCGTGTTTGTGATTTTGCAAACAATGGCAGTAAATGTAATGCTCTTGTATACTTAATTAGGCAATGTCAACCTATTTTCATGCCAATTACTAATCCTTGTGTTAAATGTATCCCACATTTATCCCAGTGATAAAAGGAGATTTATCTATGCATTATTTTAGCATTACATTTTTCATAAATGCATTGGTATAAATAACCATGTTTCCCTCCAACTTTCTTCCCCAAACACCCCATCACTCTCAAATCCTCCCCCCCCTTGACACCCCACCCCCACACAAAATAAAAGAGTCTCTGTATAATTGGCATCCGGCTGCTTGCTTCCCATGACTGCCTACAGTGGCGGCCGCCTTTATCCTAATGCGGCCATAGCGGCGCAACTCTGATAACCGCGGGCAGATGCAGTATATATTTTTTTTTCCGGAATATGTTTTGGTATTTTAGCGCTCATAATATTAGCATAATCTTAGCGCTGTCTGCAATACTGCAATACCGTCTAAAAACTCATGTGGGCGTTCGCCAGCTATTGTCTTCAAAGTCTAATACTGTAGCAGTTCAACCTACGTCAGTACACAGTCTGCATGTGCTCGCGCAGTAACTGTAAATTTGCATATTTATACATGCATGTACTGTATGTCTCATTTGAACATTGTTGAAATGCATAGGCGTGTACTGTAACATTATCACATTCCGGCGTATATAGCGCTCTTCCCTCGCTCACCCCCGCACACACACAGAGGATAATGTACTGCACTACAGTATTTCAACTTCTTATCTACAGTACATCTCTCCCACGCCATTCCTTTGAACGGATGGCTTTCTGGTTTCAATCACATTCCTGTCATCACATTCCTGCATGTATAACCTTCAGTTTTTATTTACTGTATTCGTCTGTGTTGATTATTAACGATCATTGGAGGGAAAAAGTTCAAGAGAGTATATTTTCCTATTGTTTGCTTTGAGTCACCTCTCTGCGCCTGCATGTAATCGTCTTTGGGAAGGGAGCTGTAGTTGATTATTACTGCGCATGCGTGAATTGCTTGCGAAGTTCAAGAGTAACCAAAACAAATAAATATTTTTTTCTCGTCATTTTTTTATTATTAATTTCTCAACATGAATGAACATGTTCCTGCTTCAACCATCTTGACATTACGATATTCAATCTGTGCTGTAGCTTTTGACTGCGACACTGTGCGTTTGACTGCACATGATTGATTTGTGTGATTTTTATGTATTTGGGGGTGTAGGGAACAAATTATTATGATGACCTGCCTGTTAAAAATATGTCATGTCTTTGAACTACAGTATAGCTAATCCTTCATGCAGCCTACCCTGTACCCCCTCTCCCCCACGCACACACACACAAGGCTCGCTCAAGGATTTGAACTTCTTATTGACACCTCTACAAAACCATTCATTAATTTTCCTATTGTTGGCTTGCAGTCACCTCTCTGCGCCTGCGTGTAATCCTCTTTGGGAAGGGAGCTGTAGTTGATTATTACTGCGCATGCATGAATTGCTTGCGAAGTTCAAGAGTGACCAAAACAAATAAATATTTTTTTTATCGTCATTTTTTATTATTAATTTCTTAACATGAATGAACATGTTCCTGCTTCAACCATCTTGACATTACGATATTCAATCTGTGCTGTGGCTTTTGACTGCGACACTGTGCGTTTGACTGCACATGATTAATTTGTGTGATTTTTATGTATTTGGGGGTTTGGGGAACAAATTATTATGATGACATGCCTGTTGAAAATATGTAATGTCTTTGAACTACAGTACAGATAATCCTTCATGTAGCTGTACCCTGTACCCCCCCCCCCCCCACTCACATACACACACAAGGCTCGATCAAGGATTTGAACCAATACAAAACCAAACCATTAATTTTCCTATTGTTGGCTTTGAGTAACCTCTCTGTAATCCTCTTTTGGAAGGGAGCTAGCTGATGATTACTGCGCATGACTCACCCATCCACCCTAAAAAACCCTTTGAGGCTTTGTTTATGGTAATGCTTGTAATAATCCCTTCTCGAATTTGATATGTAAATCTGATTTGCACAGCACTGTGAATTTGAGAGTTAAAAAAAACCATAATCTGATTCACGTTTTTGATGCAGTAAATTACCAATTTTTGTCATTCTTTCTTTTTCTTTGGTGTAGGGGGGGGGTGTAAAAAAATACAAATATACAAATAATCATGAATAATACAAAATGCAGTATTTATTCAGTTCTTCTGTCAGTTGAAAATTGACGGCCGGTGGATAATCATGAATAATGCACATTGATAATAATATTAATTAATAATATATAATGTATAATAATATATATAATAATATAAATTTTTCCATCTTTATCTTCTTCCGCATTCTGTGTAGTTCATTGAGAGAGGGGAGGTTTTGTGTCAATCATGACTGCACTTTAGATACACTTTACTGTACACACAGTTCACACAATGTACACATGATACCCCCCCCTTTCCATCCTTTTTTCTCTGAAAAGATAAGAAAATAAAAAATTAGTGCAGATTGGTGCATATTTTGGCATTGTGTGCTGTATAGCTACTCCATATTGGACTACAGTATGCAGTTAGTACTGTCAAACTAGTCTATACTGGAACTACTGTATACTGTAACTACTGTTAAATACTTTGTAACCAGATGGCTAGTGCTGCTCTCTCAGGAAAGAAAAAAATGTGTGCCATACTTACCTGTATCATACAGTACTGTACTTGGTGTGCCTGTATTTACCATACTACAGTACAGTATTATACCATACTACCTTCCTGATGATTTCCCATTACGCTCGATCACAATAGTCGCAATATGGTCAATATATTTATTGCATCGTTCCTCGGTGAGTACATCGTTCCAAAAACTCAATATGCCTTGCGCCAACTCATCCTTTTTGGAGGGTTTCACGACTTTTCGGATAGGATCCTTCAGCTGATGCCAGACCATTTCGGTAGGATTGAAGTCTGGCGATCTGTCATTGGAGGGGGAAAAAAAGGACAATTAGTTAAAGAGATACACAGTAAAAACAGTGGGAAAAAATGAGACACGGTTACCGCACTTACTCCGCTGGCATCTTCACCCAGTTGATACCGCGCTCAAGGATATGTGCTGTTGACGTGGTGTGCTTCGGATCGTTGTCCTGGTAGAAATGGTGACCATCTGGGAACTCACGTGTGATGTATTCCACAATCTCTTTTTTTTTTTTTTTGCTCAAAAGCTTTTATATTGCTTATATATTATTGGTGTCTGCTCCAAGATTTATGGGACGGCTGCGGGTTCAACAATATGGTGGTTTAGGAGACTCGGTCATTCAACGGGTTAATACCCAATTGCTGCTAGAAATTATCATATACCTGAGTGCTCACCATTGATTTTTTCTTGAAGTATAAAGAATATTATGGACTATTGAAAAACATTATGATTTAAGGATCATTACGTTTTTGATTTTCACATCTGATGTGGATCTGCACCTCCTATAGTCGTCACAACCAACGCATTAGGTATACAATAGATTTTTATATAAAGGTTTACACTATTATTGTATATATTTTTGGAACAACTAGGATTTTTTAAGTAATAATTTTTTCATTAAATAAAAAGTTTTTACGTTATTTTTTTAAATGGATGATGTCGACACTGAAACTGAATGTACTGATGGAGAAACATATGTGGATGCGTGTGGGGACAACACAAAAAGGTCAAAAAAGGCAGCCCATTTATTTGATGAAAATACTGATGTGATTTGTGACGAACCTTCTGATCTCACCCATTACTTTGTGAAATTGGAGAAACTGTTAGTAATGAACATTAGGCTATGGTGGGATATTACGTCTTTAAATAACTACATCAGATGTAATAGGATACCAAGAGGCTTGAGAATTAAAAAGACACCCACATTTGGTTTTATCAATAGGCAATTCGAACATGAGTGGACAAAGGCCCTGGACCAATGTTCATTAAAGTTAATGGAGCTGATTATTCAGCAAAAAAACAAAGAGAAAGAAGCGTTAATGTCTGATATTAACATCCTTAGGACCAATTTGAAACCATTTGCTAAGATGGAACATTTTATCAAAAATGACAAAACATTGTTATCTAACATAGAGAGCATTGAGGACGCAATAAGCGATAAAAAGCATGAGAAGTTTGAGAGAGACCGCACGGACTACATCAAAGGACAGGTGTATTGCTGGCAAAAACCCCAATTTAAGGATAATACAGAAGCTAATACATCCAAAGGTTCCAGATCATTTTCAAAGGGGTGGGCCAAGAATACACCCAATAAATCAATTTTGAAGAGTAGACCAATGGAGGCCTCTAGCGTGGACTCAGATGCTTCTGACTATGAGGCTAGATCACACTCTGTCTCTTTTGAAGGCTCCACTGAAAGCATACGAGATAATCATGGGAGAACAAGAAGTGACAGCAGATCTTCTATTACTTCTGCCGCTGTTAGACCAAAATCATCAAACCAGTCTTCTTCCTCCTCTTCTTTTTTACCGGCAGGAACAAGACAGCCAAGGGAACCAGACGCTCAAGGAGGAAACGGAAACATGATCTGGAAAGAAAAGAAAATGGATAGGAATCATAACATTCATAATCATAATAAAATAAATTCCATGTAACATAGAATTAAATTACATAACTTATGAGAGTATTACTATACACAGTGTGGATAATGTTGTGTTTAGCATCATATAGGTGATAATTCCCTAAATAGGTAATAATCCCTAAATAGACATCATTTTCCAGAAAGCACACCTTGAACACCCCTCCACAATGGGCCATCACCCCACCAAGAAGTGCTTGAGCTCCCAGTCTTGGTTGATTCCGGCCGGATGGAGTGTGTTCAAGGTGTACATCCAGTACATTTCCTGTTTGTTCAATACACCTTCCCTATATCCTCCTCTAGCATGACAAGGTATATGCTCAATAGCTCAATAAGTCCTGGCTTGGACGAAACGCGTCAGAGTGATCATGCTGTTGTACATTGCTGGTTGCTAATAAAGTTTTTTACATTCATACGATTGGCTGAGTGAAGGTGCTGTGAACCTTGGAAGCATTCACCTTTTTTACCTGTGACGTCATATCCGGTTGGAGCACGCAGACGCCAGCAAGCGGGATTCTAGCCTACAGAGCCTCTGGATCAAGCTTGCAGCTGGAAACAGGAACGGCTTTCAAGGGACCTCCACGCGGTACACAGGGGAGACAGGTGAGGTTATATTGGTAGCCGGGCCGTGATTTACTTGGGGGCGCCCCCCTGTGAGGTGTCCCCTTGTACCTCTACCGGTTTTCCAGTACCCCACTCCCCTTGTTAGTATCGGAGGTGCCCCATTATTGCCTTCATTACCTGCATCATCACTTATTATACAGGCATCATACCCTCTTTCCTAGACACACTCCATAGTGCCTGGTTAGTGGCCTCGATATATTGGGGTTTTCCCTACCTTTTTTCTACATGGGGATAACAGGACAGGCTTCTGGGGCTGTGCCTGAATTCTTCTTAATGTTGCAGTGCCTCTATCTTGTGCAGCCCCCAGGTTTGTGGGGTGGAATATCTGCAAAAGAGTTATCTCCCTCTCCTCCCAATATACTCCACTATCAGGCAGGAGGTAAAACAAAAGGGGGTTCTTTATTGTCCAGATCAATAGCAGTATATGCACAGCACTCCTCAAAAAGGGTGTTCACCACCAGGATGATTTCTAGACACACTCCTTGTCCAATATAAGAGCTGTCCCTTTCCCTTCCCTTACTCCTTTGTGGAGCAAGAGAACATCTCTCCCCTAAGGGAGAGGCTTCAGCTTACCAGAGCCCTGGCAGCTTAATTAGAACCCATCATCCCCTTTCTGATCTGCAGAGGAACCACCTCTCTCAAAGCTAGAGAGGAACAACTAAACAGGAAAAGGTAATCCCTTTAGTACAGACCCAGTAGTCCCACCTCTGTGCCCTCGACTGACACAAGGCATGAGCCCTACCTTCTCTGACCAACTGAATCACAGTTTTTGGGGCAAACCCATTTTAACTCCTGGGAAACCTGCCCTTATCAGGGATTATTGCACAGGAGGAGGACAGAATAATAGCCCAAACCTACCAGGGCTATACAATATTTTAAGTAGAATCGCAATGCAGTAATTAATGCAAACAAACATTAGCAGCTAATTATTGCATCATGATAAAATGGGGGAGAATAATGTAATATTTGTATCATAGGGTGCTGTAATATTGATTTAGGTGAAATAAGGAGGTGATTGGTTTTCTAGGCAATCAGAGAGTTAACAGCTTTGGAAAAGTGAGAGATTAATTTATTGACATAATTATTAAATATTTGGGACATGTGTACCCAGCAAAGCAATGTAAGGGTCCTTAAGGACATTTGTATCCAGTATCTGGTAAATTAAGCTAAATATTGAATTCCTAATGGGAATAATCTTAGAACATGTCCACAGGTCTGAAAAGTTTTAATGTATTGTAGTGTGAGGGTTTATTTACTGTAGGTTTATGGTGGTTTAAACCCTTGTGGTTAATTTCAAAGATAACCTTGAAACCTATTAGACCCAGATATGGAATGCAAGACTTAATAATGGCTTGTAAATTGGGTAAATTGTACAATTTAAGTATTAACATGACCTCCGTACTACCTGCATAAAAACTCTAGATCTTTACTATGGCCAATAATTAATGTGAAGCGATGTAACTTGTTAATGCACAGTTAATTATGTATTAAACGTTGCTCAAGCCAATTAAAATTAATATACTCCAATAATCCAATTAAATACTCCAATAATTTTGCAGTTATGGCTTTTCAGCATTTTTAATATTGGGTAAATACATTGGAACATTTTAAAATTAGAAAGCAGTATCATTGTTGGTGGGAAATCCTGTTAAATAAATGATAGTCAAATATATACTATGCATACTAATTAGTCCTGGAGCAGTACATTTTCCATAATTACTGTAACATTAAGGCAATGTACTTTTTACATGATTGAAATTTCAATTGCACAACCCTTAGGCCATCTATTAAACTTTAATGTGACAATTGAGCACAAGATCTATTGTTAAATCTACCCACAGCAGCTGAGGCTTCGCAAAAAGCAAATTAAATTAAGGGTTACATATTTTCTAAGCATTCGTTAGTATATCTGTAATGTACACATGGTTGTTTTACAACCTGAAATTTGAAATATGTTTAATCTAATCTTAATTAAAATATGTATTGTCATTTTCCCTTGTGAATTAACCTAGAAGACATGTTACAATATCACAAAGAAACTATAAATGGGGTCATCAGGAGGGTTACCAGTTATTGTTGTAGAATCCCCTAGGAGTTAACCAATGGGTTGGACTTTATTGAGGTTATAAGAGGGATATCCCACTGGAGGCAACCAGGATTGAAAAGGGAAATCCTGGAGGTTCCCCCCAATATCATGGTTATTAACTGCTAAGGGAATTAAGGGATTAATGGCCCTACTACCCACCCCTCTGTCCCCAACAACCACCCCCCACCACACACAGTAATAGGCTAAAGCTCCATATATGTATAATAGCGCTTTTACCCATTCAAAAACAATCAATAGCCATCAACCAAATAGTAGATAAATTGTGCTTACCTCTGCAAGGATGAAGAGTGGCTCCGGCGACACCCTGCTTCAATACAATGTAATTAAAATAAAATACAAACAATGTGATCGCTGTTAGAGCTGTGCAGGGAGAGAAACCAATTCTGTCTGCTCTCACTGTGCAGCTCTTCGAAACTGGTGTAGTCCGGTAACATTAACACAGCGGGAGTCCCATTCAGAAGAAGGGACCCCAGCTATGTTAATTCTGATAGACAATTGGTCTGGCCGTGGGGAATCCGGGGTCTGGCAGTGGTCATGCCATTTTCAACTGCAGTTTCCTTGTGGAACACTGCATAATAAACCTTAATTACATCTGTATATCTGGACTGAACCACACAAGCAGCTTTCTTCATGTCTCTATAGTGGTGTTTTTGCTGACACTTTATCACATTGAACTGGAGCACAATATATTGATATTGACTCAAATGTCAATATGTCTTCCTTTGTTGTTGCACTCTCCAAAATGACTGAAGAGCACAGGCTTCTTTAAACTGCTGACACAGTAATATTAAAGTATTTGACATTTTTACTCCTTTCCTGTAGATTAAAAAGATGGAATATTTTGTATTGTATTGTATGTCTTTATTTATATAGCGCCATAAATGTACATAGCGCTTCACAGTAGTAATAAATATCATATAAATAACAAATAATATAAATAACAGATCATGGGAATAAATGCTTCAGACATACTGTAAAAGTAACATTAAGGAAGAGGAGTCCCTGCTCCGAGGAGCTTACAATCTAATTGGTAGGTAGGGAGAACGTACAGAGACAGTAGGAGGGAATTCTAGTAAGTGCGTCTGCAGGGGGCCAAGCTTTATGTATCATGTGTCCATGATTATCCAGTGCTATTCATATGTTTCTTTAAGCAGATGTGGCTTAAGGTGAGTCTTAAAGGTGGATAGCGCGGGGGCTAGTCGGGTATTGAGGGGAAGGGCATTCCAGAGGTGTGGGGCAGAAAGTGAGAAAGGTTTAAGGCGGGAGAGAGCTTTAGATACAAAGGGGGTAGAAAGAAGACATCCTTGAGAAGAACGCAAGAGTCGGGATGGTGCATAGCGAGAAATTAGGGCTGAGATGTAAGGAGGGGCAGAAGAATGTAAAGCTTTAAAAGTGAGCAGGAGAATTGAGTGTGAGATACGGGATTTAATCGGAAGCCAGGAGAGGGATTTCAGGAGGGGAGATGTGGAGACAGATTTAGGAAAGAGTAGAGTGATTCTGGCAGCAGCGTTTAGGATAGATTGTAGGGGAGACAGGTGAGAGGCAGGAAGGCCAGACAGCAGGAGGTTGCAGTAATCGAGACGTGAGAGAATGAGGGCCTGAGTCAGAGTTTTAGCAGTTGAGTAACAGAGGAAATTGCGTATCTTTGTGGTATTGCAGAGGAAAAAGCGACAAGTTTTAGAAACGTTTTGAATATGAGAGGAGAATGAGAGAGAGGAATCAAGTGTAGCCCCTAGGCAGCGTGCTTGGGCTACTGGGTGAATGATCGTATTTCCAATAGTAATGTGGAAGGAGGTAGTAGGGCCAGGTTTGGGAGGAAGTATAAGGAGCTCTGTTTTTGCCATGTTAAGTTTCAGTCGGCGGATGGCCATCCAGGATGATATTCCAGAGAGGCATTCAGAAACTTTGGTCTGTATAGCAGGTGTAAGGTCAGGGGTTGAAAGGTAAATTTGTGTGTCGTCAGCATAGAGGTGATATTTAAACCCAAAAGATGTGATTAGGTCAGCTAGAGAGAGTGTGTAAAGAGAAAGAGAAGGGGTCCCAGGACAGAGCCCTGGGGTACCCCCACAGAGAGATCAATAGAGGAGGAGGAGGTGTTGGCAAAAGAGACACTGAAAGTATGATGGGAGAGATAAGAGGAGATCCAGGATAAAGCTTTATTCCGAATACCAAGAGTATGGAGAATGTGAAGGAGAAGAGGGTGGTCCACGGTGTCGAATGCTGCAGAGAGGTCGAGTAATATGAGCAGAGTGTAATGACCTCTGTCTTTGGCAGCATTGAGGTCATCAGTTATTTTAGTGAGGGCTGTTTCAGTAGAGTGAGCAGTGCGGAAGCCAGATTGTAGAGGGTCTAGGAGAGAATAGGTGTTGAGAAAGTGTAGCAATCGAGAGAATACAAGACGTTCAAGGAGTTTGGAGGCAAAAGGCAGGAGGGAGACAGGTCGATAGTTAGAAGGACAGGTAGGGTCAAGCTTGCTGTTTTTGAGTAATGGTATAACGGTTGCATGCTTGAAGGAGGATGGAAAGGTACCAGAGTAGAGGGAAGAGTTAAAGATCTGTGTGAGCATAGGGATTATAGAAGGAGCAAGAGGTTCTAGGAGATGGGAGGGAATGAGATCAAGAGGGCAAGTGGTAGAGGGAGAAGAGGAGATCAGCAGTGACACATCCTCCTCCGAGATAGCGGAAAAAGAGTAAAGAAAGGCAGGAGGCGAGTTGGGAAGCATTGTGGGATGGGAGGAGGCAACAGATGGGATATTCTGCCATATGGATTCCACCTTTTCCTTAAAAAAGTCAGCAAAGTCCTGAGGTGAGATGGAGTAAGAAGAGGAGGCAGCTGAGGGTGGTCTGAGTAGAGAGTCAAAGACAGAAAAGAGACGGCGTGGGTTAGACTTGTGTGTGTTGATTAGTGATGAAAAGAAGGTTTGTTTAGCCTGAGAGAGGGAAAAGTTGAAACAGGATAGCATAAATTTGTAGTGAATGAAGTCTGCGAGCGTATGAGATTTCCTCCAGAGGCGTTCAGAGGAATGAGTGGAGGAACGCAGCATGCGTGTGTGGGAGATAAGCCAGGGTCTGGGGTTAGAAGGGCGAGGACGGCAGAGAGAAAGCGGGGCATGAAGATCAAGAGAGGAAGATAAGGCAGAGTTGTAGTTCCTGACCAGGTTGTCAGGGTCTGAAGCAGAACTGAGAGAGGAGAGGGAGGAACGTAAAGTGGAATCAAGAGCTGGAAGGTTAATAGAGCGCAGGTTTCTGCAAAAACGAGAAACAATAGCATAAACATGGATACAGAATATGTGAAACAGGGATAAGAATCATTTAAAAATTAGTGTTACTTTACATTTGCAACCAATTATCAGACTACTGAGAGTAAACCGTTCATTTTAACATCTTTACACATAATTATAGGCTAAAGCAGTAAAATTCCGGGCATTATTGAAAACCCTGCTCTCTGATTGGTTAAAATTCCAGGCTTTATCCAATCAGTAATGCCCGGAATTTTAGCAGCTTGCAATGTGTAGTTTTCAATGTGATTATTTCCAGACAATCAGCTTTCAGAACAGCTGAGACAGGGCAGGGGATTGGTCAGAATGAAGTAAAAGCTCTGAGGCAGGGGATTGGTCATGAAGTATCAGCCACAGGTTGACTCCTCCCCCTCCCGAGCTGATTGAGATTTTCTAAGGAGATTCCGTTGAATTGGGGGTGGATAGGGTGAGGGGAGAGAGTCTGCAAAGATTAGTAAGTGGCTGCATTTTTTATTGTAGCTGCAGTGTGTGTGTGTGCCAGTGTGTCAGTAGCAGTGTTTATGGGTATAGCAGCAGCAGCTGTTGTGTGTGTAGCAGCAGTTTGTGTGTGTGTGTAGAGCGGCTGTGTGTGAGTGTAGAGCTGGTGTGTGTGTGTATAGAGCTGCTGTGGTGTGTGTGTAGAGCTGCTGTGTTGTGTGTGTGTGTGTGTGTGTGTGTGTGTGTGTGTGTGTGTGTGTGTGTGTGTGTGTGTGTGTGTGTGTGTGTGTGTGTGTGTGTGTGTGTGTGTGTGTGTGTGTAGAGCTGCTGTGTGTGTGTGTAGAGCTGCTGTGTTGTGTGTGTATGTGTGTGCAAAGCTGCTGTGTTTTGTGTGTGTGAGTTGCTATGTTGTGTGTGTGTAGAGCTACTGTGTTGTGTATGTAGAGGTGCTGTGTTGTGTGTGTAGAGCTCCAGTGTGTGTGTGTAGAGCTGCTGTGTGTGTAGAGGTGCTGTGTTGTGTGTGGTGTGCTGTTGTGTGTGTTTGTGTAGCAGCAGTTTGTGTGTGTGTAGATCTGCTGTGTGTGTGTAGAGGTGATGTGCTGTGTTGTGTGTGTGTGTGTGTGTGTACACAGAGGGGGCGACAGTGTGTGGATATAGATATCTGCAGTGTAAGCATATATGGAGGTGGTTTCATGTATTTCCCATTTTATTTTAATAAAAAAATCTATATAACTATACAAAAGTGTCTATTATTTATGAAAAAAGTCTATATTTAGCCTATAATAGTAATAATTCCCTCAGAACAGGGCATTACTGGCCAATAATGCCCTGGCTGGGTTAAAGTCCCTCTGCTTCGCTTTGGTCCTTCAAGTCTTCCAGCCAGGGCATTATTGGCCAGTAATGCCCTGTTCTTCAGGGATTATTACTTAATTATAGGCTAAAGCTGCAAAATTCTGGGCATTACTGAAATCCCTGCTTTCTGATTGGTTAAAATTCCGGGCATAATTCATTCAGTAATGCCCGGAATTTTTGCAGCTTGAATGGTGTTTATTTCAATCTGTTTCTTTCCAGCCAATCAGCTTTTCTTTTTTGTCAGAGACAGGGCAGGGGATTGGTCCATAGGTAGGAACAGCTCTGAGAAATATTGGTCTGTAGGAAGCAGCAGGCAGTGACTCCTCCCCCTCCTTTCGGAACAGAGCCGACAGATTCAGTGAGGAGGGAGATAAGAGATAAGTGTGTACTGTTGCTGCAAAGCAAGTGAGTGGCTCTCTGCAGTTTGTTTGTGGCTACAGTTTCTGTGTGTGTGTTTGTCAGTCAGTGTGTCTGCAGCAGTGTG
Organism: Ascaphus truei; assembly: GCF_040206685.1. NCBI lineage: Eukaryota > Metazoa > Chordata > Amphibia > Anura > Ascaphidae > Ascaphus > Ascaphus truei. The sequence continues at coordinate 242,808,815 of NC_134483.1, forward strand.
TGTGTCAGCAGCAGCAGTGTTAATGTGTGTCAGTGCGTCAGCAGCAGCAGCAGCAGCAGTGTTTTTATGTGAGGGTGTAAGAGTGTCAGCAGCAGTGTTTGTGTATGTGTATTAGTGTGGTATTAGCAGCAGCAGTGTTTGTGTCAGCAGCAGCAGCAGCAGCAGCATTTGTGTGTTTGTATTTGTCAGTGTGTCAGTGTGTCAGCAGCAGCACTGTTTGTATGTGTCAGTGTGTCAGTAGCAGCAGCAGTGTTTGTGTGTTTGTATGTCAGTATGTCAGCAGCAGTGTGAGTGTGTGTGTGTGTCAGTGTGTCAGCAGCAGCAGTGTTTGTGTTTTTGTATGTGTCAGTGTGTCATTGTGTCAGCAGCAGCAGTGTGTGTGTGTCAGTGTGTCAGCAGCAGCAGTGTTTGTGTGTTTGTACAGTATGTGTCAGTGTGTCAGTAGGAGCAGCAGTTTCTGTGTCAGTGTGTCAGTGTGTCAGCAGCAGCAGCAGTGTGTGTGTGTGTCAGTAGCAGCAACAGTGTTGGTGTGTTTGTATGTGTCCATGTGTCCGCAGCAGTGTGAGCGTGGCAGCAGCAGCAGCAGTGTTTGTGTGTGTTTTTGTCAGTGTGTCAGTGTAGCAGCTGCAGTGTTTGTGTCAGTGTGTCAGTGTACCAGCAGCAGCGTTTGTGTGTCAGTGTGTCAGCAGCAGCAGCGTTTGTGTGTGTGTGTGTGGTGTGCTGTATGTGTGTGTGTAGCAGCAGAGTTTGTATGTAGCAGCAGTTTGTTTTGGGTAGACCTGCTGAGTTGTGTGTAGAGCTGCTGTGTATGTGTGGAGCTGATGTGTGTGTAGAGCTGCAGTACGTGTGTGTCAGTGTGTCAGTATGTCAGTAGCAGCGTTTGTGTGTGGTGTGCTGTTGTGTTTTATTGGTGTAGCAGCAGCAGCAGCAGCAGCAGCAGCAGCAGCAGCAGCAGAGTTTGCGTGTAGCAGCAGTTTGTGTGTGTGTAGACCTGCTGTGTTGTGTGTGTGTGTGTGTGTAGAGCTGTAGTGTGTGTGTGTGTGTGTGTGTGTAGAGCTGTAGTGTGTGTGTGTGTGTGTGTGTGTGTGTGTGTGTGTGTGTGTGTGTGTGTGTGTGTGTGTACACAGAGGAGGCGGCAGTGTGTGGATATAGAGAGCTGCAGTGTAAGTATTTATAGAGGTGCTTTAATGTATTTATCATTTTATTTTAATAAAAAAATCTATATAACTATACAAAAGTGTCTATTATTTATGAAAAAGCCTACATTTAGCCGATGTAGCCAGGTACCCCCCGGTCTCTCCGCGCTCCCGTTTCCCCCCTCCTTACCTCAGTATGTGTAGGCAGGGCGACAGTCGCACAAGGCTCCAGCAGCAGGGCGCCGCCATTTTGGGCATTCGCTCGTATGCGCGGAAGCAGCGAGGAGCCGACAGAGTGCAAGATAGTTTGCGCATGCACTGGACAACCCCACGGCGGCCATTTCAGGGGTAGCACAAGTGCAAGGTGCAGAGCGGCGGCCATTAGAGGGAGAGCACGAGGCTCCTAATGTTAAATGTGCAGCAGAGACTACAACTCCCATGATGCTTAGGGAGAAAGCTGCCTGGTGATAGCCAATGGGATGGCTGGATTGCTTCTGAAGGAAGGAAAGACTATTGCCTTCTGGGACAGGAAGTGAGGAGTCAAGACCTGGACACTGAAGGTGCAGGTAGTGTCCACGGAGCAGTGCTCCAGGGACTAGGCCAGAGGTAAACCCACAGGGCCCAGTTAGTCCCCTGAGACACTGTAGAGAATTAACTGTATGGTGTAGGGAACTGCCTTAAGACAGGGACTCCTTCACTATACTCACAGAGAGAGAGAGATGCTGCAGGACAGTGCCTGACGGTCAGTACAGCGTGTAGCTGAAAAAATATCTGACTCCATAGCAAAGACTGTTGCCAAGGATCATCTGGCTGGGGATCCCTCCCCTGGGGAGTCAGATGGTGTACTCATCTCTGCAAGGAGCAGTGCGTCATGCCGTGGGATCACAGTGCAGAGTTGCTGATTACAAAGGATTATCCTGAACCGGACTATGATCAGGGAGGTAGTATATTAAGTGCACCACCGGGCCCCAACACAGGGCAGTGCTATCACTCACACTCACACTCACTTTCTTGTTTGTGGACACTCAAGGGATAAGTGCCCAAGCACATTACCACTCAGGGACTATGGGTGATGTAATGATGGATATGTTGGCTGATGGGATGGTATATAATAAGGGTGATGCAACGGTATCCATATGAGGAATGATGTAATGATATGCATTTTATGAGGTTATTATTATGATGCTTAGTAAATACTGTCCTTATCCAACTGTGTGTGTTTACTGTATATGTTGGTTCTGATAAGGGAACACTCTCACCACATTGGGATCTCTCATCAGTGGAGGTGCTGCACCATGTGTAAGTATACCCCAGGCTCCCAGTGGCGGAGGCTCAGGCCTCTTGTTAGCCTCACAGGTGACAGCAGCACACATCGTTATAGTACCCCAGGGGTACACCCACTACACCTATAATAGTAATAATCATCTCAGAACAGGGCATTACTGGCCAATAATGCCCTGGCTGGTTTAAAGTACCTCAGCTTCGCCTCGGTCCTTCAACTCTTCCAGCCAGGGCATTATTGGCCAGTAATGCCCTGTTCTTCAGGGATTATTACTTAATAATAGGCCAAAACTGGTATATTCCGGGCATTATTGAAATCCCTGCTTTCTGATTGGTTAAAATTCCGGGCATTATCCAATCAGTAAAGGCCCGGAATTTTTGGCAGCTTGCCAAGTTTTTCAGCCAATCAGCTTTCAGTTCTCATTCACAAACAGTGAAATTTGCTCTTAGACAAGGGAGGTGATTGGACAGAAGGCACCAGCAAGGCATTGACTCCTCCCCCTCCCTTTCTACAGAGAGCTCCGCACAGGAGAGTGAGGGGACATTTTTGTGATTTTGTTTTGTGTGTAAAGGGGGTCATCAGGGTTTTTTTATTAGTGTGTGTGTGTGCCTTCTGTTGGTGTGTGTTTTGTGGGTGTAGAGGGGGCAGCAGAGTCTTGTTGGTGTGTGTCTGCTGTGTGTGTGTTTTGTTGGTGTAGAGGGGGAGCTGCATTATGTGTGTCTTCAGTGTGTGTTTTGTGGGTGGAGGAGGGGTGTTTTGTTGGTGTGTGTGTCTGCAATGTGTTGGTTTACAGGGGGCTGCAGTGGGTGTAGAGGGGGGTCTGCTGGTGTGTGTTTTGTAGATGTAGAGGTAATAGAGTCTGTTTTGTTGATTTGTGTTTGTCTGCAGTGTGTGTTTTGTGGGTGTAGAGGGGTCTGCAATGTGTGTTTTGTGGGTGGAGGAGGGTGAATAGTGTTTTGTGTGTGTTTGTGTGTATCAGAAGTGTGTGGGTTTACATGGGGACTGCAGTGGGTGTAGAGGGGGGCTGCTGGTGTGTGTTTTATGGATGTAGAGGGGGCAGCAGTCTGTTTTGTTGGTGTTTTTATATGCAGTGTGTTTTGTGGGTGTAGAGGGGGGCTGCTATGTGTTGTGTGTGTTTTGTGAGTGTAGAGGGTGTGTAGAGTTTAGAGGGTGGAGGAGGGCTGCAGTGTGTTTTGTGGGTATAGAGGAGGGGAGTGAGAGTGTTTGTGTATATAGTGGGGGGGGGGGGGTCAGAGTGTGTTTGTGTGTATAGGGGGCTGCTGTGTGTGTGTGTGTGTGTGTGTGTGTGTGTGTGTGTGTGTGTGTGTGTGTGTGTGTGTGTGTGTGTGTGTGTGTGTGTGTGTGTGTGTGTGTGTGTGTGTGTGTGTGTGTGTGTGTGTGTGTGTGTGTGTTGTGACAGAGTCACTGACTCAGTAAGCTGGAATGGAGGATGTGTGTACTTTCCAGCACTAAACCAGTTAACCTACAGTTGGAGAACTGCATACACCTGCAGCCTAATTAAGCAGGATGCCTGAGAGACTGCAGGTTTAAAAAGCAGGAAGTAGCTCACACAAGGTGAGCTTGTTTTCCACAGGAAGGTGGAGAGACTTCTCCCGGCTAGGAAGCCGTAGCTGTTGCTATGGTCCCCCAGTCCTGCGAGGAGCTATGCTGCTGGGACCAGCTGGGACCCCAATCCAGGATAAAGATAAAGATTGCTGTGAGCTGGAACCAGCCTGCTCCCTGGAACCGGTGTTCCTTTTTGCTACTGGAGCTGCAACACAGATAAGACTTTATTATTATACTTATTGGTTATCCTTTGTGTAGCATTTGTTTTGGGCATAACCAGATTAGCTGGCTGCCCTGTAAGTAAGGGCTCAAGAAGTGAGTTAGTTTCCATAAAGGGAATAGGCTTTAATTTCTAGAAAGTAGTTTCTTAAAGGGACAGTGCACCCATACTTTATTTTGGTTGTGGCTAATAAACCACTATAGTTTAACGTTTCCCCTCGTGTCTAGCATCTTACTGACCCCGCCACGAGGCCGTCCTGCCACAGGTGGTGTCAGAAGTGGGATGCTACGCCTCTGGGGGTCAGTAGATGAAGATGTGTTGAGACACTGAACTCAAGCGGAAAAAAAAAGCGTGTTATTTTTTGCTGAAGCTTTGAATTTCAAGCTAGCAAGTGCTGAGTGTAAAGTTTGCCCCGTCGGGTATGAAAGGATTGCTGTGTAAAGCTAATGCCTCTTGCTGAAGCGAGTGAATTTGCAGCTAGCAAGTGCTCTGTGTAAATTTGCCCTGTCTGGTATAAAAGAAAGTGAAAATGAATTTTGGCAAAGATGTTGCCTTAAGAAGAACCCAGAAGGTTCAAAGATTGTAAAGTCCATACAACTTACGTGTGTTGTGCAAAGTCTGCCCCGTCGGGTGTGGAAAAAAAAAACGGGGTTTTAAAATGGCCGCCGTCAAGTGTCAGTTTTGCAATGTACATAACCATACAAAACAGTGTCCCTTCACGCCATATGATGATTATGATGACGACGCATATGTGGCCCCGAGAAGAGAGATTTACCCGCAGATGAAAGCTTCAAAATTGACCAGTGTCCAGAGCGCAGGACCCCATAACCTTGGAGTCAGTGACCAGGAGTTTTGAGCCGTGCCGGCTAGAAGGAAACCAGGTGACTTTCTAAAGGATTCAGTATGCTGGGCCTGTCATGAACCAGGACACATGGGAGGCGTGTGTCCCCAAATTCTCAACTATAAACAGTGGCAACAGGAGCAACATGATGAATATTGTCTCCCACAGCTGCAAAAGCAAGCAACACATTGTGAGTACAAGCAAAATGTGGAAGCTGATACCAGTGTGTGTGTGCCCAGTAACACTGATGTCTCTGGAGCTAATAAAGCAAAGAGAAAGAGGAAGAAAAATATTTCTCAAATCACAGAGGAAGTGACCGAACCACTTGAGCCTGCGATGTCAGGACAACAGGCATCAGCAAGGCACCGAGATGTGCTGCAGACCGGAGTGATGGGCAGAATTGTCACAGGAATGTTGGCAAGGGAAAAGGAGGATCAAAGGGAAGCTGAATCCTTGATCCAGGAAAAAGAGGCCTTAATTTCTGCACTCCAAACTGCCCACCGTGATTATGATGTCTTGCAGGATCAATTGAATAGGGAGCGAGAAGCAAACGCCAAGGTACAGAGGTGTATACTCCCAGCTATACAAGAGTATGAGGCTTTAAAGAAAACAGAGCGTCTCTTACGGAGTGAGTTGGAGGAGCTGACGACAAGTTTGGATAAGGCCAACACCGCAATTGGTACCATGGAATCAGAGAGAACAAGCCCTGACAGGAGACTATGCTATAAGATGTCCCAGAGATGTGCAAAACTTCATCAAAGACTTAGAAGTTTCTCACCAAGAGGCTTGCGCGCTCAAAACAGAGCTGAAGCTCTCACGCCAGGAGGGCCACTGTCTAACTACAGAGCTGGGTACTTTGAAGAAAGCCAAAGAGACGGTCCTAAGGTATATAGAGACTGTGAAAATGGAGAATATAAACCTGAAGGAAGAGGTTTTAAACCTGACTGGTCAGGTCAGTGATGGGACTGAGAAGCTTCACCAAGCACAGAAAGTGAAGACGCAATTGGCGCAAGAAAAATTAGAAGTACAGGCTGCACTGCAGAATGCAGAGAAAATGCTGGGAAAAGAATGCCTCGCCCTGGAGCAACTGAAGATCACGTTGAGCGCCACAAGAGCATCGCTGGAGGCGGAGCTTAGAAGCCAGGTGACTCTGTGTGAGAGGGAACATGAGAAGGTCCAAAGACTGAAACAAGAGCTGGAGAAGCAGAGGGACAGCGCCATTCCAATGAGTCAGTATACCAAGGAGAAAGACGCCTGGAAAACAGAAGCAGCAGCAAACCTAGCGACAAAAACTTCAGAGCTCCAAAAGATGAAGGAGGCGCTGATGCGAACCCAGAGCAAGCACCGGGAAGAGTTGCAGATGCAGATGGCTGAGCGCGAGATACAGTGCGCCAAGAGGGAGGAGGTGTCCGTCCGTCAGGTGGCCTGCCTGACATTGCACCATGAAACAGAGATGGCCGATTTTCCCAAGCAGCTGGTCCAGATGGCCAATGAGGGGGCCCAGCTACAGCTGGAGCTGGACAAGGTCCAGGAGGAGCACCAGCAGCTGCATGTCCAGAATAAAGAAACAGAGACAGATTTAAGCCTTGCTCTGACTTTGCTAGGAGATGTAGAATCGCGACTCAACTCTAAAGAAACTGAACTAGCAGCTGCACTGTGTGAAAGAAGAAAGGCAGAAGGACTGCTTCAAGACCTGAGGAAGGACCTGGAGTCTGAGCGTGCTGGCCGCAAGATGGTGGAGAAACAAGTGTGACCAAGGCAAGGAGCTCGAGGCTCTGAAGACTAAGCGGGACGCTACGTTGGACTCTACTGCTGCCCAGCAGGAGGTTTCTCAGATGATGCTGGGGGAAAGCTAACAACCCCAAGACAGACGTTTGGGACACTGAAGCAGTCTAAGGAAAAGGTGGCGGTAGAGATAAAGCAAGGGAGACGCACCAGGAAGCATGACCGTGATACCGTTGCAGTTCTACAGTCTAATTTCCACAAGGCACGGAAGGCGAAGGCCAAGTGGCGATGCAGTAGCACAATAAGAATCCAATCATACTACAGTGCCCATGATCGTAAGAGGCGAAAGACCGCACAGATTGTCCAGCGACTCTCTCAACAGAGTAAGTTAAAGAGTCAAGACAGAAAGGCCCAAGCCTATGAGTCTGCTGACAGTTAAAGAGAGGTGCCATGGGGTGCACTTCAGGTTAATAAGAATCCCGACCAAGTTAAGTTCTAAAGATAAATATTGTGGAACCCAGCACTGAAGGTACGCTGATGAAGAAAGGTCCAAAAGCCATCACCGCTAAAACAGAGTTGCTGCCTTCACAAGAGAAGGCCAAACAGTCACTGGCAACTAGAATATATATCTGCGTACATCAGGTTAAAAGTTTACAGGCATGTAATGCACTCAGGCATAAGTTACCAACACCGCTCGCTGTGGAGAGAAGGAACACTCTGGTACTCAGTCCCTCAGATATGGCAGCTGGACATGCAGGGTTGATGTCAGAATACAGGTCAATCGGTTAGTTCTTATATCCAATATTCTCCTTCCAGCTCGTTGCCCTCCGATCAGCTGATCCGTGAGGTCAGGAGAAAAGAAGGAAAATCTGCAGGGGCAGCCGATGATGCACTCCCGCCTGCTATGCAGTTCCTCAATACAGCTTCATGACACGCCGTCAGACGAGGACGGCTGTCAAGCCGAGATGACGTCGAACGAAATCAAACAAGCTCCCAATGGGTAATAGAAGCAGTGACTAAAGGCCACCAAAAGTATATTCAGGAGTCACTCATTACGCCTCGTAGTTCCAACCGGTTTCGTGGTCTGAAAACCACTTCATCAGGGATAGTATAATGATTGTGATTGGTGGGTATTTAAACCATAAGGTAACATTTGGTTGGTTAATTGGAACAGCGTCCTCATCCTCTAGTAATGAGCACCCATAATAGACTTGCAGACCATGCTACTTCATTGTGTGAGAGGATGAAGTCATGTCTCCCAATTAACCCTTAACAATCTGGTTAACAAAACATGGTATAAAAAATGTACATATATATGGTATACTAAACTTTTAATATAAAACAACATATTAGGAAGAGACAACAATATTAAATAAAATAGAGCTCTGAAATAAAATAAACATCAGTTAGTATGGAAAATTGAACATATGGTAATATACATGAAATAATAACATATATATACCTATTAAAATTATGTTGAAAGGCAAAGCACAGGAATAACGTATATCTCAATAAGGATATAAACTAATAGAGACACCATAAATCTATGTTTTCATTAAGGCCCCTAGGGGCCAGGGTACCTAATTTATGGATCCAGAATGTCTCTTGTATAGAGACATCCTTAATTCTGTCCCCTCCCCTTCTATTTCTCGGAACACATTTAATCCCTTTGAATGTGAAGGAAGAAGGGTCCCTACCATGATACAGAGCAAAGTGACGACTAACACTATGGGTCTGTAAAGCATTTTTAATGTTTCTAATATGTCCCTTTATGCGGAGTTTGATACTCCGTTTTTTGCGGCCCACATATTGTAGGCCGCATTGGCATTCAAGAAGATACACAACATGTGTAGTGTTACAATTAATATATTCAGTAATGTCATAGGATGTAGAGTCATTACATGATTGGAAAGTTTTCCTTGCAGGGTGAAGATGTTTGCAGACAGAACATTTTCCACATGGAAAATTCCCGACCGGTTTACTGCCAAGCCAGGATAAACTCGACAGCTGGACATTATCCCCACCAATGTCACTAGGTGCCAAAGCATCTTTTAAACTTCTTGCTTTCCTATAGATGAAATAAGGAGAATGACTAATATGACCATTCAATATAGGGTCCATAGAGAGTATACCCCAATGTTTTCTAATAATTCCTTCAATTCCCTTGTTTATGGAATTGTAATTTTTAATAAATGGAACAGTAATTTTCTTCTCAGTGTCGCTTGTTTTATCGTGTACTTTTTTGTTTCTAGGTAGCAGCATACTTGTACGGTCCATTTTTCTGACTCTATCTAATTCAGCCATTAATCTTTTGTAGTTATATCCCCTCTCCATGAATCTCATAAACAGGAACTGAGCCTGTTTTTCAAAATCTATTTCGTTAGTACAGTTCCTTTTTATTCTCATAAATTGGCCCCCAGGTATGTTTGATATCCATGATGGTTTATGGTTGCTGGAGGCCAATAAAAGATTATTTGTATCTACTTTCTTGAAGAAAGTTATTGTATTGATACCATGTTCAACTGAAGCTGATAAAACTAAATCCAAATAGTCAATAGTCTATTATTATTATGGGTAAAATTCAAATTGTATGTATTCGAATTAATACTTATTTATAAAATATTTTACCAGGAAGTAATACATTGAGAGTTACCTCTCGTTTTCAAGTATGTCCTGGGCACAGAGTTAAGACAAATAATACATGTTTACAAATACAGTTACATAATGAACAGGGTATACATTATATACAAGACATTGCATGCACAGTTAAAGATAATTTGTATTATGGGCGTATGAAACAATTACAGACCACATTAAAAAGTGTGACAGCCTAGGATTTATAAAACATACAGAACACCTACAAGCTCAAATTGAACCCCCAAAATACCCACAACATATATATAAGCATATAAGTTTCCCAGAGGAGTGCTACTGAGCATAGCAATATATATTTAAAACCAGAGACATAACATAAAACACAGACAAAGCTCAGTGCACATCCAGAAAAACTTATATACGGTACAGTGCCTAAATATACATGTATAAATAACTAATAAATAAAATGGTCTTTTAGTTTAACATTTTGGCCAAATTGTTGTAAGCCCTTGAGCCAAACTTCAGCCTAGGATTTGAAAGAACTTAGACTGGTGGTGGATGTAAGAGTCTCCGGTAGGTTGTTCCAGTTTTCGGGTGCACGGTAAGAGAAGGAGGAGCGGCCGGATACTTTGTTGAGCCTTGGGACCATGAACAGTCTTTTGGAGTCTGATCTCAGGTGATAGGTGCTGCATGTGGTAGGGGTGAGGAGCTTGTTCATGTAGCTGGGTAGCTTGCCCAAAAATAATTTGAAGGCAAGACAGGAAAGGTGAACTTTGCGCCTAGACTCGAGTGAAGACCAATCTAGTTCTTTGAGCATTCCGCAGTGATGTGTGTTATAGTTGCATTGGAGAACAAAACGACAAATTGAGTTGTAGAGGGTGTCAAGTTTGCTAAGGTGGGTTGGAGGTGCCAAGCCATATACTATGTCTCCATAGTCAATAATTGGCATTAGCATCTGCTGTGCGATACGTTTTCTGACCAGGAGACTTAGGGAGGATTTGTTCCTGTAGAGTACCCCTAGTTTGGCATAGGTCTTGGTTGTCAGGGTATTAATGTGCATCCCGAATGTTAAGTGGGAGTCAAACCATATGCCCAGGTATTTAAAACTAGTAACAGGAGTTATGGTGGTGTTAGTGTTGGTTGTAATCTGGAGCTCAGTCGCTGGAAGCTTTAAAAGTTTAGTCTTGGTCCCAAACACCATTGTTACAGTTTTGTCAGTGTTTAAAAACAGTTTGTTTTGGGAAATCCAGATTTCGAGTATGAAAAAGTCAGACTGAAGTATGTGTTGAAGGTCAGAGAGGCTATGGCTGTGTGCATATAGGATTGTGTCATCTGCATACATGTGTATTGAGGCTTCCTGACAAGCTGCGGGAAGATCATTGATGAACACTGAGAAGAGTAGGGGCCCCAGAACAGAGCCTTGCGGGACGCCACAGGTGATAGCCAGGGGGTTAGAGTTAGCGCCAGAGATGGTCACATGTTGGGATCTACCTGATAGGTAGGGACTGAAACCAGTTTAAAGCATGCTTCCCTATTCCAGAGCTCTGGAGTTTGTTGAGCAAGATAGCATGATCAACAGTATCAAAAGCCTTTGCAAAATCTAGGAATACTGCACCAGTGAGTTGACCCCGTTCCATTCCACACTGGATTTCATTGCAAACTTTTAGCAGGGTAGTTACGGTAGAGTGTTTGGGGCGAAAGCCAGATTGGAATTGGCTAGGGAAATTTGTCTTGTTATAGTAATCGCTTAATTGGGAGTGGACACATTTTTCCATGACTTTGGATAGGATTGGGAGAAGGGAGATTGGTCTGTAGTTTGAGACAGTGTTTTTGTCCCCACTTTTGAAGATTGGGACAACTCTGGCAGCTTTCCAGGTCTTAGGGATATGGCCAGCAGACAGGATAGAGTTGACTATGGAAGCAAATGGTTTGGCAATTGCTGGGGCACCAAGTCTTAGCAACCTAGATTGTAGTAAGTCAGGTCCACATTGGCTGCTTAGTTTTCATTTGAGAAGCGCTTGTGTAATCTCCTCTTCGGATACTGGGCCAAATTGAAAATTGTGGGCAAAGTTGGGAGGGGGTGGGGCTATAGGTGTACTCCCAGGATGAGGTTCAGGTTTGTGGTTTGGGTTGCGTTTTGCTAATATGTCAGTAGCACACCCCACAAAGTAATCATTGAATGCATTTGCAATGTCGGTGGGGTTTGTCAGAGTAATATCGCCCTTAGTGATATTACTTGGCTGTTGGTGGTTAGAAGGCTGGAATATGTTGTTGATAACCTTCCAGAAGTTAGCTGGGTTTGATGTGTTTTGGAGGAGATTGTCAGAGTAATATTGTGCTTTTGCGTGCCTTGTTTGCCTTGTGCACATGTTCCGCAGGCATCTGTAGTGATTGAGATCCTTGGTAGTGCCAGTTATTTTGTGGCTTTTCCACAAGGCATCCCTGAACTGGTAGAGTGTTATAAGGTCAGGTGTAACCCATGGAAGGTGGGCACCCCGTACCCTTATTCTGCGTAGTGGAGCATGGGTATCACAGAGTTTTAAGAACTCGGATTGGAAATAGTCGATTTCCATATAGGCGCAGAATCAGGGTCAGGAATTAAATCGATTCTGTGCCAAGGGCAGTTGGTAAGGTCAGCCAGAAATTGTTGTGGGTTAAAGTTTCTAAATGTTCTAGTGAGGAGAACTTTAGGGCTTGATTGGGGCGTTTAATTTTCCTTACACAGTACAGGCATACACCGCTTTAAGCACACTCAATTTAAGTACACTCACGAGTAAGTACATATCGCCCAATAGGCATACGGCAGCTCACGCATGCGCCTGTCATCACGTCCTGAACAGCAATATCTGTACCGAAGCTGTGCGCAAGCGGGGAGACTATAGAGCCTGTTACACATGTCTTATTTACATCAGTTATGCACGTATATAACGATTGCAGTACAGTACATGCATCGATAAGTGGGGAAAACGTAGTGCTTCACTTCAAGTACATTTTCGCTTTACATACATGCTCTGGTCCCATTGCGTACGTTAATGCGGGGTATGCCTTTACACTATTGCATGGTCACTGAAAATGTCAGGAAGGATGCCAGAGGATTGGATTCTGCTGGGATTTGAGGAGAGAATCCAGTCAAGCAGGGAATGGTTGTGCGATTATAATGTAAGAAGTTATTTACTGACTCTTCATCGCCCTCCCATATGCACAAGATGCCGTCTATGTACCGACGCCACACTATTATGTTGGATTTATATGGATTATTCTGCCAAATAAAGGACTCTTCCCAGTTTGCGCTGTTTTTTCTGTCTCACTGCTATTTAGGGGTGCTGAGCCTCTACACACTTAATGGCTGCAGATGCCAAACTCAACATTCAGAGGTTGTTGATTATTTAATATTATATCACAGAGGTGTATATGGGTTACGAGTACATTAGAGATTAACTTTAGTTGCGAACTTATATCTTTTTCTTTTCACTTAGTCACTGGCAACTGTATGCAATGAGCTGACCGAGGTCAAGGCTCTTCTACAGGGTAAAGGAGACTCTGAGCACAAGAGAACGATGCATCTTCAGGATTTGCAGATCAAGGTCACAACGTGGCGAAGAGTCCTGGTAGAGAGAGCTAATAGGCAGCAGGATGCTCAGGAACCTTTGCAAGAAGAGACACAACAAAAGCGGAGCATCAATCTTAAACTGGCACAACACAAGGAGATAGTGAGGTACCAGTCTTCAGGCCCAGATGGCCTGGTAGTTACCCCAAAAAGAAAATGCCTAAATTGCAAGGCAAGAAAAAAAAGGGGGAGGGAAGGGCTGACGTCGGACATTTTCGACAAAGATGCTGGTGCACGGGCATGGTGCACAGGCTGCTCTACAGGACAATGTTTCGCTGGGGGGAGGGATATGTGACAGAGTTACTGATTCAGTAAGCTGGAATGGAGGATGTGTGTACTTTCCAGCACTAAACCAGTTAACCTACAGTTGAAGAACTGCATACACCTGCGGCCTAATTAAGCAGGATTCCTCAGAGACTACAGGTTTAAAGAGCAGGAAGTAGCTCACACAAGGTGAGCTTGTTTTCCACAGGAAGGTGGAGAGACTTCTCCCGGCTAGGAAGCCGTAGCTGTTGCTATGGTCCCCCAGTCCTGCCAGGAGCTATGCTGCTGGGACCAGCTGGGACCCCAATCCAGGATAAAGATAAAGATTGCTGTGAGCTGGACACAGCCTGCTCCCCGGAACCGGTGTTCCTTTTTGCTACTGGAGCTGCAACACAGATAAGAATTTATTATTATACTTATTGGTTATCCTTTGTGTAGCATTTGTTTTGGGCATAACCAGATTAGCTGGCTGCCCTGTGAGTAAGGGCTCAAGAAGTGAGTTAGTTTCCATAACGGGAATAGGCTTTAATTTCTAGAAAGTAGTTTCTTAAAGGGACAGTGCACCCATACTTTATTTTGGTTGTGGCTAATAAACCACTATAGTTTAACGTTTCCCATCGTGTCTAGCGTCTTACTGACCCCGCCGCAAGGCCGTCCTGCCACAGGGTGTATGTGTTTGTGTGTGTGTGTGTGTGTGTGTATAGAGGGGGCTGTGTATATGTACAATTTACTTTCAATAGCCAATAATAGTAATAATACCCTCAGAACAGGCATTACTGACCAATAATGCCCTGCATGGGTTAAAGTACCTCGGCTTCGCCGAGGGCCTTCAACTCTTCCAGCCAGGGCATTATTGGCCAGTAATGACCTCTTCTTCGGGGCTTATTACTTAAATACAAGGATCAGAATCTCCACACAAGAGGGATCCTATTTAAACCTTTATGAATCTCTGCAAACATATACTGTATCCCGTCATCTGTTAAACCCTCTCTGGACTGATTTATCAACACTTATCACACTTTCCTGGCTATTTAATCTTTCAATATGCCCACCTTTCTTTTCCTTCTGTTTCCTGCAACACCTTTTCTCAATAACACTTTCTCTTTCTTTAATCTACATCATACCTCTTCTTAGTGTATAAACATTTCCTACTCTCTTTTTCCATCTCCTCTTCTTTGTGCTCATGAACTAGACTAATTTGTGCGAGCACTTCTGCCACTTACCCCATCTCCTGATAAGAGCATGTGCTCTTACAGTTCTTCCTCTAACCTCCTGTTTCTATCATTCCTTCTTCTCTTAGCCTCTGGAGACACTTCTCCAAACCCTACAGCCTACCATATCCCCGCTTGCTCTCATTCTCGACTACAGGTACCTACTCTCTTATCTGGAATATCTAAAATCCCCATAAAAATTAAAAGCCAGAAATAAACAATTTAAAACACCACCAAAAATGCCAGCATACTAAATACAAACACTAAATAAAGAGAAGAAAAAAAAAAAAAAAAAAAAAAAAAAAATGCACAAAAGCGCACAAGGGAAAGGATTAGTATTAATTTATTAAAACAAACACATAAACAGCTGAGGGGATCCAACCCCTCCTCAGCTCAAAGGAGTAGCTGCCTAGAAATATAAAAACCATATATATGGTCTCTAAACATATACAAATCTAACACAGTAAACCATACACAACATAAGAAAAAACACACAATCAATGTAAAATAAACAAAGAAAGTATTAACAGCTCAAGGAAGTAAGGGTTAAAACCGCCATAGAGAGCTATAATACTGCTGACAGGGGGAAACGAACACTCACACTGAGGCAGAGAAGGGGGACCTCTGATGACCGTATGAATCCGGATCACGGCATCAAGGAAGAATGGAAACAGCCACCTCTGGAGCCTCAGGCAAGCTCCGTTTCAGCCTCTCAGCAAACACGCGCAGAATGACCTGTCGTGACCTCTACGCGTTTCGCACCACGTGCTTCGTCAGGAGGTCACGTACAGCGTCATCTGCGCGTATTTGTAGGAAAAAGGGAATCAGTTAGGACGGCCCCCTTATGACGCCAAACCCAATGCCCTTAGAATGCCAGTAGTATATTTAAAGTGATGCTACCTCTTTCCCTTGCAATGTCATGTGTTACAGCGATCACGTGTTGCAGGTTTAACAGACACATATACGAATCCGAACCTGCAATGCTTACATGGACATGAACATAACATAACTTAAGATCATCAACTTATATATATACACTGAATTAGAGCCAAAACAAATTTATATTTTACACATTAATTGCACATAATAAGACTATATTTCATCTTTAAAGTACCCAATAAATTAAAATTGATACATATAGTGCTTTAATTAAAACATATAATGTTAATACATATACCATAAAAATGAGAGACAAATATAATATTAAACAATTAATGAAAATGAAGATGAAATTAAACATACATTAAACCAGATATTTTATCTTAAAAATGGAGTAAGCTCGATAAGTTCATTAAAACCAAACGGATGTCTAGTTTGCATTTCATAGATCCAATACTGTTCACGTTTTAATAGATGATTATCTCTATTGCCTTGTCTGCTGTTCATTTGGATATGTCCAAGCCCTTTAAATGTGATGCAACTGGGGTCATTGTTGTGGATCTCTTTAAAGTGTTTTAAAAGTGGTGTAAGCGGCATACCTTTAGCTGTACTTTTCGGTATGTTTTTTACGTTTCTCAAATGTTCTAACATACGCATTTTCAGTGGCCGTTTTGTCTTACCAATGTACTGTAAGTTACAGTTACATTGCAAGACGTAAACCACATGCGTAGTCTGACAGTTGATGAAACTATTGGTGTTGTAACTCCGCTTAGTGGCACAAGACATGACTGTATTTCCTTTACAGATATGTTTACATGCCTTGCACTTCCCACATTTATATGTGCCTTTAATACCCAAGCGATCTTTAATGTCACCAGAAGCAATGGCTTTTCTGGTGATTTGGCTTGGGGCCAACATGTTTTTTATATTTGGCGCACGTTTAAACACTATCCCAGGTTGTGAATTTAACTGAGGGCCCAATACAGGGTCCATTTTCAGTATTCCCCAGTGTTTTTTTAAGATTTTCCTGACCCCATTATGCATATCACTGAACTGAGTTATAAAAGCAGGGATTTTTGTATTTTTACTTTTGTCCCTCTTGTTTTTATTATATTTCATCAGTGATTTCCTTTCTATTTTTTCCAGTTTCTTTATTGAGGAATCTATCAGTTCCTCATTATACTTTTTATCGAGAAATCTTGTTTTGAGGAACTTAGATTGTATATCGAATTCCTCAACCTTGGAGTCATTTCTCTTTAGTCTTAGAAACTGGTTAAAGGGAATGTTCTGAACCCATCTTTTGTCATGACAGCTAAGAGGGTCAAGATAAGAATTGACGTTAGTAGCTTTGAAGTGTGTTTTGGTCTGAACTGTATTGGATTCAATATATATTTCCAAATCGAGGAAATTAATGCTAACTGGACTGTTGACACCACTAAATTTTAAATTAAATTGATTTGTATTTAGTTGATCAACAAATCCAAGATAGGATTCCTCAGTTCCCTCCCACACAATGATGATGTCATCGATATATCTCCTCCACAGCCTCAGCTGTGGAGGAGAACATCGAAATACCTCAAGCGACTCCCACAGTCCCATATATAGGTTAGCGAACGATGGGGCAAACGTAGTCCCCATCGCCGTCCCCAAGATTTGTAGAAAATAAAGGGAATCAAACATAAAATAATTGTGACCCAAAATGAATTCAATTGATGTGAGAATAAATTCAATTTGGGTTATAGGTAATAATTGTGGGTTCATAAGAAAATGTCTTGTTGCCTCTATACCTTTTTGGTGGGGGATGCTTGTGTATAATGCTTGCACATCTAAAGTGGCTAATCTACAACTATCATTCCAAACAAAATTATCCAAAACCTGCAAAACCATAGTGGTGTCTTTAAGGTGAGATGGAAGTGATGTGACTAGTGATTGTAAGTAAAAATCAATATACGTGGACAAATTAGATGTAATAGAATCGATTCCTGAAATAATAGGGCGTCCAGGTGGGGAAGTGAGGGATTTATGAATCTTGGGGATGTAGTAAAAGATAGGGACTGTGGGTGTCTCAATGAGTATATATTCATATTCTGACTTAGACAAAATTCCAATTGCAAGAGCCTCAGTCAAATGTTTTTTGATGAGTCCCAAATATTCTCGAGTTGGATCTCGCTCTAAAGAAACATAGGTGGTTTTATCCTCCAAAATACGGTAAGCCTCTTTAAAATAGTCCTCTTTATCCAAGAGGACTATTCCACCCCCTTTGTCAGCTGACCTCAAGACAATATCTGGGTTGGCTTTCAGGGTGTTTATACTTTTACGTTCCTCCCAGGTAAGATTGGAATGGTGTTTGGAGGATCTTTTTTTACACATTTCTTTAAAGTCCCTTTCCACCATTTTACCAAATAGGTCAATATTATGTCCTCTAGAGGCATATGGGTAGAAGACTGAATTGGGCTTAAATCCTGTATGAAGATAACCACTGAAATTGACAAAATCTGGGTCACTTTCTCTTAAAAGGGCTTCAAGGTCCTCAATTAGTGCTACATCTTCAATATCATGCTCTATAGGTTTTTTAATTTGAGTGTTAGCTAGTTTGTCACCAGAGCTACTAAAATGACGCTGTAATGTCATTTTCCTCAAATATTTTTGAAGGTCAATGTATAGATCAAACTCTTTCGCATCCCTTGTAGGTGCAAAGGTGAGCCCCTTCTTTAGCACCTGAAAGAGATGGTGATCTATAGTGAGCGAAGATAGGTTAAATATCCCGCTAGCGATTAATGTTAATGACTCAGGGATCCCCTCTTTGTGGGCGGGCTTTCTCCCTCCTCTCTTACCTCGTCTGAGTGTCCCCTTTTGCGATTCACTTTTGTCAGGGGATTTGAGGGAGGGTTGTCTAGATCCCAGCTCGGTCTTTTGAGCTTGTTTTTTGTTGTTTTCTGAAAAAAACAGTCATTATTATCATCATTCTCACTGACACTTCCCTTACCTCTTAATTTTGAGAATTTGTTAGAAACCGGGATATCAAATTCTATATGTTTGTCTTCCTTAGGAGTATATTGTTCTCTCCTTGGATGTTTATATTTATGTTTGATATCATTTGGCTTCCCATTTTTGCCCACTGTTGACCAATTATCACTATGGCGTCTCTCTCTATATTTGTATTGTTGATAGGGCCCTTCCTTAGAGTGATCTTTTTTGTTCTCATAGTGTGGTCTTTTTGAATTTTTATTCATTTTATTGGCTTTCTCATTATTCTGAGGATTTTTTAGAGATTTATTGGTTTTTGGAATGGCACCGGATCGATTTTGATCCTTTTTCATTGGTTCTATTTTAGATGGATTTGTGCTAACTGACTTTTGTGGAGTCTGATCATGTAAGGTTATATCCTTATTAGCACTTTTGACTATTTTGTCTTTCCAATCTTTTTGCCTGTTCTCCAAGTAATCAATTTTATCTCTAAGGAATTTTTTATTTTTCCTTAACATGATCCCTTTCTCATGTTTTTTCAGTTTCCCCACCATATCTTCTACCAGTTTTGGCAGCCCCTCTAGTGTTGGCAAACTGATAATTTCCGTCTTGACCTTATCAATTTTGACGGACAATTCTTGTAGTTCCTTTTTCCTCTCTCCCATAAGGAGTTTAACGAGGTTAATGGAACTAATCTCAAGAATTTCTTCCCAGATGGCTAAAAAAGCTGGATTTTCATTGCCATACGTGGGTTTAATTAGCAGTCGCAACCCTCTAGGGATCCTTTTGTGCTTAATATATTCTTCAAAGGATACAAGTTCCCAAAATGCCTTAGTTTCTTGCTCCAACAATTTTGTAAGGGCAAGTACTAATGAGGGTAAATCAGTGGAATCATCTTCCAAATTGACATCATCACAAAACATTTGACCTACTAACGCACTTCTATTGTTCCTATTATCCAAACTAGACAAAAATAAGGTGGTGAAATCAAGTGGTACAGCCATCTTATTTTCTAAGTGGTATGAAAATACAATAGAAAAATACAATTGATAAAAAAGCCCCTCAGTAAAAGGTCTCTCAAATGTAAAATAAAAGCACTTATACACAATTAATTGATAATTGTTATAACGCAAATTACAGTCTTATCTATGCAGCTAAAAATCCAGGGGAGAAAAGGTAAACCAAAGTTCCAAGTCCAACTGAATGAATCTGGAAACAGTTCTTTATCTTGAAAGTAAAGTGCAGGATTTTCAGCGCTCGTGCTGCAGTTGTTTTGATAGGATTATTCCCTGTGCTGCACGTGCATGGAGCGTCTCCCCAAGAGCTCCCACTTCAGAGGTGATCCCCCCTCGAAGGGGGGGAGGACACCCTGAGAAACAGAGAAGAAAAAAAAAAAATGCACAAAAGCGCACAAGGGAAAGGATTAGTATTAATTTATTAAAACAAACACATAAACAGCTGAGGGGATCCAACCCCTCCTCAGCTCAAAGGAGTAGCTGCCTAGAAATATAAAAACCATATATATGGTCTCTAAACATATACAAATCTAACACAGTAAACCATACACAACATAAGAAAAAACACACAATCAATGTAAAATAAACAAAGAAAGTATTAACAGCTCAAGGAAGTAAGGGTTAAAACCGCCATAGAGAGCTATAATACTGCTGACAGGGGGAAACGAACACTCACACTGAGGCAGAGAAGGGGGACCTCTGATGACCGTATGAATCCGGATCACGGCATCAAGGAAGAATGGAAACAGCCACCTCTGGAGCCTCAGGCAAGCTCCGTTTCAGCCTCTCAGCAAACACGCGCAGAATGACCTGTCGTGACCTCTACGCGTTTCGCACCACGTGCTTCGTCAGGAGGTCACGTACAGCGTCATCTGCGCGTATTTGTAGGAAAAAGGGAATCAGTTAGGACGGCCCCCTTATGACGCCAAACCCAATGCCCTTAGAATGCCAGTAGTATATTTAAAGTGATGCTACCTCTTTCCCTTGCAATGTCATGTGTTACAGCGATCACGTGTTGCAGGTTTAACAGACACATATACGAATCCGAACCTGCAATGCTTACATGGACATGAACATAACATAACTTAAGATCATCAACTTATATATATACACTGAATTAGAGCCAAAACAAATTTATATTTTACACATTAATTGCACATAATAAGACTATATTTCATCTTTAAAGTACCCAATAAATTAAAATTGATACATATAGTGCTTTAATTAAAACATATAATGTTAATACATATACCATAAAAATGAGAGACAAATATAATATTAAACAATTAATGAAAATGAAGATGAAATTAAACATACATTAAACCAGATATTTTATCTTAACAATGGAGTAAGCTCGATAAGTTCATTAAAACCAAACGGATGTCTAGTTTGCATTTCATAGATCCAATACTGTTCACGTTTTAATAGATGATTATCTCTATTGCCTTGTCTGCTGTTCATTTGGATATGTTCAAGCCCTTTAAATGTGATGCAACTGGGGTCATTGTTGTGGATCTCTTTAAAGTGTTTTAAAAGTGGTGTAAGCGGCATACCTTTAGCTGTACTTTTCGGTATGTTTTTTACGTTTCTCAAATGTTCTAACATACGCATTTTCAGTGGCCGTTTTGTCTTACCAATGTACTGTAAGTTACAGTTACATTGCAAGACGTAAACCACATGCGTAGTCTGACAGTTGATGAAACTATTGGTGTTGTAACTCCGCTTAGTGGCACAAGACATGACTGTATTTCCTTTACAGATATGTTTACATGCCTTGCACTTCCCACATTTATATGTGCCTTTAATACCCAAGCGATCTTTAATGTCACCAGAAGCAATGGCTTTTCTGGTGATTTGGCTTGGGGCCAACATGTTTTTTATATTTGGCGCATGTTTAAACACTATCCCAGGTTGTGAATTTAACTGAGGGCCCAATACAGGGTCCATTTTCAGTATTCCCCAGTGTTTTTTTAAGATTTTCCTGACCCCATTATGCATATCACTGAACTGAGTTATAAAAGCAGGGATTTTTGTATTTTTACTTTTGTCCCTCTTGTTTTTATTATATTTCATCAGTGATTTCCTTTCTATTTTTTCCAGTTTCTTTATTGAGGAATCTATCAGTTCCTCATTATACTTTTTATCGAGAAATCTTGTTTTGAGGAACTTAGATTGTATATCGAATTCCTCAACCTTGGAGTCATTTCTCTTTAGTCTTAGAAACTGGTTAAAGGGAATGTTCTGAACCCATCTTTTGTCATGACAGCTAAGAGGGTCAAGATAAGAATTGACGTTAGTAGCTTTGAAGTGTGTTTTGGTCTGAACTGTATTGGATTCAATATATATTTCCAAATCGAGGAAATTAATGCTAACTGGACTGTTGACACCACTAAATTTTAAATTAAATTGATTTGTATTTAGTTGATCAACAAATCCAAGATAGGATTCCTCAGTTCCCTCCCACACAATGATGATGTCATCGATATATCTCCTCCACAGCCTCAGCTGGTAAAATGGTGGAAAGGGACTTTAAAGAAATGTGTAAAAAAAGATCCTCCAAACACCATTCCAATCTTACCTGGGAGGAACGTAAAAGTATAAACACCCTGAAAGCCAACCCAGATATTGTCTTGAGGTCAGCTGACAAAGGGGGTGGAATAGTCCTCTTGGATAAAGAGGACTATTTTAAAGAGGCTTACCGTATTTTGGAGGATAAAACCACCTATGTTTCTTTAGAGCGAGATCCAACTCGAGAATATTTGGGACTCATCAAAAAACATTTGACTGAGGCTCTTGCAATTGGAATTTTGTCTAAGTCAGAATATGAATATATACTCATTGAGACACCCACAGTCCCTATCTTTTACTACATCCCCAAGATTCATAAATCCCTCACTTCCCCACCTGGACGCCCTATTATTTCAGGAATCGATTCTATTACATCTAATTTGTCCACGTATATTGATTTTTACTTACAATCACTAGTCACATCACTTCCATCTCACCTTAAAGACACCACTATGGTTTTGCAGGTTTTGGATAATTTTGTTTGGAATGATAGTTGTAGATTAGCCACTTTAGATGTGCAAGCATTATACACAAGCATCCCCCACCAAAAAGGTATAGAGGCAACAAGACATTTTCTTATGAACCCACAATTATTACCTATAACCCAAATTGAATTTATTCTCACATCAATTGAATTCATTTTGGGTCACAATTATTTTATGTTTGATTCCCTTTATTTTCTACAAATCTTGGGGACGGCGATGGGGACTACGTTTGCCCCATCGTTCGCTAACCTATATATGGGACTGTGGGAGTCGCTTGAGGTATTTCGATGTTCTCTTCCACAGCTGAGGCTGTGGAGGAGATATATCGATGACATCATCATTGTGTGGGAGGGAACTGAGGAATCCTATCTTGGATTTGTTGATCAACTAAATACAAATCAATTTAATTTAAAATTTAGTGGTGTCAACAGTCCAGTTAGCATTAATTTCCTCGATTTGGAAATATATATTGAATCCAATACAGTTCAGACCAAAACACACTTCAAAGCTACTAACGTCAATTCTTATCTTGACCCTCTTAGCTGTCATGACAAAAGATGGGTTCAGAACATTCCCTTTAACCAGTTTCTAAGACTAAAGAGAAATGACTCCAAGGTTGAGGAATTCGATATACAATCTAAGTTCCTCAAAACAAGATTTCTCGATAAAAAGTATAATGAGGAACTGATAGATTCCTCAATAAAGAAACTGGAAAAAATAGAAAGGAAATCACTGATGAAATATAATAAAAACAAGAGGGACAAAAGTAAAAATACAAAAATCCCTGCTTTTATAACTCAGTTCAGTGATATGCATAATGGGGTCAGGAAAATCTTAAAAAAACACTGGGGAATACTGAAAATGGACCCTGTATTGGGCCCTCAGTTAAATTCACAACCTGGGATAGTGTTTAAACGTGCGCCAAATATAAAAAACATGTTGGCCCCAAGCCAAATCACCAGAAAAGCCATTGCTTCTGGTGACATTAAAGATCGCTTGGGTATTAAAGGCACATATAAATGTGGGAAGTGCAAGGCATGTAAACATATCTGTAAAGGAAATACAGTCATGTCTTGTGCCACTAAGCGGAGTTACAACACCAATAGTTTCATCAACTGTCAGACTACGCATGTGGTTTACGTCTTGCAATGTAACTGTAACTTACAGTACATTGGTAAGACAAAACGGCCACTGAAAATGCGTATGTTAGAACATTTGAGAAACGTAAAAAACATACCGAAAAGTACAGCTAAAGGTATGCCGCTTACACCACTTTTAAAACACTTTAAAGAGATCCACAACAATGACCCCAGTTGCATCACATTTAAAGGGCTTGAACATATCCAAATGAACAGCAGACAAGGCAATAGAGATAATCATCTATTAAAACGTGAACAGTATTGGATCTATGAAATGCAAACTAGACATCCGTTTGGTTTTAATGAACTTATCGAGCTTACTCCATTTTTAAGATAAAATATCTGGTTTAATGTATGTTTAATTTCATCTTCATTTTCATTAATTGTTTAATATTATATTTGTCTCTCATTTTTATGGTATATGTATTAACATTATATGTTTTAATTAAAGCACTATATGTATCAATTTTAATTTATTGGGTACTTTAAAGATGAAATATAGTCTTATTATGTGCAATTAATGTGTAAAATATAAATTTGTTTTGGCTCTAATTCAGTGTATATATATAAGTTGATGATCTTAAGTTATGTTATGTTCATGTCCATGTAAGCATTGCAGGTTCGGATTCGTATATGTGTCTGTTAAACCTGCAACACGTGATCGCTGTAACACATGACATTGCAAGGGAAAGAGGTAGCATCACTTTAAATATACTACTGGCATTCTAAGGGCATTGGGTTTGGCGTCATAAGGGGGCCGTCCTAACTGATTCCCTTTTTCCTACAAATACGCGCAGATGACGCTGTACGTGACCTCCTGACGAAGCACGTGGTGCGAAACGCGTAGAGGTCACGACAGGTCATTCTGCGCGTGTTTGCTGAGAGGCTGAAACGGAGCTTGCCTGAGGCTCCAGAGGTGGCTGTTTCCATTCTTCCTTGATGCCGTGATCCGGATTCATACGGTCATCAGAGGTCCCCCTTCTCTGCCTCAGTGTGAGTGTTCGTTTCCCCCTGTCAGCAGTATTATAGCTCTCTATGGCGGTTTTAACCCTTACTTCCTTGAGCTGTTAATACTTTCTTTGTTTATTTTACATTGATTGTGTGTTTTTTCTTATGTTGTGTATGGTTTACTGTGTTAGATTTGTATATGTTTAGAGACCATATATATGGTTTTTATATTTCTAGGCAGCTACTCCTTTGAGCTGAGGAGGGGTTGGATCCCCTCAGCTGTTTATGTGTTTGTTTTAATAAATTAATACTAATCCTTTCCCTTGTGCGCTTTTGTGCATTTTTTTTTTTTTCTTCTCTGTTTCTCAGGGTGTCCTCCCCCCCTTCGAGGGGGGATCACCTCTGAAGTGGGAGCTCTTGGGGAGACGCTCCATGCACGTGCAGCACAGGGAATAATCCTATCAAAACAACTGCAGCACGAGCGCTGAAAATCCTGCACTTTACTAAATAAAGAGCATAATAAATTAAAAAAAAAAACAAATTACCAATATACATTTAAAATACATAGAAGCAAGCATTTGTCAAAGCAAGCATTTGTCAAAACAACCATTGCTTGTTCATGTACAGTATGTATGTATGTATGTATATCCATAAAGAGACATACATAAATACAGTGGCAATGAATGGGCATCAAAAAAAATTCAATCCCAATAAAAATAAAATTAAAAAACCCTGTAAAATAAAAATAACATACATTCAATATTTTTCCTTACCTTTTAGATGTCTTCACCCTTCGATTCGCGCTGTTACCGCATGCTTTCGAACCAATCTACGATCTGGAACAGCAATGGCCAACAGGTAAAAAAATCCAAAGTCCTTTTCTCCTTTCTTTATTTTCTTCTGTAAATTGAAATCCTTTTTAGTCACTTTCGGGGTCTTCTGGGGTCTTCATCTGTATCTTTTTCTTCATCTGTATCTTCCTCTTCATCTGTATCTTCTGGAGGAATGCCCTTCTCCTCCTATTGGTGGAGGAGGTCCTCCCTCCTCAGCTTCTTGCCGTCAAATGAGACTGCAAATGCTTTTATAGGCCTGTGACGTCACATTTTGAGGCTAAGGTAATGAAGGGATGTATCACAGGTCTATCACAGGTATTCGGGCCTTTCTGCATACCGTGATAGCAACACTGCCAAAAGAGGCGATTTAAAAATCCTAACTATTTTTTTTTTGGCCTTCACTGCATGAGGCCCTTAGACACTCTCATCTTAGGGGACTTGAACTACCACGTTAATAACCCCTCCAATTCCTGGGCATCTCGCTTCCCCTATCTAACTTCCTCTTTTGGTCCCCATCAATGTTCGCCACTGCCGCCATTGCTGCCTGCCTGCTGAGAAACAACGCCTGTCCATGTGAGCTGGGCCCGTGTATGCCTTCCATTGCCATCTTGTCTTCCATTCGCCGGAAGTGACAACACCGGAAGTGCCATAGACGGAGAGACACCGGACCACAGAGGATTGTGCAGGACAGTGGAGATCAGAGAATCTGATCGCATCTTTAGTCTTATATGCCAGTACCCTTACGAATTATGTAAGTGTGTTTTTCCTATTTTATGATAAATTTGTATATTATATTTAGATCGCACTATGGTGTGTTACATTTATTTCATCTGAGAGCTTCACGCCGTTGATGACCAGTGACCAGACCACCTAGATCTGATCTGATCAACCCACATTCAATCCAGTATCAACGTACCAAACTGATTTTTGGAGCTGCTTTAAGCAGTATTTTGAAATGTGAGTGTGCATCTCATAGAACATCTCCAGCATTTATAATCCCCAATTCCAGACTATCTGCACTATTGTGTTTTTTATCTTTTGGTAACATCTGCGCTCCCCAACTTCACCGCCTAACACTTCCTTGAACTGATCTTTACAAAAAAAACCTGTTCCTTATCTGATTTATCAATCTGTCCTTTCTTACATTCTGCCCATAATCTCACATTCCTCACATTCAACCTCCAGCCTCTCCTTGCTATACCCACAACCTGCATTATATTGATTTTGAGTCCTTGGAATTCAGCCTAAAATCTATGCTTTCTTTACTACTACCCTTCACTGGCCCAAACAGTTGTCACAACTGTCCTTGCCTTCTTTCTTTACCAGTAATCCCTCCTGTACACTTACTCATGGTACTCCAACACACAACCCTGGATCGACACACAGACATGCTTTCTGTGGTCTTGAACTCATTCAGCTGAAGGCTTCTGGAGGAAGTTACACTCTCTGGCTTATTTCTTTCACTCCAAATTGATTCTGTCCTGCTTAAACTCTGCTCTGTTTCTTGCCAAACAGAGTTATTTCACCTCTCATAAACGGGACTAAATCCAACCCATGCCACCTCTTCTCTGTCTTTGATACCCTTCTTCGACCTCCCGCTACATCGTGCTCCACTTCTATTATATCCCAAGATTTTGCCGATTATTTAAAGTACAAGATTGAAGGTATCCACAAATAAATCCCCTCTGTTCCTTCCACACCCCTCCTTCCTAATCCTCCACCATCTGCCTTTGTCTCCTCTCTGGATACAGAGGAAGTATCTTTCCTGCGATTCTCCTCAACCTCCAACACATGCAGCCTTGACCCCATCTCCTGAAATCTCTTGCTTCTATCATGTTCACCATCCTCACTGACATCTTTAACTTATCTTTTTGCTATGCTACTTTTACATCTCTTTTTAAACAAGCCATTGTTCGACCTGTTCTCAAGAATGCCACCCTAGACGCTACTTCGCCTTCTAACTATTGACTTGTCTTCCTCTCGCCATTTGCTTCTAAAATTCTGGAACAAATTGTTTATTTACGTATTCTTAATTTTCTCAACTCCACTAACCTACTTGTTCCTGTCCAATAAGGCTTCTGCATAGCATACTCAAAAGAAATCAAACTAATCAAGGTAGCTAATAACCTCCATATTGCCACATTTCAAGGAAACTTGTCCATTCTTAATGTTCTTGACCTCTTCTCAGCTTTCGATACTGTTGACCACCCTCTTCTCCTACACATTCTTCATTCTTTTTGCATTCGTGGCACTGCCCTTTCTTGATTCTACTCCTACCTCTCTAACTGTTCCTTTAGTGTCTCATGCCAACTCATCCTCAACCTCTATGCAACTCTGTGGGTGTACCTCAAGGCTCTATTTTAGGCTCCTTACTCTTCTCTCTATATACACTCACTGGGTGACCTCATTGACTCCTTTGGATTCATTTATCATCTCTATGCTGTTATATACAACTATATTTATCTGCTCCGGACATTACGCCTGCAATCCATTTAAAAATGAGTGTGCCTATCAACAATCTCATTCTCAATCTCATCTTAATCTCGAAGATGACTCTTTGTTATCTCAAATGTAACAGAGCTTTTCATATTTCATCCCAAACCAGGTCCTAATGTTCCCTTCTCTATTAGTCAAAAATACTACTATCCACCCAGTTCTGCATGCATGCTGCCTAGGGGTTACATTCAACTCCTCCCTTTTCTTCTCCCAAATTATAAATGCTGTTACTAAATCTTGCTGTTTCTACCTTTGTAACATTGCTAAAATATGCCCCTTCCTACGTTCCTTTAAAACAGAAATGCATGTCCTTGTTCTCTTCCATATTGATTACTGCAACATTCTTTTATTTGGCCTCATTTTCTCACACCTCTCTCCTTTAAAATCCGCTGAAAATGCTGCTGTTCAAATCATCTCCTGCTCTTCTAGACACGTACTGTATCTGCTTCTGACCTAACTCTGCAGGCTTCCTATTAAATTCCATATAAACTGCAAAATTTGTCTCCTATCTTTTAAGGCTCTACACTCCTCTGCACCTCCATTTTTCTAAACTCTGATCTCTTATTACACCCCTACTAATCTCTAACACTCTACCCAAGGTTATCTCATCTTTGCACCTTATACCTCTACAGCCTTCTCCCATCTTAAACCTTTTTGAAGTGAAACTTCTTTGCTGGCGCCTACAGGGTTTTCATGGGAAAAAAATCCTTGCGTTGTAACGAAAAACCGTAACACGAGTGACATCACGGTAGTAATAGGTGTGCGCCATCGTGCGTGGCCTTGCGCTCGTGCCTTCACGCATTGCCGTCACGCTCATGCATGCGCACAAAAACACTATGTCTGGTCTCGGCCTTCGGCGCGCATGCGCAGAGGCCTCTGTGCTCAGGCACTGTGCACCAGCAGCAGGACACAGAGACCCCCAAACACACACCCAAACACAGAGACACACACACTGACTCACACACTAACTGACGCACACAGACACACACACACACACACTGATACTTGCACACAGACACACACACACTGACACACACACTGAAACACACACACACACTGACTGACACACTGAGACACACACAAGGAATTCACAGTTATTATAAATATAGAAGTGCAAATAGCTAAAACACGCTTTCTAAGTCAAACTTCTTTGCGTTTTGGTATTGAAATTGTGTTTTGATTTTTTATTAAAAACATCACCATCACAAATACAATTTCTGTGACAAAACAGTGACAAAGACAAAGAAATTTCACTTAAAATGCGCGTGCTCGGCACACACACCATTTTTCCCCCACTAATCTCTCCCTAACTATGGCATGCTCTTCCACTCAATACTCGTCAAGGACCTTCACTTTCCACATTCAAATCTCAGCTGAAAATTCACCTCATAAAATAATCATCTCATAAATTTTTCTACGCCTCTATTACGAACTCCAGATGCACTTAACTTCCCTTGGCTGCAATTTTAATAATACACTTTTACTCCTACTGCTTATTTATTTATAAAATATTTTACCAGGTAAAAATACATCGAGAGTTATTTCTCGTTTTCAAGTATATACGGTGTCTGTAAGCTTTTCAACATACCACTTATGTACAATGTAAGCTTTTTTAGACAGGGTAGCCATTTGCCATATGTTGTTCTTTACCTTTTGCACTTATCCCCGATGTTTCTAATTTACTTACCTTGTATTTTATGAAGGACTATGTTGGTGCTATGTAAACAAAATTATAAACACATACCTCATCATTTATTTTTAAGTAAATACAGGCCTCAATTTAAAGGGGTATCGCAATACTTCACAGTCAGTTAGAGAACAGCTACAATTAAATACAATTTTTTTTACACATGAGACAGATTGGAAAAGCCAGAATTATAATTACATAGTTGCATTAAATGAATGAAGGTTATACTGTATATTCAGTTTGCAGACATTTCATGGACAGAGATATGCTTATGGGCATAAGTAACATTTACAGACAGGATTAAAATTGTGTTAGAAGAGGTTGGATAGATCTGTAATGTGTTGTTAGAAGAGGCCAAACCTCAATTGCTTATAATCTATAGGCAGGGTAGGTTGAAACATTGGGTGCAGGTGATTAGAGGGCTGGTGGGTTTCAGAATGCAATGTAATAGCTGCAAATTACCAAATATCAGCAAACGGCAGCAAACAGTGACACCCTTTGGCTGACACCTTTTGGCCTACCCTGGTGTTATGTCTCAGAGATTTTTGGTACAATGAAATGGCAGCATATAACAGACCTGGACCTCATGGCAGACATACAAGGGGGAGGGACTGATGAGCTCCAGGTTGTCTTTTACAGTACATACTGTAAGAGAGTATTCATGATAGCCCAAGGAGACAAATGGGGAATAAATTGAGAACTTATAATAACTAAGTTATTGCATATCTGTGAAATATCTACAAAAGACACACACACACACACACACACACACACACACACACACACACACACACACACACACACACACACACACACACACACACACACACACACACACACACACACACACACACATTCAATAAGTTAACAAATCAATTACAAGTTTGTGTAAATCACGGCAGGAGCTATTCACACATTGGGGCTTATGCAGAGAAGATAGAGAAGGGAAATAGCGCCATCTTTTGGCGAAAATACGGACCAGAGAAGCTTGTCCTGCAGAGAACATGGAGAGATTCATAAAATTCGCCACAGCAGGTCCACAGCAGATCCACAAAGCTCCATTATTGACTTAATGAGACGTTAACTTAAGTTAATATCATATTAAATGCTAACAAGTATGTTTTAAGCTCACTAATGCTGCACTAAGTGCTGTTTTAAGCAATAACAAGCCCTTGTGTGTCTATAACGGTTGTTAGTACAAAATATTATCAAAAGAGGTGTTCTCACTAACAATACATATTTACAGTGCTACCTTTAAAGTTAACACAGGAATTTAATATTGAAAAAACATTGAGGTGTACTGCTACCCCAATAGACCAATGCTGCAGGGTTAATTCCACTTGATTAATAAGCATGTGTTGCTATATCCGGAAGAAGAGCTATATACAGGAGCATATAAGCAAATAAACCCCTAGTTGGAGCGTGGTTCTGGCGTTACTATAAAGGGTTGTCTGTGAAAGGTCGTGAAACCCACCCAGACCCCATAACAGCCTCGCAACTATATGACCCACGAACCTGGGGATGCTCCGAAAGTAATGAATGAATAAACTCACTTTTTCTTCTTAGTTCATCCGGCTTGTAATCCTTGTGTGCGCCAGGCTGTGAGAGAATGCAGATAGGAAGACCTCACCGGGGAGGAGATAACAGCGGGCACGGCCGTGCAACAGATAACAAGGCTGGGCTGCGCAAAAATATTCTTTATTGTGTCATGGAAGTTTAAAAAAGAGAGTGGGGAAAGCACCCCCCGCAACTCTTACGCGTTTCACCCAGAGGGCGAGATTTCGCGCACGTGACGTCATTGTTGGGGGTGGGGGATCACGCATTTAACAGGGTGTATGCACAGATGCTTCTTTACTCTTTGACAAATGGACTTGTTCCCGAAACGCGTCAGAGTTACCCTGTACCCCTCACTTGTTATGAAATAAACTATTTTTAACCCCTTTTTCTGGTTTGTGGCCCCACTCCTTGCTACTGCTGTGCTCCGTTTTGGACCTTTTGGGACATCCATTCAACTTACCTTGCTGACGTGAGGCACGCATCACCCAGGGACAAGCTGCTGTATTGTGAGTACTTACCTGTTCACTCCATATGGTCATGTTAGTTTTGCAGGCTGTTTTATGGGGAGGGTAGGCATGTCCATTATGGTATATATATAGGTCTGTAACCACCCCATAGACACCTATGCATTGTTTTTCTGACTGGAGTTTAGACAAACATGTTTCAAGAAAGTCTCACATAGCTCTGATTAAAGCTGATTCCCAATGGGTGATTCAAAAGTGAACATTATTACACTGATGTTATGGTGTTATTGAGCCCTGATTCTGGGACTGGTTCCCTCAAACCTTACGTGCTACACTTCTATCAGGAGCTTGTTCACCATCCACTGCTGAGAATTGATTTATTCTTGTTGGGGCCGCAATCTAAACCAGATTTGTTATTGGATTCATTTTTAACACTTGAGGGGATTTTTTAGCAATGGAGGACACTACTGAAGATGCTAATGTTGAAACTCCTGTTAATATCACTTTTGTTCAAAAATGTGCTGACAACGCCGGACGCAAGCGTAGGGCGGCACACGTGTTTACAGAGACATTATCAGATACTTGTGAGGACAATGTTGATTTAACCATGTATTTTGCGAAGTTAGAAAAAGCACTAACTAATAATTTGAGACTCTGGTGGGATATAACGACTCTAGACAATTATGTTATTTCAAAAAGAATTCCCAGAGGTCTCCGAATTAAGAAAATGCCCTCGTTTGGGTTTCCCTCTAAAGGCTTTGAAACAGAATGGACTAAGACACTGGATGAGTGTTCCATCAAGATTATGGATTTGATTATAAAAACCAAAATCCAAGAGAGAAATGTGGTTAAAAAGACAATTAAGGACTTACAGCAAAACTTGCACATATTCAGACGCATAACTGACTTTGATAGCATGGATGAGAAACTAGGCAGAGACATAGAGAAGATAGAAGATGAAATAATGATTAAAAAGCAAACTAAGTTTGACAGGGATCGTATGGATTACGAACGTAATCAGATTTATGTCTGGCAAAAACCACGCTAGAATCAAAACATCTCCAGGCAAGAAACCTCACAGAGAAAAACCCCTAACAGACGTCAAGACCAACATAAAAAATCAACCCCTAAGAAGTCCATTTTAAAGAGGACTGCAGACATGTCTAGCATGTCTGATCTTTCTGACAATGAGGCCCGCCAATCCACAGTCTCTTTTTCCACTGATGAGGATGCTGACAGAATCAGAGATCATATCGAATATGAGGCGCGCCAACTTAAAACGTCACAAGATACATCTTTGTCCTATGATCTTAGAAGTTCTAGGAATTCAAAAAAAACATTTAAAAGGACAAGGCGCTCGCCCAAAAGAAGGGGCACCAAACAGAGGGAGGAGGGATTATTGACATGTCCAACTAATGTAGTTAACATTTCAGGAGTTGAACTTACAGGGGGAGAAATGTCAGTGCTTGAGAAGGGTCTCAACTTCGCACTCAGAGATGATTTTGACCTTTTCAGCACTGTCATTGATCTCCAAAAATATGTCAGAAAACTAACTCTGAAAAAGATTTTTCTTTCTAGGACAAATAAAACCCCTAGAATTCCTCCACCTGACAGTTTGGAGGACTCAAGTCCAACCGGTCAGATTGACGTTCTAGAGAGGCCATCCTTTGTGGAATCAAGTGTGCTCCAAGATATGGAAGACTTGCTAACAGAACATGAATGTAATGATGACATAGGGATTGATACAGATGAACAATTTACTTTTCTAACTGACAGTAAACACACTAAATTTAGAAATAAATCAGTTTTTTGTCCATCGTACAACAAGGGGCCCATGTAGAAACATTTGAGAAACTTGTGGAGAAGGATTTGCAAATGTTGGCCAGAGGTTTTTCTTTCTCTGCTGCTACACACAATAATTTATCCAAAGATGAAAGAACACACCTTAGTTCCCTTGGTAATAGAGGGGACATTATAATAAAAAATGCAGACAAAGGTGGAGCTGTAGTAGTTATGAATGCTGACAATTATCTTGGTGAAGCCTTGAGACAATTATGAAATACACAGGCATACTGTAAACTTGAAAAGAATCCAACCATCCTTTATCTCAATGAGATCAGACAGCTGATCGACATGGGCAAGGAGTTGGGAGTTCTCACCCAACAAGAATCTATGTTTTTGTTTAACCCCTTTCCCACTGTGCCTATATTTCACCATCTCCCAAAGATCCATAAGTCTCTGGTTAACCCTCCGGGTTGACCCATCATGTCAAGTATTGGATCTTTGGGAGATGGTCTTTCTAGGTACGTGGATCAATTTTTACATCCCTTTGTTAAGACCCTCCCGTCTTATTTAAGGGATTCTTCTGATTTGTTATCAGATATTCAAAGAATCACATGGGCACAGTCTTTTATATGGGTGACATTGGACGTTAATTCACTATATACCATCATTAATCACACCTTAGGCACCAAAGCTATTAGTTACTATTTAAATCACTCCAATATTCACACGGCACAAAGCACTTTTATTTTAGACTCTGTTATGTTTTTATTACAACATAATTACTTTTTATTTAACAACACTTACTACCTACAGACACAAGGCACGGCTATGGGGACCTCTTTTGCACCCTCATATGCCAATCTTTTTATGGGCTTTTGGGAAACTGCACACATTTTCGGTGACACTAATCCGTATAGACAACACATCGTTTACTACCGTCGTTATATTGATGATTTATTATTAATTTGGTCAGGTGACACAATTACGTTACAGGCATTCTTTGACTATCTGGATGACAATTCTTTTAATTTAAAATTTACCCATAATTTTCATGCCGCAGAAATAGATTTTCTTGATCTTCATTTATACATTGATACAAATCAGCAAATTTAGACTGATTTGTTCAGGAAAGAGAACTCAAAAACTCCTTGCTCAGGGCCGACAGCGCTCATCCTCGACCGTTAATTAAAGGAATTCCCAAGGGTCAATTTTTAAGATTGCGTAGAATCTGTTCTACTGAACAAACTTTTCTAAAACAAGCAGAACTATTATCCACCAGATTTAAACAGAGAGGCTACAGCAATAGAGATATTAAATGTGCCTTTGATCATGCTCTCAGTATAGATAGGGGGACACTTATGAATAACATCAAATTTAAGAACCGTTTGATGAATAAAAAACAGTCACTTCCCCATATAGATCAGAGAGATGAAGCACCACTATTTGTAACAACTTACTCTAAGCAAGCTCCAAGTATTAGAGCAATTCTGTTAAAACATTGGGGTGTACTTAAACTTGACAGAAAATTAGATGATTTTACAATAACACCTCCCAGAATGGTCTTTAAGAGAGCTAGGACCATAGCCAATATAATCTCTCCTAGTTTATTTGTACATAATAAAGACACAACTACAACTCTGAATAAAGGGTTTTATAGTTGTGGGAATTGCAGTTACTGCAGGTACAGTATGCTTCCCCAATTAAACAAATCAAAAATATTTACACAAAACAGAATCATAAGCTCTATTCATTCATGACATGCAACACAAAGTATGTCATATATCTTCTGAGGTGTTCATGTGGCAGTGGCTACGTAGGGAGAACCATCCGCACGCTCCGTGAAAGAATAAGTGAGCATGTGAGAACTATTAAAAATAAAGATGAGAGGTTCCCGGTAGCACGACATTTTATGGAATGTTCAGCTGGTTCGTTAAAGAACTTTACATTTTGTGCTATTGAACACATACACCAGAACATCAGGGGAGGTGATAGAGAGTCTATTCTCAATCGCAGGGAAATATACTGGATTTATGCCCTTGGGACATTGGCACCCAAGGGCATGAATCTAGACTGGGAGCTGAAGCACTTTCTTTGATTGGTTTCTTTGTTATCATAACTTGCATATATTTGTTGTTAAACAAATGCTGTTAAATTTCAATGTTAGAACTTTAGTCATCACATTCTCTGCCTTCTGTCTCTTTAAGACTTCATATCAAGTGTTAAACATATGCATATTGCTTTATTCAGATTCAGGCTAGCCCACTCTGATGTGTCATCTATATTTTGACACTAATGTATTGTTTGGTTAGGTCCTCCGATGCTATTACAGCACTGCTATTTGTGTTTTATTTTTATCTGTTTGTATTGCATGTCCGCAGTTTGTTTCTGCGGCTTTTAAATTGACTTGTTTATGTCTTGCAGACATTCTGTACACTCCCCTTTCTGTGTTTCCCCATACCCTGTTGCATAGTGTGTCACAGCAATGAGGCGCCTCATTGGTGATTACCCACATCAATGGGAGAGGTCCACTGTCCAAATCTCGCGAGATTTCGCGCGCGTGACATCATTGTTGGGGGCGGGGGATCACGTATTTAACAGGGGGTATGCACAGATGCTTCTTTACTCTTTGACAAAGGGACTTGTTCCCGAAACGCGTCAGAGTTACCCTGTACCCCTCACTTGTTATGGAATAAACTATTTTTTAACCCCTTTTTCTGGTTTGTGGCCCCACTCCTTGCTACTGCTGTGCTCTGTTTTGGACATTTTCGGACATCAATTTCATTGGAAAGTGGGATGGGGCCATCTTAAACCCTGGGAGGAGGGACCACCAACCTCCAAACAACTGATATGTCATATTCTCTAGCCTGCTGTACCCATGCTTGGCCACCGGGACTGCTGCCACTCTCAATGTCTTGTTCTAGCCTGCAGTACCTATACATGTCCACCGGGATTGCTGCTGCTAAACTAAGGAACATTCCAGACTCTGATACCTGACACCTCTGCACCTGTGCTCCACCTCTCAGCCTGCATATATAAACCTCCCTTTCCTGTTCCTCCTTTGCCTGTTTATACTGGTTCCTCAGCTCCTGCAAGGTTCCTGTGTTTACTGCTGTGCTAGCTATTGCTATCATCCTGTTCCAGTCTCCTCGTTGCCGACCTCTGCTTGTTACCTGACCTCGCTACCTGCCGCCTGCCTCGGACCCCTGCTTGTTACCTGACTTCGCTACCTGCCACCTGCCTTGGACCCCTGCTTGTTACCTGACTTCGCTATCTGCCGCCTGCCTCTGATCTCTGCTTGTAACCCCTACTTCGCTCCCTGCTGTTCCTGCCACTAGGATCCACTTCAGCCGAAGTCCAATCCTTGACATGATACCAGTTGAAAATCAAAATCAATAAACACACAATCTCAGCAAGCTCAAGAACCCCCAAACCCACCACATCATATATACAGCATATACATTTGTGTCAAAAAGGACTGGTGCTGAGCATGGCCAAAAGTATAAAACAAAAGACAGAAATGCCCAGCGCTACATACAAAGTGACAAAATGTATAGTACAGTACTTCAGTGCTAATCTTCTCATGAGTTAGGGTCATTTAGTTTAACCATTTGGCCAAAGCGTTATAAGCTTGCAGCCAACGTCACCAACCTCCAAACAACTGATACCAGTTGAAAACCCAAATCAATAAACACACAATCCCAGAAAGTAAACGTGTACCCATCACAGTCCCTCTAATCTGTAAATACAAATTATTATTAAATAATAATGTAATTCTTTCTAAAAAAAAAAAAAAGAAATAATGCTCTTGGTTTAAAGAATTCTTGATTGTAAGATAATGTGCTACTTACTCAAAACCATTCTTATGACCTATAGACCGAGTAGGTATTATGATTGTACATTACAGGTAACTAAACGATAGTTCCGATTCGACACAAATGTTTAAAAAATATTAATCAGATCTACTGTATCCATTACAAATCAAGGTATAATTGGTACTAATTTCTGGAGAAAAGTATCTATATCTAAAGAAAGATTATCTGTAAGAAACCAATTACAGACTTATTTGGTCTATAACTATTTGTATATTTTGGGTATACAATAAAAGGTAAAAATTGTGGGGTGCTCAGGAAAAATAAAGTGAAACTCATCTTTATTAATGATCTTTTTATCCAAAGCGGTTTTGTGAATCACCTTCAATTAGTGAATTAACAAATTTGTGGGATCCGACGTAAATTTTTTATTGGATACTAAATCTAAAATTTCCCGTAAAATATCTTCTAAATATTTTTCATAATCTAATAGCTCAACTTGCTCTCCTTTGTCAGCTGGTTAAATTATTAAGGACTCTTTCATCAATAAACTATTAAATGCTTGTCATTTGTTCTGAGTTAAATTATCTTTCTTATTCCTAGAATTATATTTAATCATTCTACTGACCTGTGAAAACTATCAATACATTCCCTGAGAAGGTGGGACAACAATTTGATACTGTTCTTTTAATTGCTAAAATTATTAAAACCAACAAAAGGTAAGAAAGCCCTTTATAAATTGGACTCAGAGAAAACCTCCCTAGATATTATACAATTTTACTTTTAATGAAGTATTTAAAATGTTATCAATAAACAAAGAACCCTAACCCTTAATAAAAAAAATATGAAAGCATGATCTCTCAGAAGATAATACAAAGAAATTGTAATTACTATAGATCTCAACATACTATAAATCAATTTTACTTCCACAAATTGTAATGCAGAGAAAGCCTTATAATAATCAATTAAAAAAAGTGTACTGTATATGCCCAGTGCTCATTGGAACTCAAATATATATCTTTAAGTTCCAATTATGTAAAATATTAAATTAGCACTCTTTAGACTCTCCCTTAATTGTAGGTGTTACAGTATGTGTGAAAATTGTGTTAAAGTCCTAAAGTCCAGAGTTGTGACTATATAGCAGGAGGGGGAACCTTTTTTCTGCCAAGGGCCATTTTGATATTTATAAAATCATTCGAGGGCCATACAAAATAATCAACTTAAAAATTAGCCTGCTATATTTGGTCAAACATTTAATTAACTCACCCCTAATGTGATGGCTGGAACTGC
Source organism: Ascaphus truei (assembly GCF_040206685.1). Taxonomy (NCBI): domain Eukaryota; kingdom Metazoa; phylum Chordata; class Amphibia; order Anura; family Ascaphidae; genus Ascaphus; species Ascaphus truei. The sequence goes on from NC_134483.1 coordinate 242,847,185, forward strand.
TTCTCTTTGGGTGACTGACTGACTCTTGGGTGGTGGGTGACTATGACTGACTGTGGGTTGGTGTCTACACACACACACACACACACACACACACACACACACACACACACACACACACACACACACACACACACACACACACACACACACACACACAGGAAGGGGGACCCACTCTCAGACCCACTCTCACTCTCTGACACACACACACTCTGTCAGACACACACTCAGACACACACACACACACACACACACACACACACACACACACACACACACACACACACACACACACACACACACACACACACACACACACACACACACAAATATATATAAGACACACAGATGAAAAGAACATAGACAATCCCCTTAGTAGCACTCTAAATTACACCTAAACTAATCTATAAGATAAAGATGGTTAAAAAGAAACAGATGCTCCGCCAATTCAGAAAAAATGAATAAGATTTTATTAATTAAACAACAAGACACACTAACTTAAAAACATAAAAATACTAAAGACAGCCTATGAAAATATATATGTATCAAAAATATAAAGAGAGGACTACTAATCAAACACTTTCAGTATTACAAAGAGAAAAAAGAAAAACTAAAATGTGTCTAAATAAAGTTTAAATAATGACAACAAAGTAGTTTAGTCTAACATAATAGGCAATACAAAATATATTCCCACTGACATATGCATGAAGGAATAATAAATCATTGCGTTGGAAAAAGTATATAGTCAATGACCCAGTATATAGCCAGGAAAAATTAGTATGTATACCAAAAACAGAGGGGGAAAAAAGAAATAAAGCAACCAGGGAAAAATAATATAACAATAATAATAGTTATACCCTGAACAGCATTTCCCCAAAATGAAATCAATGAGAACTGATGCAGCAAATAAAGAAAAATATGACTAATAAAGACATATTAGCAAACAGAGTCATACATATTGAAAACACCACAAAGTGCACTGCACTGCAAGGACAGGTAATGCCCAAACAGTAAGAGGAGGGTAATACTCAGCTGCAGCTAGATTGTGTAGAGTTTGTGTCCATATTGATTGTACAGGATGTGTTTCCAAAGTCTGCTTATAACAGGAACAAAAAATAAAGTCCAAAATGCTGCATCAGATCCATCATAAGTCCCTCAAAATAGAAGATTACATAAAGGCTGTAGTAAAGTAAACACTCAACATGTTTCACCCTGAGTGGGCTTCTTCCTGGAGTGGTAAAATTTAAAGTGAAGGCGTGCAGTGTTTTATAGATGGTAAAGTAATTAGTTCCAGCTTTGTTCTTATTTTCCTGTCCAATTAAAGCTACCTGCTAAATTGAGCTGCGTCACACACACCAGTGCAAGCAATATTGTAATCATTTCAGGCAAAGCTTCAAATTAAGCCCATATATTTGCACTGGTGTGTATGAAAATAACAACTTCACAGCACAAAAAGTGACAGCTTGCAAGTATATAGATAGCTATGGTTTTGTAACAAACATCTCTCCCCAAAAATACCGTGGTGCAGCTACAGACATAAAAATCAGCAGCACCGTTTTTCTTTTGCATCTCTAGAAATGCAAACAGCATCATTTTGCACAAAATCAGGAATAAAATGCAGCATGAAGTAGTTTAAAGTATATTAATACAACTTTAAAGATCTAGTTTTATCCAGTTACTACTAGTCATCATTGTAATTATACCAATAATACTAAACTAACACTATTATTCTCTGACATAGTCTGAAAACATAGACACACTTTAGCAATCGAAGCATAAATACAGAAACCAAAAAAATCTGTGTAGATGGTATTTCCATCAATACTATGGTTCTGAAGCAAGGATTATGCTGAAGCAGACGTCATGGGTGATGTATTGAATGACGTCACTAGCAGATCATATCAGAGACTGGTGCAAAGGAAGGTATCAATTCATTTACCAAAGCATTTTATAGTCCAAGCATAAATACAGAAACCAAGGAATCTGTATAGGAGATGTTTCCATAGATGCTGTGATTCTGACGCAAGGGTTATGCTGAAGCAGACGTCATAGGTAATGTATTAGATGACGTCACTAGCAGATCATATCAAGGACTGGTGCAGTTGGATGGAATCAAATCATTTGCCAATGCACTGACAAAGCAAAGACATATACAGCAGCGGCAGCTCTTATTCGAGCAAATGCCGCTGGCTGTATGAGGCTGGGAAGCGGGTAGCCGCGGCGCGTGGCGGCGCACTGTGACGTCACGGTCACAAGCGCGCCCGGCTTCCCCGTCTTCCCCGGCTTCCCCAGGCTTCCCCGACACCCCTGGAGTTCAAATCTAGGTAAGCGGGGGTGCGGGGAAGCAGAGGGGCAGAGTAGAAGCCGGGTTCGGGGTGTCTTTGGGGGGGTAATTGCGCGCGATGTGGAGGGGGGGTGCGTGGGGGAAACGCGGCGGCGCGCGTTTCTGACTGGCGGCAGCTGGGGTAGATCCCGGCATGCCGCCGGCATTTACTTTAATAAAGTATGTCGCTACTGTATGTTAATAACATAGAACAATAGTATATTTAGAGTTAGTATTGAGAATATGAGAAAATTAATGAGGAGAATTGTATATTTATAAAAGAGTAGAAGATGACATTATATCAGAAAATAATTATGAAATTTTGTTAAAAAAGTTAAATAGTAAAACAGAGAGGAACGAAATAATACATATTTATGCAAAATTAATTTCAAAAGAAAGGGGGCCACGCGTCTTCACAAAGTAATGAAGTTAAATTGGAACACAATATTGCATATATGTACAGATGTCAATTATAAACTATAAAAACATAGCAAACCCTAAAGAATCATTTAGTCCCATGGGCTGCATGGTATTGAGAAGAACTATCCAGCGACACTCCTTTTTAAGGAGAGCTTTCTCCAAATCCCCACCCCTTATGCCTAGGGCCACTTTATCAAAGGCAAATGCTGTTAGACACGTACTGTCTGAAGCATGATGTTGAAGGAAATGTCTAGCTACAGATGTAATTTTTTTGAATGAATCCAAATCCCGTTGTGCCGTTTTGATATTTCTTGTGTGTTCTAAGACCCTAAAGCGTACTTCTCGTGTAGTCATGCCAATATATTTAAGGTCACAGGGACAAGTTAAACAGTATATCACCCCTTGGTCTTACAGTTAAGGGTGTACCCAATATTATATTCTTTAGTGTGTTTACTGTTCAAAAATTTGTCTGTCTGTACCATATACCTACAGGCAGAGCAGCTGTTGCATTTAGAGAAGCCCTTTTTCCTGAGAGACAAGAATGTTTCGCTTGTATGGGGAACATAATGACTATGTACAAGTCGATCTTTGAGGTTAGGTGACCGTCGACTTGTCATGTTGACCTTGTCACCTACCGCTTCCCTTAGTTCTCCGTCTGTACATAGGACAGGCCAGTGTTTTTGTAAAATACACTGGAGATCTTTCCACCTGTCATTATATGTACCAATAAAACGTGTTTTGGTGTCTTGTGTCCTCATTTTCGGATGTAATAATGTAATGCGTTTGCTACTTGCACTGTGCTGATACCCAGCATGAATATATTTATTGCTGTAGCCTCTAGATCTAAATCTTTGACGCATCTGAGCAGCTCTAGATTCGAAACAAACCTCGGTTGAGCAATTACGCTTTAATCTCAAAAATTCACTGCGGGGGATGCCCCGAATCTGGTGCTGCTGATGAAAACTTGAGGCATGCAAGATTGAATTTGTGGAGGTAGATTTTCTGAAAATATCAGTAACAATACTGCCAACCTCATCAATGAAGATCCTGAGATCCAGAAAGTCCACTGATTCAGTGCTTGATTTATAAGTAAGTTTAATATTGAGTTTGTTGTGGTTGAGCACATCCACGAAACTCCTAAGCTCTGTAGCAGAGCCCTGCCAGAGAATAAGAATATCATCAATGTATCTCAACCACAACAAAACATGCATGGTAAGATGAAGATTTTCCTCACAAAAAACCACCTCCCTCTCCCACCAACCCAGAAATAAGT